>NW_015091257.1:15107512-15478613 GCF_001431845.1 Calidris pugnax
CGCCCGCCCCGGCCCGCGGCGCCCGCGGGTGGGGGGGGGGGCCGGCCCGCCGGGCCCGGCAGAGTTGTGCCGTGGGCGAGAGGCGGGAGCGTGGCGTCTGCGGGAGGCCCGGGCAGGACCGGGTCAGTCGTGGGCGCGGCCGTGCCGCCGCCGCCCCGGGGAAGCGCTCCGTGACCGCGTGCGGCCGGGCCGGTGCGGGGGCTCCCGGGGGCGAGGCCTGTCCGTACCCTCCGGCCTCGGTGTGTCGTGCAGGGCGGCGGCGGAGCAGTTCTCTACGTGAGGTGCCCGTGTGTGGGGGGGTTGCGGGGGTTCCCACTCGGCGCTGCTGCTGCGGGGTTCGGTCAGGCCAGCCCCAAGGGAGAGGCGGGGTCAGGGTCGGTCAGGCCGGCCCTAAGGAACAGGGGGGGCTCGGGGTCCGTCAGGCCGACCCTAAAGGACGGGGAGAGCTCGGGGTCGGTCAGGCCGGCCCTAAAGGACGGGGAGGGCTCGGGGTCGGTCAGGCCGGACCTAAGGGACAGGGAGAGTTCAGGGTCAGTCAGGCCGGCCCTAAGGGACAGGGAGGGCTGTTAAAAATCAAGTTGGGAAGATTGGCCAGACCTTGGGGCAGCCGCTGTTCAGGCAGATGAGGTTGTTGGGGGGGAATGGGAGAGAGGAAAAGTCTGTTCCCCTAAACAGAAGAGCGGGTAGAGAAGTTGGGAGGCGAGTGAGGACGGGGTGGGAGACGGAGTGTTGTGCGGAATATCATTAGGCAAAGAGGGAAAGGAATTAAGATGCAGGAATTTGTTTTTACAGCAATACCATTTAAGTAGTGGTTGGACTGCGTGAGTAAGAGTTGCCTCGGAGCAGGAAAGTCATACTTCTGCAGGCCAAGAGACATGAAGATAAAGCTGTCAAAAGAACCCTACAGGTTCTGAGAATGGCCCTTATTTTACTTTTTATCCTCAGCTGTGAGCCAGTACACAAACACCCGACTTAAATGTACACTGAGATCCACAAGTGTATGCAGTCTTATATGGTTCTCTTAAAATGTTAAGCACTGTAATAAACACCCATACTTTTGCAACGTCAGGTGGCTTGGCTGCTGCAGCAAAATCCTTGAAACATTAGACCAGCAACTGAAGACGGGTACTGGTGTCAAACGTCTTGCTGTCAAAGCCAAGTTTTCCAGAACTGTGTTTGAGAAGGCCACTTTATTTTCATCAGCCCCCACTATCCCAAAGCATTTTTAGGTTTAGACAGGTCACATGCTTGGTTCTGTCCTTGGTGAAAGTTAACATTCTTTAAATATTTGGAGTTTTTTTGGGGGTGGGAGGAATGGCAAGAGTGCTAGTAATTAAAAATGTGTGTGTTTGCATGCACACAGTACTGTGATGAACACAGGCTACTTCTGCTTGGTAGTATTTTTGTTCCGGCTTTATATTCATTTAAGCATAAATACCTATCTACAAAGAGGTACAAAGGAGTGGATAGGCAGTTGCCCAAAATGCATCAGACTTCAGCTGGTCCTTCAAAAACTTCCATATCTGGAGTAAAAGATCATAGTTGAATGATCACTTGAAGCCATCACCACTGCCAGGAGAAGCAGCAGTGCTCTCCCCTTGCTCACTGCTGTTCAGTCTGGCCCTTGCATCAGCCTCTCTTTTGAAGTGGTGCAATTGCTGCCACGTGGTGAGTTAGACTGGGGAATAGGTCTATGTCACAACTAACCCTACTGTTTTTATCTTCTGTTATCCTCAAAAAAAAACCCACCAACCAATCCTATCAAAGTTTGAATTAAAGGTTGAAGAGAGGTCAGTACTTCTTCCTCAAAAACAGAGGCAGTTTGCAAAACTCTGGCCAGTTATTGGTATGAAACTTAGAACAATGTAATAGAAAAGATAATTATAGAGTCATAGAGTTGTCCAGGCTGGAAGGGCCCTCCAAAGGTCACCTAGTCCGACCTCCCCGCAGTCAGCAGGGACACCCCCAACTAGACTAGGTTGCTCAGGGCCTCGTCGAGCCTCACCTTGAATATCTCCAGGGAAGGGGCCTCAACCCCCTCCCTGGGCAACCTGTTCCAGTGCTCCCCCACCCTCCCAGTGAAGAACCCTCTCCTAATCTCCAATCTAAATCTGTTCCCCTCCAGCTTGAAGCCATTGCCCCTCGTCCTGTCCCTACAGGCTTTTCTAAACAGGCTCTCCCCAGCCTTCCTGTAGGCCCCCTTCAGGTACTGGAAGGCTGCTGTTAGGGCTCCCCGGATCCTCCTCTGCTCCAGGCTGAACAACCCCAGCTCCCTCAGCCTGTCCTCGTAGCAGAGGGGCTCCATCCCCCTGATCATCCTCGTGGCCCTCCTCTGGACCCTCTCCATCAGGTCCATGTGATTCTTATATTGAGGGCTCCAGACCTGCACACAATACTCCAGGTGAGGTCTCACCAGAGCAAAGTGGCAGAATCACCTCTCTGGAGCTGCTGGCAACGCATCTTTTGATGCAGCCCAGGATGGGATTGGCCTTCTGGGCTGCAACTGCACACTGCTGCTACTAATTCAGTAGTCCTTGGCAGCCTTTATGCTTAATAGTATAATGTTAATAACAAGGAATAATGTCTTTGTAGTCTGATCAGCACCAGGTCACTTCAGTCTCAAACTGGCCCCTGGAATGTTTAATAGAAAACTCATAATAACAGTGGTTGTACATTGTGTGTTTGACACACAAATCAGGACTTCTAAAAAAACCTTGAGTTCCTGTAAAAATCCATGATAAAAAGAACGTTTCCTTCCTCTAGAAACATCAGTTTCTATTCCCTCACAGTGATAATTCGCTTTACATTATCAAAGCTCATGCAGTTGTACCTGCATCAACTACACAGTCAGGTACGTACATCCGAGACACGCCATTAAGGAGAAGAACCTGAGCAGCTGAAAGGTGGCAGCCACAATAGGAAAAAAACCCTAAACCTAAGCTTGTGTTTAACATTTAACATAGTTCAATCTTTATATGATAAGACTTCCTTCCTCTAAATAAAAAATTCCATTATCTCCTCTTTTCCTCTCACAGTTGTCTAGTCCTTTCCTGCCATAGATACCTATTCTAAATTAGTTGTTTGAATTAAAAACTCTTTTTAGAAGGAGAGTGGGTATCATATTTCAGTTAGCGTCTCTGAATTTTGTACGTTGGTCATCTTTTGTACAACTCTGTATGTGTCCTACAAATCCAGAAAAACAAGGGCAGGGATCTTATGCACTAGCATACAAGAGGGCTGCAGACAATAGGAATCTGACCTTTTCTCAGGCACTGAAGTAGGGGTAGGCAGAAGTATGCCGTTTTGTTGTTCAGGGGGTTGAGTATTATTGCGCTACACATTTAAATTTTATAAAGGAGAAAGCTGCATCAGGATTTTAATAGGACCTACTATGCAAGAACAGACTTCAGGGCAAGAAAATCATCTGGAAATTGTCTCCACGGGGAAGAGAAACATATCAGTTAATCTCTGGGAGATGCGGGGGATTCTGACTTTCAGATCCTGCTAAGCTCAGAGTTGGATTGTCCTCCCTGTGAGAGCTAAGACGCTGAACATATTTTGCCTCAAGACAGCAGCTCCTATTTTTCATTCCTTTTGTCTAGGGCCAGAGCAGGATTGTACTTTCACCTGTGGCAGCAGACCTTTCCTTTTACCCTTTTTCCCTCTAGGCACAGCCATCACTACTTGACTGTAGTCTGCCACTAATAACTGTCTGTCACCGGAGTCGGTTGTGGGGGTTGATTTCACCTTTGCAGAAATGGTTGCAATCGTATTGCATCTGCACAGATGTTTTACATGCGTCGCACCACAAAATTTGATCACATTCGTTAGGAAAAGGGTAGCATATGGCACTGAAACGACAGTGCTGTGTAAAATCCTGTTACCCTGTCATCATATGAATTAGGAGGGCCTCACAGACTGCACCATTTTTTGACCTCACTTCTAACAAATCTCACGAAAATGAAGGAGAGCCATTGGGTTAATAGGACTTACCTATTTTTCCCCACGGAACGTGTGTTGATGTGCGAGTAGCAGAAACTGGGGAGGCTTGCTTGTGGTCAGTGGTATCTAATGCTTTGTCTAGCTTTGAAGTAATACCTACTTACTCTGCAATTAAGGTAGAATTTGTGGCAGAGTTAGTAAATCACCGTAGTCATACCCAAAAAGTAAGTTAACAAGTATGAAACAGGATTAGTTTGCTAATGTTATCAGAATAATATTTGGGAACTTGAACTTGCATTTTTAAAATAAAAATAAAAGGGGAAATAAACCAAAGCAGTGTGAATTATAATGCAGTATCTTCTGGATTAAAATGGATAGAATATGAAAAAGTAAATGCATTCCAAAAGGGTGAAATTCAGTTTCAAGTATTACAACCATAGGACTGAGGTATATAATTTGAATTTAATGCACAGGAAAATATACAGAAGTTACAGTCCAAATCTATATGGGAAAAACCTCCCAAGGAGTTAAAAAAAAAAAAAAAATCAATAGAACTTATTTGTATAGTTAGTAGTTGCAGAGATTCTCTTACTCTCAAGACACCTGGATTCAATTCCTAGCAGATCACAAAGGACAATTGTGTAATTTAGGAAGTCACTTAATATAGATGAGATTCAACTAAGGAGGCTTAGTCTTTCTTAATGATGTTTTCAAAAGTGTGAAGAGGCCTTGATTGGAGAAGTGTAAATACATCCTGCCAAAATAGACTAAGAAAGCCTTAGTGCTAATTAGAACTGGTTGCTCCCTGCTTTAGTTGCAAATATAAAGAACATCTCCTTAACCTCATTGGGATATTGAAAGGATGGTTTCATTGATGTTTGGAAAGTTGACAAAGACCAGGGGGGAGAGAGGCAAAGTGCTGCAAGACATTTCCAGCTGGTGTGAGTTGTCATTACAGAGACACCAGAAGGATTGGCTGTACGAACCAGGGTTAAAGGGAGTTATAATCAATAATAAAAAAGGGAAGAACTGAAATGAATGTCTACTGTGTATTAAGACTTAACCTGACCTTTCAAAAAACATCTGCTGAAGGGTGCTTTCACCATTGCAGGCCCCTGGATGATGGAATCGTACAGGAATGCAAACATTTCCTACAATTTCCTCTGGCAGGCTCTTCTTTGAAGTTCTGATCCTGCAAGTGTAGTAGAAGACACGATAATGACAATAAGAATACTTCTAAATCCTACGTATATTAGAGATATGGTGTCTGACTCACCACTTAAAACTACCTTTTTCTGGATGGATGAATGTTTACATAAAATTACATTGAAAGAGTAAAGCATAATGGATCAGGCTCGATGGCATTACTGCTCTGAGTTTTATCTGTGGTCACTTATACTAGCAGGAAATATTGTGCCTGTGGTTTCTACATCCTGAGTGGAAATCTGGAATTCAATAAAATATGGTCTCATTACAGCATACCTGTCTCCAACATATGTTCTCATTTTAGTGTTTCTGTACATGCAGATAGCTCAGATTTATCTTCTGAATGACAAAGCTTATCCTGTTCACCGCAGAGTATGAGAAACCTTTTGCTGAGCTTTGAAATCTTACATGAAAACCTGCTATCAAATACTGAATGCAAGTTGTCACCCTGTTACGGTGGAACATTGAGAAGCAGATCAGAATTTCAGATTGCAGTATTTTGAGACAAAAAGGAAACAGTAGAGTATGAGCAAGGATCAGTATCTAAGGGCTGGGGTTCTCCTGGATTAAATATGGTACAAGCTGGCAGTTCACAAAAAAAAAGAAAAAAAAAAGAAAAAAAAGAGATAAAGGTGATAGAGGTAGAATATTATATTATACAAGATAGAATAGCAATAACAAACTTGTCAGCTTCACAAGTCACTGCTATAAAACAGCTAGAGGAGGCTACAGCATTGTACCCTACCTGCTTCCTCCCCCAGACCTAGGAGTTTAACGGTAACATGCCTTTCTATTATTTGTTATCAAATTAGGTCAGATTTAAAGAGTCTGCTGACAAGCAAAGCCCAGTTTATCTAGTTTGGGGGGTGGAGGGAGGTCTAGCCTTAACCACCTCTATTTCCTGATTTTATGCTCTCCCAATTAAATAGTTTCAATATCCTCCCCCATCCCTTGGTCTCTTTGAAAGCTACCCGCTGAATCACCTACTTGCACAATCTTATTCTTCCCTTCCTTTTATAGATTATCAAGTGTGTCTTGGCCAAGAATCCCTTTTAAATCTAGAAAGCTTTACTTTCTCTTTCCTGACCCTTAATTACACTCAACAGGATTCTCCTGAGTGAGCTAACAGCTGTCCTTTATCCTGTGTGACAACACCTGATCCTCACTCCCAGCAGTCTGCTGATCTTTTCTGAAATACCTGCTGTTGAAGTGATCAGACCTAAAAATACAGTTTGCTACCTCTACTGATTTGAAAGATCTGTGTGTTCTCTCAAGGCAGTTCACTTGCTCTGCCACCATCATCTCACTTTCGTGCCTTGACTTTTCCCCTGCTGAGAACCAAGCAGTGCCATTCCGGGGAGGGGGACAGGTTTGTGACCATTCCCATAGATGTTCTCCAGTGATCAATAAAGCTTGTTGCATCATCAAATGCAAATCACAAGGGATCATAATTGTGCAAGTTGTACGACAGGCTCTATGTATGTAGTATTTTCCCCATCTCCCTGTATGATGTCTGCTGTTCAGTGCAGCTGGGGGATTCCTCCCATGACCCCCGGGACCCCTTGTAATTCAGGTATGTCATGGATTCACACTGCTCTATAGTGTTGATATATGACTTGTATGAAAAAGGAACTTCACTGATGTTTGACTTACCTTGTTTCTTCACCACTCAGTGTGAGCTGAGGGTTGGCAAACTCCAAATCATGCTGTCACCCTTCCTTGTGTCCGTGGGTGATTTACTGAAGAAAAGGTGCCTACTCTGAATATGGATATTTTAGATCCCTAGCAAACATTCCAGGACTGTGTGATGACACAGTTCCACAGTGAGGGCTCATTTCCATCACCCAAAATCAGCGCTTACTGAAGGAGGCATGAACATGATGGAAGCCAGCTCATAATCTGGAAGGAGCGAAGAGAAATATGTTAGCTGAAGCAAGCCTGTCCCCCTCATGGGTACCATGCTCTGTCCCTTCTGTGTTGACCCGCTTTGTTCTGTTTGGTGGAGCAAAGACATCCTCAAGGCCTTGCTCCAGAGTCACAACCTTGCCAAAAGGAGTGGCAAAATGGGGAGGCAGCAACATTTATCCAGTGTTGCAGAGCAGCTGAAGGCTGTTTCCAGACATGGTCCCTTATTTGGAACTTTGGTGTTGCATAAAAGTATGTATGTCACAGGCTAGTCAGAAATGGTAAAGTCTGAGCTGTAAAAGGTTCTGGGCTAAGATATGCTTAAGCTAAGAAGTGGTACAAACTTGATCTACTGCTAGGACAGGCAAGATCCTGTAGGTGGAGGAGGGGAGGTAGTGGAAGATTTTTGGCTTGTCAGTCGTTGAAGTGAAAAGGAAGGTAATGTAAGATGTAGGAGGAAACGGAAAGGGGAGACTGAGAATAGGAGATGGCTCCTTAAGCAGGGAAGAGAAAAAAGCAAAACAGTTCTAAAGAACATATAAGGAGCGGTTGTACCTGGAAATGAATAACCAGTTAATCCTATCTAAGAATTTTTGTGTCAATATTTAGTGAATCACAGGAAAATGGAAAAGCTGATGTGTTAACAGTGATAAGCCATAGAGATGGTCTAAGCAATTGTAGAAATCTGCCAATATTTTCTTTTTTAGAGTCACTTGATAAAGATTGATGAAACAACCAACCATTCATTGTCTCATTAAATCCATTACAACCAGATAAAATTTCCAATGGCTTCAGCTAAATGTTTGCAGTAAGAAGCAAATTTTCAGCTCATGAGTGGGCCTACAAGTTAATGGAGTCTTTGGTATTACATCACCACAGACAGTAGAAAGGATTAAATGAGTTGTCAGGATTATAGTCCTCTTCTACTGATTCACTTTCAGCAAAACTGAAACTTTGTCTGACTTCAAAGGAGCTATTTTAAAAATCACAATTTTCAGGAAGGAATGACGTTATTTTGCCTGCTTCACCAGAATGAATGCTTCTCTGCTGCGCACAAATTAGCTGCTTGCCCTAGTTGAACAAAAGCTACGATGAGGGCTTTGATCAGTGTTGACAGTGTTCCTGCAGTATTTCAGTGTCTCATTCCTTTGTGCTTTCTAGAACCACTACTAATGACGTTGGTTAAGAGAGAGTGTAAATTGCAATAAGATGGCCATCTCCAGAGAGTGCTGAATTGGTCTGTTGCAAGGATTCTTTAATTATTAATTTCATTGCTACAGATTTTTTGTTTGTTTGTTTAATAGTTTCTCAGGACAAACAGATCCTGTATGAGCTCCCTAAAGCACCACTCATCTATATGACAAAATTTGTCCACTTTAGTCCACAGAAACCCCTTTTACTTTAGTGACACATCAATACTCTTCTTTAAAGGGTTACATTCCACACGGCATTTATTTTTCCTTGGAGACAAGCAGGAAATCTGTCACTAATTTCCTTCCAGCCAGCTCTGACTGCCTTTTCTCAGTCTTCTTAATCCTCTGTACGTTTCTTCTTCTCCATTTTATCTTCTGAAGACAGACGTGGTTCTCTTAACTTTGTTCTTATATTTCTTTCAGGGTATTCTTCATTCTTCTTACACAGCTCCAAGCTGGCACTTGGCCGAAGAAGCAGGTCACCTGCTCTCCCTGCAGTATGTTGAGCAGATCTGAGGTGCTCATCCACCTCAAGTACATCTATTTTCTCACTTACCACATTTCCTCTTTCCTCCTCCATCATCTGTATTTTTACCTACCTCCACATTGCATGTGGTGCGTCCAAAACTTTGCTTCCCCTTTTCACACCTAAGCCCTTTCTCTTAATAACTTCCCGCTTGCCATAGAAGAAACCTCTCTAATCCTCCTTGTCAAGTCATCAGCTTCTCATTAAATCATGTGCCTTCAGGAGCTGCGTATTTGCAATTCAGCATTTCCTCTCTGTTGCCACTGCCAGGAGTTGCAGTCCCGTTGCTGCAACGTTCTCATCACCTTGCGTCTCATCACTCACCGACAAAACCAGACTGCCCCCATCTCTCTTGACTTTTCTACACCTTCACTTTTTTCTGCATCTTACTCAGGTTCAGCTTTGTGGCTCAGCAGAACTCTGTCCTGGCTTATTTCACTTCTCCCATTTTATCCTTTGCCTTGTTCACGGTTCCGTATCATTCTGCATCTCCTTTCCTGCTGCTTCTCAGCCTCATGCATTTTTTATGTCACTTTGTGCTTCAGGCTTCTCACATAGAGAGCCCTCCTCTTCTCCAAATCCCCTCGAGTCTTCTTGTATCCACCTTAATAGTTTCTCTCAGCTACTGTCCCAGAAAGTGTATTTTTTACAAGTTAGAAAACTCTTCAAAGCACAGCTTTTGTACTGTCAAAGAGCAGAAGCTTTTCCACCTCCACTTCAAAAGTAAGGAGTGCACTTGAGAGAGGGATATTTTTGCAGATGTAGAGCTACATTCTATACTGTCCTCTGGGGCTCACAGGTTGGGCACCTAAGGACTGGTAGACTCCATATAAGGTCACTTTTGAACATTTTGGCAAATGGTTTAAACTCTTCCCTGTTTTATTTAGATGCAATTCTAAAGTATTTGGAGGACTTGTTCCCACTTAATACAAGGCTAAAATTATTGTCAACCGTAGATATTTGTGCTCCCTAAAGAAAGAAAGGAAAAAGTTTCATTCAGTTACAAGCCTTTGAAAAATGCATATATACTTTAAGCATGGAATGACAATCACAAAAAATACCTAATTTGAGTGAGTGGGTGCAAAGCAAATATATTAGGAGTAGGCATGAGAACAAGTTAAGGTTCCCTTTCTCTCTTTTACGCTTCTCCTTTACCAGTGCTGTGGAGACTGAAAATAACTCCACTCTCAGTGATGTCATCACCATTAGAGGCATGCTGTCAGCTTAATTTGTTTTCTGACTTCAGCAGGGGAAGTAGAATCTGACTGCTGATTCACTTGTTAGGTCTGAAGTAAAGTAGTTATGTTTATTTCATCTATTTGGCCGTGACTTTGGGGCCTTAAATATCCACCTGCTTGATAGCTGGTACAGGTACTCCTATTCATGAAGAAAAAAGGAAATGAAGCATCTGAAATACATCTGCACTTTGTTATCATAGAGAACATGTTGTCTAAAGCAGGAATATATAATATTTTTGCAGAGCTGCCCTAGTCAATAGTTTTCTTCTTTCATACTAGGTTCCAGTGGTGGTCTAGTTGTTGGTTGTCTGCCATGGTTGAGTCGTCACCTTAACCTCAGCCTCAGCAGCTGACATAGTACCGGTCAGCAGAAGATGGTTTGGCTGCAGATCCATTGTTCAGAGGCTTTTATTTTTCTTTTTTGGCCTGCCCCCTAATGTCTCTGCAAGCTGAAATGAGGAAGTCTTGTGGAAAATCAGTGTGCAAATGGACCCACTTTTGTCCATTTCATTAACCTTTGTTTTCTGTGTGCCTGTGAGGTTGGGCAGAACTTCTCTTGCCCACAGAGAGTAAGTATTTTTGATGTCTACATGATATATTTTACACAAATTAAAAAAAAATAATAATACAAAAAACCAAAAGGTTGCCATTTAGTTTGGACTGGCAAAGTAGCAGCAAATGGAGACTTTTCCTGACAGCATAGTTTTTTTGGCTCTCCTTCTGTATTTAAGTACCCAGGGGCCAGGTCCTCTGCTGGCAGAAGATGAGAGGGGCTCTAGCTTTTTTAACTATTTTGCATCTTCTGGGGATTTAAACCTTTGATTGCCACTGACTCGCCTAGGCAAAGTGGAGTTGTGTCCATCATCAAAAGACAAGACATATTTGAATGCAACAAATGGCTCTAAATATTTAGATCAAGGAAGAACACTCACAAGAAATAATAATAAGAAAAAAGATACGGATTGTTTCAAACGTGTGGTTTTCCTCAGGATGTTTAAGTAGCGTTGCCTTAGTTTCAATTTATTTTTCTGTAATCCTTAGAAGTTATTTAGTATCAGATCTAATCTTATCTTCTGCCTGTACCTTGTTTGTTTTTAGTTCCTCCTTCTAGAGTTTAGGTTTGGAGCTACTTCTTGCTGTTTTTTTACCCTTTTGTTAGGATGCAGGAGAAAAACATGCTGATATATTTCTAAATTCTCATGGACTCAATGAATCATTTTTTATTTGTCACACTTTTAATCATGTGCATGTATTTTAATGATAGAACTGTGTGTTTCTGTGCAAAAAGCCAAGGAATTCTAGAAATTGATGTCACAGCAACATCAATAATACTCTTTTCTAACTTTCCCCCCAGGGATTAATTTCAATTGTAGAATGTATCTTCTTATAAACAAACTGTGAAAACTAATGGCAACATTTCATTTAAATAGGAGGTACATGGGAAGGTAATGTACTAGTACATTAAAAAAACAAATACAATTCTTTTCCCATCAAATCCATAGGCATAATTCAAATAAATGTCTACAGGAACAAAACTCAATCTAACTTTTAAACTTTTATTTTAAAATGGCAAAGTTCATCTAGACATAGAGGATTCCCTCACAGCATCCTTCAACTTACGAGCTGTCAAAACAGCTTTCTGGTATGAAACCTTGCATTTAAAAGACATTGTCTCTGTACTCAGAATCAGGTGCTGGCTCTGTAGCTTTTTTAGGTTGCTGTGGAGAATACTGTCATCCTAATGCTGCAGACTATGGCAGTCTAATTTAATCCTGTTTTAGGAATCCTCCTAGATTCAGGATAGAATGAATGCAGGATGAGGAAAGTTTGCAGGACTATCTTAGATAAGGGAGCCAAAATTTCTATGCTTCAAGGTCTCTGTGTCATAAACAAGACTAGGAGGGACTTCATCTTCCATCCCACAGTGGCATCTAAAAGGTTCATGATTAGCCTTGGTTTTCAATGCTGCATACAGTTTGGTGAACTCTTCACATAAACTGCTCTGCATCCTATAAAACTGCTTATACTTGTGGCTTTCAAAAAGCAAAGGCATGGAAGTTTTGTCTGATGAAGAACCAAATAAACTTTAAATAGAAACCTCAGAATCTGGCCCAGAGAAAGCTCAAGTAAATCATTCTTCACTGTTACTGCTGGTAGTTACTGAGCTTCACAAACAAGTTGAAGGAGATTTCAACTAAAGAAACACTATATGGAAAAGAAAAAATGATAGAATTAATAAGTAAAGAGCATTACAAGAATTAGGAACTCAGCCTTCTTGATGGATAGATGGTTTTTATGTTGTTCAAAACCGTAGGCATTTGTGTTTTGTCTACCATAATGTTGTTCTATTTTGTATTTGGTGATGTTTAAAAAATTGTAATAACTGGATTGAGTGTCATGCCTTCACAGGGATGATTTCTACATCTAGAGGCTGGAGGAGCATAAAGGACACCTAAGCCATTTCTATATTTGATACAGTGTGCATTAGCTAAACGTGCATACAAAATACACCAAAAGGGAGAAACTATGGAAGAAAATATTTGCCTTATGCACTGTGTAATTTTGCCTTACAAAACAGAGTAAAGCCCAGGTTTTCTAATGGTAATGTCTCATATCAGGCTCTGAAATAAGCTATGTATTTGTTTCATCCATTGCTTCTTGGCACATCTACTGATTTGTCCTCCTGCCTCTCTCTCATGTGTTAACCATTTGTATAAGCAATATTCAAAATAGTACCCGGGCAGCAGCTGATCTGCATGCCTTATACTTGTCAGCAAAGCAAAAGAAATACAAAGCCCAACCCAAGTTCAGCAAAAGGTAGTTCAGCTTGACTTTTTAGCTGGAGGAAGAAGCTGACACTGGTGTTAATTACATGCCTTTAAAAATGCAAATCTTCATTACAGCTATTGTTCCCAATTCAAAATCAGTTAGATTTACTGTCTATCACAATTCCTAGCTGCAATTCTTAAGCACCAGAAACTGCCTCCGTACAAAAGACTGCAATCAAGGACTTGCCAAAATTAAATAGATGCGTGCATCGACATGCTTATTATAGCACTTATGATGTAATAAGTGCCAGGTGGATGTGTGGACTATGACAGAATGAAAAATACAGAGCTATCCCAGCTTTATGAGTTTGTATTGTTTGGTAAAACATACCTAATACCCTTTTTTCAGAGGCATCGATACAACACACTTTCAAAAAATTTTCTCTAGGATGGAGAGGCAGGAGTTATTAAAGTTTGGAAGTATTTGTTCTTCTAGCAGATCTGTGGCACATTTTGATGTCTGAAAATTGTAAAGTAGGATGTGGCAATTATTGAAAATTTTGTTATTTTGAGATATGCACGGTTTCAATGGTCTTTAAAGCCTGCAAACAATAGAAAGATGGTTACGTGTAGCTTATGTGTGGTTTTATATTGGGTCACTGCCTGAAGATGAACTTGAAAATGTGAAGAAAAATGTTAGGCATTTGAAATCAAGATTAGCATTGTATCTGGAGGAAGCTTTCTGCGCTCAGACTGTACTTTCTCAAGTGGGACAACAAATGATTGTGTTTCTTGTGGGCAAGCCCCTGTCAAGCTTCCCAAACCCCTGGGGAGCCACTGGCAGGGCCCGTGACCCAGGCTGCTACTTAAACACAGAGACCTTTCTCACCATCCTAAATTCCCTGCCACTAGGGGAATGCAGATGTGAGGAACAGAGAACGTAGCTGGCAGAAGTCGCTTCTCTTGCATGAGATTAATGTTGTACGAAATAATTATCCAGTCATTTTAAGGATCTGGTGGCAATCCTTCAGCTTGGTGCCACACAACTGTGCCCCTGATTTTGAACACTTCTTGCCCAGAAAGCAAAAGTGCCTCTCCTTTCTGCTCTCAGCCAGGCATTGGATGGTATGGCAGGAGATACCCATTTGCCCTCCAGCCCACCACAACTTAGAGACAACCTTGGGTGTCTGGACAGACTTCACTGCAGCCTCAAAGCTGAGGGGTGCAAGAGGGGTCCAACCAAATCAGGTGCGAGCTGACCCTCACAGGAAGAAGCAGAGAGGTGGCTGCACCTAAATACGGTGCATCTTTCAGAGTATTGTATGGGAAGCCTCTGTATGCTGGCTGATAATGGTAGGCAGTCAGCGGCGTGGTGGTGAACCTTCACTCCTTGGGGTGAAATGTTAAAAAAAAACCCCAATCTCCAAACCAAACAAACTAAAAAATGACTCCCAGTGCTTCCAAGTGCCAAAATTCCTGCAGTGATAAGAGCAGGAGGATTGTGGTCAGGGCAGAGGCTGCAAGTGGGCCTGAGAGCAAAACTCAGAGGAGCACCAGCTGGGCAAACTACAACAGCCATGAAGTTGCTCAGATAAGCAGGTTCAGAGAAAGTCATAGTGGCTGCCTTCCAGATCCTGGAATGGATGAACAGACATAGACCTATCTTGTTCACCTGCCTTGTCAAATCAGACATGACTGCTGGGCTCCTCAGCCTGGGATTTTCATGAAGGAAAGCAGTCAAGTAACGTTTAACCATGATTTTCTCTCAGAGAGCAACAACAGATTTTCCATAGATAGTGTGGGCTTGTCATGGGACAGGCCTGTCTGTCCTGGCTTGGCTCATTTCAAACAGAAAGAGAAAGAGCAGAGAGGAGTAATCAAAGGCTGTTTCTGCACCATTCCTCTAGCTCTGCTTGGCCTACCCATGCCTACACTCAGGAACCATCTGAGAAATGATCCTGGAAGACCTCTGCTCAGGTCATAAAGAAACTCTTATAAACCTTTTCTTCTTTAAAGTTTGTGAGTGAGAAAAGCCATGGTAGTGTATATTTATTGCTTCATTGATATCTCAGAGAAAGTGTTTTCCTCAATAGCTGCCTTTACCCTACCCGCAGCTGTGGCCTGAGCTGTCCCATAACCTGTGCTCCCAGGGATTCCCAGAGTGGCTCACCAAATTTTTAAGCTCTCTCAGGTCTAGGTCTGTCCGTCCATTTGTTCCAGGACCAGGAAAGTAAACAGTAATCTAATTCTTTTCTTCTTCCTAATATCCCTTCCAAGCCCCATTGCTGTCTTCCAGTTATCCTTTTCTATCACAACATCTGGAGTAACTTAGTCTAAATGGTTTCTGTGAAAACATATCTCGTGTATCTCTTCAGTGTTGGGTAATTCAACGCTGGAGGGGTCAGTGTTTACACGGAGTGAGTGAGCCTGATTAACAGTGTGGGAGCTTTGGTTTTCACTTGTTTGGGTTGGCCAGGGGTGGTGTAAGCCCAGAGAGAACTGGGGACACAGTGAACTAAAATGAGACTTATGGAGCTAACATGAGACAGAGAAATAGCCCCAAAGTCCTAGGCAAGGGCTGGATAATTACATGGGGATATCACCTACATGTGCCCCAGAGTCTGTGTGACCTTTGGTGTTAGACATCACGTTAGTACTAGAGATTTATTTGAGTTAGATGGGATGAATCATAGAGTGGAACATATCTGCCTAAATTGCCTTAGAGAGCTACTTTTAAAGTTGATGAGACTGGCCGTCCTTTAGGTGGCTAAAATTCTGTGAAGGAAACCATTCCCTGTAGAAATATCCTGGGTAAAGTGTTGTGGGAGTACCAGGTGGGACTGATGGAGGGCATGAAGTGCTTTGGGGTATATTAACCGATCAAAATCTGTCTATGAGCCACTAATGAGAAGCTTCATTGCAGTGCAGTGCTTAGATGTGTCAATTGAGGCAATTTTAGGAAAAATGAGACATATTCATGCAGTGGTGTGTGTGACTCTGCCAAAACCTTATTTGGAGTATTGTATGCACTTTTGAGCATCAGTGACTGAGGGAGAGGGAATTCAGGCAGGAACAGGTGCAGAGAAGTGATGATGGTAATGAAAAGCATTTCAGAGAAGACAGCTTGCTCAGCTTAGAAAAGCAAAGGCTGAAAGAGGTCATGGTTACTCTCAGTGAATGCAAAACAGGTAAAACACCTGGAAGGGAGGGAGCCACTTAGGCTAAAGAACAATACTGACACAGGAATGAATGAGAATAAATTGGCCATGAATAAATGTGGGTTGAAAGCTAGGATAGTTTATAACCATCAGAGCAAGAAAGTTTTGGTTGTTTTAAAACGATGGAAATAAGAGAGGACAGAACCTACGTAGTTTCAAAATAGAATTGGGCTGGTTTATAAAAAGGAAGATGCCGGTTGTTTGCCTGTACTAGCAGACAGGTAGAACTTGATACACTGAGAAATTCCGTCCTGCTCCTGGGTCAGTCTCTAACCTTTCTATGTGGACAGACATTGCTAGTGCTGATAACAGATGAAATTAAAGCTAAACTAAAATTGAAATACTAGTGGCTTGCTCTGAGGGGATGGGTAATTATTTAGAAGATAATATGACCCCGTAGATACCAGAATCAAGTTACTACTGGCAGCATTTAGATATCTAGGCAACGTGCAAACCTGATTAGATAAAGACAGCTAGGGTAAGGTAGGGAATAAAAAATAATGCCTTGTAAACAGAGATTACATTACAGAGGAAGCATGGCAAACACCATTCACCTAAAGCCTTGAAAGCAAAGGAGTAAGACATTAGGGTAAAAATATTTTCATTTCTACATGGTCCTTAAAACTCAAAATACTCAAAGACTAGAGACTTTCACTCTACTGCAACCAAGACAGCAAAGCACCACACAACTTCTAAGCTCTGAAAGAAAACCTTACTGGTGGCTGATCCCCAGTACTGGAATCGGATATATTGGAGTTGTCCATTTCTAAATTTCTATGATAGTTAATTCTGAGAACTAATGAGACTTCTATACCACCTTCAGTGTATTATTCATCCCCAGGAAGAGGGATCTCATTTTAGGAGATTTTAGCATTTCTGGTAGCAAACATCTGTGGAGTGTGATCCTCAAGGATTAAAAGAATTGTATAGAAAGGGAAGAATATAGATGTTAATATTAAAACCAACACCCTCCACCTTTATTTTTTGACCCCAAACTAAAACTACTTAAAACACATGTGTACTGCACTCAGCAGCTCTGCAGGCTTAGTACAAGGATGTCTTTTTTTTTTTTTTTTTTTTTTTTTTTTTTTTTTTTTTTTTTTTTTTCTCCTGTGGAAAAAGGAGTCTTGAAGTCTTTCAGATTAGAAGAGTCTAAAAGGTAACCACTTTTTCATTAAGTTCCACATTTTTGGGCCTAAATTTCAACACTGAAGACTCCAGATGCTACAAAAATATTAATGGAGTGCAGCACAGTGTTACGGCCACGTCTCACTGATGCAGGCTGTACTGGTTTAGCCACCCAGCCTGACAAACTGCTGCCAGTGCCAAGCCAATATATCTTTTTTTCCCCATAATTATACCATTTTTATCCCAGAGTGAGATTTCTCAGACATGCTATTGTTGTCAGGGACATAAGACTCCATTACCACTATGCTGAAAACTCTTCCCTGCCCCCACAAATGCATTCAAATGGATCTTAACATTTACTAAACAGTGGTTTTCGTAATCACAGATTGAACAAAGTGTAGCTAAGCTTAATATAAGTGTCATAGTACAGGCATAGTAATTTTCTTATTTAACTCTAAAAAAAAATATCTCTAAACAAAACTTTTTTTTTTTAAACCACCAAAATTCCCTCCCAAGACCCAGATGATGTATCAAAATTAAAAAAAAAGTCTTTGACTGGAGTAGGGTAAGACATATGGGTGTCATGCCAGAAAAGAATTTAAAATGAAAACAAACTGGAAAGCTGTGTTGCATGCAAAGCATCTTCCTATTACATAGAATCATAGAATGGTTAGAGTTGGAAGGAATCTGAAAGATCATCGAGGTCCAACCCCCCTGCCTTGGACAGGTTGCCTGGCCTTGAACACTTCCAGGCATGGAGCATCCACAACTTCTCTGTGCAACCTGTTCCAGTGTCTCAGCATGATAAGGAGCAACATCACAAATTGATAAGGAGCAATTTGGGCTGGTGTTCCTCTTATTTTCAGAAAGGAGTTGAAAGGTCCAGATTTTTTAAGAAGTATCATTTTCTTTGTATTAAGTCTCACTGTAATTCATAGAAAGGCTCATGCTGATCTAAAAATAGAAGACCAGCTAGCCTCTTCAATGGCAAACTATCATGGAGAGTCTTATGAAGTTTAATAGCAGCCATGGCTGGCAGTATGGACAGGCAATGCTTACCCGTGACAGAAAGGTGCTTGCCCCTCAGGAGCTAGCACAAGCTCCCAACAAGCAGTAGGCTCCTGCTTGCAGGCTCTTATCCTCGGGATGGGGGTTCAACCACCCATACGCCTGCTGGGAGGGCAACACAGGATCTGGCAGGAAACCCAGGATGCTCCTGGTCTGCATAGATGATGAGTCCTCATGGAAATAAATGCCAGATGAGCTGAACAGGGTCAAGGATTGACTCAACCTGCTGCTCACAAGCAGGGAAGAGCTGGTGGAACCTCTGATCACACAGGACAGCCCTGACTGCAGCAACCACAAGATGATGGTGATTGGAGTCCAGAGGAAGACTGGAGGGTGAGCAAAGGATCCTAGGCTTGTTGGGGGGTTGCCTGGCATGATCCCCTGAGGAGCTGCCATGAAGGGGAAGGGTGCTCAGGAGAGCTGGCTGGTTTCTAAAGGCAACTTACTGAGAGCTCATCAATGAACCATCTTGTGATGTGGGAAAACTGAGAATTTCAAAAGAAGGTCTGCATGGCTAGATGGGGAGCTTCTCATTGAACTAGCCCACCAGAAGGGAGTGGAGAAGAAGTGAAAAAAGGACAGGCAGTATAAAGCAGTGTTAGGTACTTAGTGTCAAAATCAGGAAGGCCACAGCCCAGCTGGAGCTGAGACTGCCGAGGTGCACTGACAGGAACCAGACAGACTCCGTGGGAATGCTCATTTTAAAGTACATTCAGGAAAAGCACAGACCCAATGACAGGTGGGGAAGAAACCCTAGTTAAAATGGAGCAAAAAAGGCTTAAGTATTTGATGACTGTTTTTGCCTTGGTCTTCGCAATCAAAGGCTGCTCTGGTACTGGAATGATTTGGGATGGAGAAGGGTAGCTCTTCCTCAGTGGTGAGGGGACAAACAAGTTAAAGACTTGAAAGAAGTTGGATGTAGTCAAAACCATCGGATTGGGTAGGATTTACCTGAAGTTGCTGGAGAACCTGGCCAATGTGATTGTGGGATCAGTATGTGGGGAAAAGATTTTTAAATTAAGGTTTTTTAAATAGCAAGGGGGAAGAAAATGGAACATGCATGTGAACAATTTTAGCTGTAGCTGAGCTACATTAGCTGCACTGGCTATTATAATGAAAGAAAGTCCCACAACAGAGTGTGGGCCATGGGATTTGATTTTCATATTTCTTGTCCTACTTTTATGTTTATAAGACATTACATACATGATAAGGAGCAACATCACAAATTGATAAGGAGCAATTTGGGCTGGTGTTCCTCTTATTTTCAGAAAGGAGTTGAAAGGTCCAGATTTTTTAAGAAGTATCATTTTCTTTGTATTAAGTCTCACTGTAATTCATAGAAAGGCTCATGCTGATCTAAAAATAGAAGACCAGCTAGCCTCTTCAATGGCAAACTATCATGGAGAGTCTTATGAAGTTTAATAGCAGCCATGGCTGGCAGTATGGACAGGCAATGCTTACCCGTGACAGAAAGGTGCTTGCCCCTCAGGAGCTAGCACAAGCTCCCAACAAGCAGTAGGCTCCTGCTTGCAGGCTCTTATCCTCGGGATGGGGGTTCAACCACCCATACGCCTGCTGGGAGGGCAACACAGGATCTGGCAGGAAACCCAGGATGCTCCTGGTCTGCATAGATGATGAGTCCTCATGGAAATAAATGCCAGATGAGCTGAACAGGGTCAAGGATTGACTCAACCTGCTGCTCACAAGCAGGGAAGAGCTGGTGGAACCTCTGATCACACAGGACAGCCCTGACTGCAGCAACCACAAGATGATGGTGATTGGAGTCCAGAGGAAGACTGGAGGGTGAGCAAAGGATCCTAGGCTTGTTGGGGGGTTGCCTGGCATGATCCCCTGAGGAGCTGCCATGAAGGGGAAGGGTGCTCAGGAGAGCTGGCTGGTTTCTAAAGGCAACTTACTGAGAGCTCATCAATGAACCATCTTGTGATGTGGGAAAACTGAGAATTTCAAAAGAAGGTCTGCATGGCTAGATGGGGAGCTTCTCATTGAACTAGCCCACCAGAAGGGAGTGGAGAAGAAGTGAAAAAAGGACAGGCAGTATAAAGCAGTGTTAGGTACTTAGTGTCAAAATCAGGAAGGCCACAGCCCAGCTGGAGCTGAGACTGCCGAGGTGCACTGACAGGAACCAGACAGACTCCGTGGGAATGCTCATTTTAAAGTACATTCAGGAAAAGCACAGACCCAATGACAGGTGGGGAAGAAACCCTAGTTAAAATGGAGCAAAAAAGGCTTAAGTATTTGATGACTGTTTTTGCCTTGGTCTTCGCAATCAAAGGCTGCTCTGGTACTGGAATGATTTGGGATGGAGAAGGGTAGCTCTTCCTCAGTGGTGAGGGGACAAACAAGTTAAAGACTTGAAAGAAGTTGGATGTACTCAAAACCATCGGATTGGGTAGGATTTACCTGAAGTTGCTGGAGAACCTGGCCAATGTGATTGTGGGATCAGTATGTGGGGAAAAGATTTTTAAATTAAGGTTTTTTAAATAGCAAGGGGGAAGAAAATGGAACATGCATGTGAACAATTTTAGCTGTAGCTGAGCTACATTAGCTGCACTGGCTATTATAATGAAAGAAAGTCCCACAACAGAGTGTGGGCCATGGGATTTGATTTTCATATTTCTTGTCCTACTTTTATGTTTATAAGACATTACATACAGCAGCCCTCATTTTTAAGACCTGGGATTTAGTGTATCCTATTTCTGAAACACAAATGAAATTTTTGCTGAATTTATCACTGAGGGAAGAGGGGAAAATCCAACATCAGGTGAAATGGTACTTTTAGAAGCTGGGCTTCATATGAGCTTTTACAGCTGTCCTGGGAGAGATAAGCTGGTATTCTGGTGAAATACTCGTTTGACATCTGGGGAGGAAATGCTGTGAGGAAGTGAGCTCTTAACACCAGTGGGCCGAGTCCCAAAGTTTCTACTCTATTTTAGCTCAGCCAAATGCTCATTTGACTCATTTGGATTTCTCTTCAGAACTTAGATATGCACAAGGACTTCAAGTCATAATCAAAATTACTCCCTTCCTCCTCCCCTACCTCCCCCCCAAAAAACCCCAACCAAACCCACAAAAAACTACGGACCATTCAGTGTGAGTTGTCACTTGTGAATCTCAATTTCCACAGTGTGGCATTTGATCTGCCTAAGACTCCTATCACAGTCATCCTGGCTCATCTTTCTCTGTGTTCTTTAGTACCCAGCTACCAACTTGCTACCTGTGCTTCCCAAGAAGCTTCCCTGCCTTAGCAAGAGGGAGTGGAGATTGGCAAAACAGGGAAAGTAACTACTCATCTCACACTGTCACCTTTCTCCTAGAGGGGCAACTGATTTGGCTGTCTCTTCTCTGCTATCTTCCCAGAATTTGTAGAAATATAACCTCTTGGAGATCAGTAACTCTCTCAAGTTAAGGCAGATTTAGCCAGTGGGTTCAGAAATGAAGGTGGGCAGACAGACAGTGCAGTCAGATAAGCCCCATCTCAGTGAATCTAAGAAGGAAGAGAAAAAAGGAAGCTACGGCTGGGACTGAGCGATACAAATGAGTCTCTTTTTCCCTTTCATTGTGTCATTGGGAATTCTGCTAATTAGTTTGAACAGGAACGGAACCGGACCCTAATTCAGCTACGTATATTTCAAAGAAATACATTTAATTTAGGAGGTGAATAGTGTAGTTATAATTTAAAAAGAGGAAAAAGGAGACATTATAAAAGAAGCAGTGATGCTTGTTCCCTTTTAAAATTTCTGTTTGATATTAATATTTGGACACTTATTAACACACTAATAACTGTTTTGAGGAACAATTAAAGGAAAAGTGACTGGCTTTGGGCTAGGTGAGGATATAAAATAAATGTCTTGATACCCTGGAAGAAATAGAAAAATAGAGAGAAATGTTATACTACCAGCTAAGAAATAGTGAAAGGGACTCATTGAAGACTGAGTGCATAACCTCAATATTACTATTTTCTGTTTTGCTGTGCTTCAGAAATTTACATGTTCTTTAAATCTATGTGCTTTTAATAAACTTACAGGTGACACAATGTCAGTGTATATACTGAGATGAATTCCCTTTCACCTGGGTTACCAGATGTACATTCTGAATACCTATAATGAATTGTAGTTACTACAGAGTTTTAATCTCCTAATTTTTTTAAGCCTAAAATTATATTAGGATCTTTTCTACCAACATAATCCCTGTTAAAAAACTTTCAACCTGCTTCCTTCAGATTCAGCACAGGATGAGCAATTGCTTTGTTAGTCTGACCACAGAGTTTCATGATCATTGAGCAGTGGTGTTATCTGTTCTTACCGGCTCCGTTTGGCAGGATATCAGCTAAGCAGTGGTTAAAGCTTTTATTCAGGCAAGAGCTTAAGCATATGCTTAAAGTTATGTGAATTCTGCTGGATAAACATGTCCCTTCTCTGAGTTGTGCCTAGGGATGCCATGATTCACCATGCATATTCAGGCACAAAGGAGAAAAGGCAAAGAGAGAAGGGGAGAAGCTTTTCTGAGACAAACTCATCTTCCTAGGAGCCTGAAAATAGCTCCAGGCACCTGTGATGTGCAACTTCCAGTTGTTTGGAGGTGAAAACCAGGCAGGAACCAACCCTTCAACCTACTTCCTTGAGGAGATAGAGAACATGCAGGTCTGTTAAATAAGGATCCATAGAAGTTTTCTGCTTCAGGGTTGTTGTGCTTAAAGTCACGGGCTATAATTTAAAAAAAAAAAAAACCAGAATAGGCATCCTCTGACAGAAGGGTGTCTACTGCCTGACAATCTTCTTTACTCTTGCTTCTTTCTTCCTCCTGTCTTCTTCCCCAAATGGGTCTTCTATGTTATTCTCTCCAAGTGTTTTTGTCAGGGGATCAGCATCTTCTCACAACCTAATTTATTGCTTAGTTATCACTGACCTCAGGTATTTACAACTGAAAACTGGTGTGCCCCGGACAATAGCTAAGGGTGTCCAAGAGTGACACATGAGCACACGAAAATGTCTAATCAGGCTTTGTTATTCCCATGCAACCCATCCTCGATGAAAGACCTGTCCTAGTCTCCTTCCATTTGTTCTGTGTCAACTGGGAGACCAAACACAGCAGAGGAGGCAAGAGAGACCCACACTCCAAATGATGTTTTCAGCCTGACCACTCTATGCAGGTGCCTGATGAGATTTAAAAGCTAAACAGAGAGACATTTCTCAGAGGTTTGCAGCAGTCAGGGCTGTTCGTTGGGCTGCCATACACTGCACAACTTTCAGTTCTAGGCAATAAGCTGTGAAATTGGTTAAAGCATAATATGATTTATAGGGAAAATTCACTATATAGCATGAACAACTATATACAGGGGAACTTTACAAACAGCTTGTAAAAGCTGCTGTTGGTTATGTAGAAAGAGAACGGCTAGGATGTGAAACTGAACTGCTAAAATCCCACTTTCTCATCTGATTTCTAAATTCCAGTTTTGGGCTGTACTTAGAGCTGTAATCAGTGTTTTGAAAGGAGTTAATCTCAGAGCATGAGGAGTGACTAATACCATTATTCTCCTTTTAGATTGCTTGCACAGAGTTTCTCTTTCTGATTAGTAAGAAGAATTCTCAACCCAAAAGGCCCATCTACTTGCAGCCTCTGTATTCGTAATCAAGGATTACTTTCATTTAAGAGATTACTTGGAGAATTTTCAAAATCTGCTCAACATTTTCCTTTCCCATCTCCAATTTCTTCTTTTGCCCATATTCTCCTCTGGCTTGCACTACACAGAGTGTTATCCAAAAAGGAGAGGGATTGCTACAATCTTGCCTCTCTTCCTCCAATAGTTTTGAAGATTTAGTGTGGAGATAGTGAGTTTCAAAATTACCCCTCCTGTAAGCTTCCAACTCCATTTCCTGTCTCTAAAGAAAGGGTCACCCTTTATTAAAGAGGCTATCACCTTCATAGTCAAGAACTCAGCAATTCAAAAGCAAGTAAAAAAAAAATCCAAACTCGGCTGCTGCTCAGGAGTTCTGCATCGGCTTAAATGTCAAAGTTATCAGTGAAAATTATGTACAGGCAGAGAGCATATCCACACATCCAAATCCAGCTTGAGACACCTATGCTTCAGAAAAGGGAAAGCCTTCCTTGCCTTGCTTCTTTCCTAGACATTAACTCATCTGCTCTTAATAAGCTCCCTGTTTATTGCAAGGCAAGTGGAGTTACCAATGGCACACGCTTCAGCCGTTTGTTGCTGCTTTTTTTCTACTTCCCAGTTTCAGAAGAGATCACCACATTGGGTTTGAACTTCCCTTCCAGCAGATGGTTGTCTCAGTTTCCCAATAAGCTACTTCAGCCTTGTCAGGCCTGATAACACTTTCTCTTCCTAAAGGCACTTGTGTAGAAAAGCCTCTGGCCTTTGTGGTTCCCTTCTGGGCCCATCGCAGCCTCTTGGGGGAAAGCAGCGTGTTTGGAAGCACGAGGAAACGCAGCTCATCCTTAGGAACTTATCACAACCCAAATACATAGTTTCTCAATCCTGATAAGCCACTCCTGGAATGGAATATTCCCATCTCCGACCTGTACTTAGCAATTAATGTGAGCTTAATCTTCATTTTTTCTTTATTGATTTTTACCTTTCAAATTTCTTGGGAATTACAGAGATTTGATGTAGAACATACTTAGCTACAGGAGTCTTTTTATAGATTTCAAAGAGCTCTTCATTATTTGACAGTTCTCATTCAGTAGGAGGTAGGCATTTCTGGCTCACAAATTGGTAACATTATTTTGTTTTTCTTTCATAAGTAACACTTAACTAGTGTTTCTAATAATATTGCAGCTAAACAGATTCTAAATATGACAAAGTGTTGACAACACTGATGTGCAGGGGGAGTTTTATAATTGAATAAAATCTTCATTTCTTATGCCCAACACTTTAATCTAATCCATCCATTCAAAGCCTAGAGGTTTCTTGGTCTTTCAGCTGCACTTATCTGATAAGTGAGCTTTTAAAAATAGAGATGGGACTAAATTCAAAAGGAGTATTCAAACCTCTAAGTACTGGGAGGATGTAGATAAACTGGAGCTTATATTAAAAGCAGCTGCTGTGCTAACAGTCTATGAAACCAAAAATAGGCCTGAAGTTGAATCATTTATTGAAATATCGTAGTATTTGGTTATGGTGTAATCTGGTTCTCCATGTGTTATTCTACCAAACAAAACCCGATTCCAGTTTAAGATCAGTATCATTATCTTCTGGAAGGCATATGCTGTTACTTGTATATGCCGACAAGCTACTCACACGTGTGCTAGGAACTGGCTGTGGCTTTGACAGCTGGTCTTAACTAATTGCCTCCAGCAAGATAAACATGGTCCTGTAGTTTGATCAACTACTTTTTAGGACAAGGGACAAATGGAAGAGAACTATACACTGTGGTATTCCAGGAGGTTAAGAGGAAAACAATTAACCCTAAAAGAATATTGCTGTATCAAGGCAAAAATACTCTTAAATATTTTACGCTTATAAGGTGCATTCTGTACAAGCAATTTAGAACAATCTGCGATTTTAACTTTGCTACATCCCACAAAGAGTACCTTCTTTTCTGCAGTGCCACTTTACTCAGTAATTGTCCCAAGGCATTATACTTCCTACACAACAATTCAGTCAGAAATATAAGCGTGAAGGGAAACACATTGCTTCAGTTTGGGGAAGAATATGTACCCCACTCTTGCTTGGCATGAAATTTTGATTGGATTTATTAGCAACTGCCCATACAATCTGCTCTTATTATTTAGCTTTGCACATGAACTTGAGTCTTGAAGAAGAACTTGCCTCATTCTTTATACCGCTCTTGCACAGGCACAGACTTGACAGATGCACCTCTGTCTTCTCATGCCAAACTCAAGTGTCAAGAGGAATAACATAATGAAGAGTGCTGAAATTTGTTGTGAGTTAGATCTGGGTTTGTGTTTTGTAGCATGCACTAAATTCTAATTTTCCACTAAGACAAAGGAGAAAATTCAGTTTTCAGTGTAGATTTATTTCAGTTGCATGCAAATTTCTGGATGATGAGGCTGCTATGACTTTTCAGCATCTATAAGGAATAGAATTATCTTATCACAAAAGACAACTTTGAGAATAGGAAGCTCAGAGAAGCCAGCAAATTTAACTTCAACATCATCTGAATTTGAGAGAATAATGTTCCTACTTGCCAGATATCTCACCGTAGTTCTACCGTTAGCTGCTTTTTGTGAAAACCCAGACCATTTTCTCCCCAAAATATGTGCTAAAACTTCCCCAAGGACAGAGGTGATAATAAACAGGGTGAACCATTCCCACTTTGGCATAGCACTGAAAGGGTAATGCCAGGCTTACAAAAGCATGAATGCAAAGTACATGAGCACATTTGCTGTACAATTACTCTGTTTGTGCAGTCAGTTGCAGTAATTGGATAAATGGGTCCACAACTGTCTAACTACATCGGTAACTACTCATTACTAAATTATATGTGAGCAATACATAAAAAGTCCCAGTGTCTAAAAGCCTTTGTTACAGAAACTTTTATTTCATGAAGGCTCATCCTACTTAAAAAAAGCATGCCTATGCACCATGATCTTTTGTTTGTTCATTCCTTTTGAACCAGGAGAGTGTAGACAGAAAAAGAAACACAAATGAACGGGAAAAGAGGCTGTCGTAAACACAGGCTGTTGCTTTTCTCTTCTGCTAATCCACAGAGCTTTTCAAGGAATGCCATTGGGAAGTTAAATAAGAAGGTTTTAAATGTCCAGCCTTTGAAGGGAACATGGTGTCCAGACACAGGTTGTTATGTTTTTTATTTGTCCTGGCCTTTTCACAACTCTCATTTCAGTTACTTTCATATGAATAAAGAACAACCTCAGAATGTCCTGAACCTCAAGCAGTTTTGGAGGACTGCGCCTTGGCTATGGTAAACCCATGAAGAGACAGGTTGTCCTAAGTGGCCACTGCATGGAGAGTTAACAGAGAGTCACCAGCAGGACCACATTTTTCACCTGAGACCTCTAAAGAGATGCAAATATGAAATAGCTGAACTACTAGTTGTAGTGTACAGCCACTCATCTCTCACCTACAACCAATAACCTGAATACCAGAGGAATGGAAATGTAGCAAATGATGATGCCTCTTATTGGAAGGAGTTGCAGGCATTTTAGAAGATTACAGACCAGCATTGGACATTAATAAAATACCAGAATTACTGGATATGTAAGCAAATATTATGTTGGGCAAGGTGCTTCATGGTTTTGTAGAAGGAATTCATTCCTCATAAATCTATCAGAGTTCTTTGAAGGAATGAACAGGCATGTTGATATGGGAGATACAGCTGGTATGGTCTCCTTGGGTTCCTGAAAGGCATTTGACAAGATCATTCACCAAAGGGTCTTAAAGAAATTAAGACTGGGATTTAATGGACAGTGCTGATGTGGATATGAAACCAATTAAAACAACAAGTAGTTAATTTTCTCACCAGGGGGATCTTACTACTATGGTCCCACAGGGACTTATCTGAGGAGCCCTGTTCTTCATCACATGCACAAATTAATGGAAAAGGGGTGGAAAATAAAGTGACAAAGTTCAATGACTGTTCTGAACTCTTCCTGGTGGAAAAAGCAAAAGCTAGCAAAGTGTGAAGAGTTGCTATAATGTCTTGTGATACTGAGTAATGGGGCAGGGCGGGGGAAGAGAATGTATGAAAATATAAAAAGAGTTCACAAGATAAATCCCAATTTAATATATGCAGTTACAGACTCTGAAAAAGCTATTATCAACTAGTACAAAGATTCCGAAGTTATAATAGCAAGTTCTGTAGGAACATCAGCACAATGCTGAGTGACAGTCAATATGAAGCAAATTACTAGGGAAAGAAGGGAAAACAACCCATAAATGATATTAGGCTGCAATATCTTGAATGCTGTGAACATTTTTAGCCTTCATATCACTATATATAAAAAAATAAAATGGGACCAAAAAAAGGAGCGTAGTAGAGTACAAGGACAGTTCTATGCATGAAATAGGTTCAATAAAAAAAATAATCAGACATACAAGGACTCTAGCTATGAAAAAAATTGTCTCAGAGGAGATATGAAAGAGAGCTCTAAAATCATATATGGGATGGAGATCAATAAGGAAGGATCATTTTGCTTTTCTAAAATCAGAGGGAGCGTCCAAGGAAATCGCCATAAACCAGCTCAGTTCCAGAACCCAGGCCTGGGGATATTCTATGTAATACAATTTACATTGATTAAAAAAAAAGATTAGATAAATTAATGAAAATTTAAAACAAAAGAAAAAAACAACACACAACAAAAACACAACAAAACACCAAAGCCTATTTAATGCTGAGGTGAAACACGGACTTCTGGCTTGGGAAATGATTATCTAGCACATATTGCCAGAGGCTGGGGAGTATTCTGGGAAAGTATCTTCATATGCTTGTCCTGCTTTTATAACCTTGCCTATGTGTTTGCTGTTGTTGACCATCAGATTCTTCACTAGATGCCTTTACAGTTCTGAATGACTATTCTTATGATCAGTACAGGAATACTATGAAGTAGGAGACTTTTCCTTAGGAGACTTTGGCTATGTTGACAAACACTGTTGCTGCTTCCACTGTCCTTTTATGACGATTCTAACTTTTTAAAAAGAGAAGTGTTTCACATTGACAATACGTACCATTTTTTTGGCATATAGTTGCTATGGAAATAAACAGTAACCTGGCACTGATCTACATTCTTTTTGTTTTCATGGGTAATGTCTTTGAGAAACTCCAAATCAGTGAGTGACAGGGACATTTCATGAATGAATTTCATTTTGTAACCTGCACACACAGTTCTTGAGCTGACAGGAGAGTAGTTTTATAGTAACTAAGACATATCAAATCCAGTCACTCTGTAAGGGAGGCTTTCAGCCTACCGTAATGGTTGCAGTATCATGTTGAAAAGCAACCAAGTGTCCCAGCATGAAAGTAGAGGGAAAAAAATAGGTTGGCAGTTTAATTTTAAAATAATTCTCAACTTTTGCAATTGATGATTCATAAAAGGGCCAGTGACAGTAGGCAGCAAACATAATGATCTTCAGTTTTGATTATAATCTTGATCTCAAGTGCTTTTCTTTTTTTCTTTTTCTTTTTTTTTTTTTTTTAAGTTCGCAAGCAGTATTTTATCTTTCTTGTTGTGGCTTCCAGATTTTATCTCTGTTTATTTTGCTTTTTCACCATAACACCAGCATTTTCTTGATCTGGGTTTTAAAGGTCCTTTACTGTTTTGCATGTGCATGAAAACCTTCAGAGAGTCTCCCTGTTTTTTTTTATATGTGGAACATTATCCTTGTCCTTTTTCCTTCTGAGAGCCCTCAAAAAGTCACGATGACACACTCGCATTAGATGCAGTGGCTCAGAGAAACGCAGTTTCCCTTCAGATTGCTATCTCAGTGACTCAGCCAGCTTCTGAAGATGATCAAAATGAAGACAGCACAACCCAGGGCCTTCTGGAGTGCTGAAAATTTTACACAGTGAAAGTTATTTGCTAAGTTTTAAAACAGGAAACAGTTTTATGTGATAGCACTGCATAGTTACTAGTGGATGAAGCTGATACAAATAAATTATGTTTGTTCCTTTTTCTTGGGGGGGGGGGGGTTATCTTTTTTTTTTTTTGGGCCAGCCCGGTTTAAGGACTATGGTTTCTTTCAGCCTACCGTAATGGTTGCAGTATCATGTTGAAAAGCAACCAAGTGTCCCAGCATGAAAGTAGAGGGAAAAAAATAGGTTGGCAGTTTAATTTTAAAATAATTCTCAACTTTTGCAATTGATGATTCATAAAAGGGCCAGTGACAGTAGGCAGCAAACATAATGATCTTCAGTTTTGATTATAATCTTGATCTCAAGTTGTTTTTTTTTTTTTTTTTTTTTTTTTTTTTTTTTTTAAGTTCGCAAGCAGTATTTTATCTTTCTTGTTGTGGCTTCCAGATTTTATCTCTGTTTATTTTGCTTTTTCACCATAACACCAACATTTTCTTGATCTGGGTTTTAAAGGTCCTTTACTGTTTTGCATGTGCATGAAAACCTTCAGAGAGTCTCCCTGTTTTTTTTTATATGTGGAACATTATCCTTGTCCTTTTTCCTTCTGAGAGCCCTCAAAAAGTCACGATGACACACTCGCATTAGATGCAGTGGCTCAGAGAAACGCAGTTTCCCTTCAGATTGCTATCTCAGTGACTCAGCCAGCTTCTGAAGATGATCAAAATGAAGACAGCACAACCCAGGGCCTTCTGGAGTGCTGAAAATTTTACACAGTGAAAGTTATTTGCTAAGTTTTAAAACAGGAAACAGTTTTATGTGATAGCACTGCATAGTTACTAGTGGATGAAGCTGATACAAATAAATTATGTTTGTTCCTTTTTCTTGGGGGGGGGGGGTTATATTTTTTTTTTTTGTGGCTACGCTGTTGAAAGTACTGCAGTTCTGCCTAACAGCTCTGGTTTATGACTTTGTCACGCAAGTGCCCTGACTGCTGTGCCTGCCAGCTGGGCCTGGCAGGTGGGAAGAAGACATCTTGCAGTACCTGAAAACCTTGGGTCTTCAGGAGCCAAATACTTCCTCTTACATGTTCACCTCCTGAATATGCATCAAATCAACACAGCTCCCCTTGTCAGAGCTCCTAGGATATTCACCACAACTTTTTGAAACTACTAACCCCCAGGGACCTGCTATAGTCACATACATAGAAAAAGGATATGACAACGATAAAAATAAATGCCAAGTAAAGCAAGAGTTTAGCTTTGGATTGAGTTCACAAAATATATGGTCTCCAATAGATTTTATGAACTATCCATATATAGCTGCAGAAGTTAAACAGAGTTAAAAGAGAGATTAGAGGACCAGTGAAGAAATGACAACCATAAAGCAAGGTGCCTGGGAGCTGGTGTTCTAGCCTATGATCTACTTAGACCGATGCTCCCTGCACCTCTTGCACCCCAAGGCTCATGCTTATTGCCATTGCTGTTAGTGTTAAAGGCATAACAGGTATAACTCTGCATAAATTGTGCCTATGGTCTGTGGAGGGGCAGAGCCTGAAGTGGGGCCAGCAGTGGGGTTGGTTTGATACCCTGGCACGTGCCCTCTGGCTGCACCTGCCCTGAAGCTGGTCTTGGGCTCCAGCCACCATGAAAATGCCCAAAGAAGTGACTTGGCACAAGCTATACCTTCTTGTCATGTGTGACTGAAGGGACCCAGTGCTGGCATTTGGGTTAGTATGGGGTGCAGAGCGCTCGTGCTGTGTGGGATGCAGCAGTACAGCTGAGTAGCACAGCCCTCCTCATTCTCCTGGCTGCAGGATGCCCTCCCTGTCTCTTGTGCCTTCCCAGCAGCCCCCAACAGTTTCAATTCTGGAAGCCAAGGTTTCACAGAATAAGTTTCAAAAGTAACCTGACAATAAAATGTTTCACAGGCTTAAACTCTTCTTTATCCTCTCAGTATCCTTGCATTTTAAATGTAAAATATAAAAGTCTTTTTAGTTCCAGCTGTGTGTGTGTCAGTTTCCTCAACTTGCTTAAAAAGGACGTAGGAAATCACACAGTAAACAATATAAATATGTCAACAGATTCAGGATCATGAAGCAGTATTTGCTGGAGTAGTTTAACTTAGAATTGGAGCCAAACAGCATGACTGCTTTTTACACTTCATAATCTTGGAGAAACAGCACTGTACAATAATTAGGCTTGTATACTCGGGCCTCTATTTTGATTAGCATTTGATTCTGCTGAAAATCTGCTATGAGCCGAGTTTTCTCATAGGTTTTAAACATGGGAGAAGAAGTAATTCCTTTCTGTTTTGAATTCATTCAGGCAACAACAGTCTTAGCAACCGCAGAGCAGTTATCAAAGCAGATGATCCGTGTTTGTAGACGTCAGACTTGCGGATCTCATGGGTATCATCTCCTCATCTCTGAAGCAGTCAGCATGGCACCATAGTGTCCTGTGACTTGTTGGAGTGAACTGGAAGCTTCTTGGACTAAAAGCTCTTTTACAATGTCCATCACCTATAATATCTATGTATCGTATGTAATTTCTCTGAAAAGCCAGAGCAATTCTAAAGATTGTTTAATAGCACATAGTAAGAGTATGTAATATTAGAATTTATTTTATAGAATACAGGTCAGACTTATGAACAAGAAGGAAGTGCTTTGAATAGTTGAGATAACCCCTCAACCCAAGTTAAGCCATGAATGCTTCACCTGTATCTGGGCAGGTCTCTAGCAGGTGATCGTGATACGCATGAGTAATTTCCCATCTGAATTAGGGAAGTGGTAGAAGGAGCCATTAGCTCAAAGAGGATCAATATCAAAAGTAACCTTGAGTGTTAAAGGCAACCATTTCCAGGTAAAGCCTGAATACCTCATTTGCACTGAGGAAGGAAAACTGAAAGAGCTGTATTAATAAAGCTAGGAGAGGTCGGCATTCAGCTCTTGGGGTGCTGCTAGAGAAGTTGATGCTGCACTTTTACTAAGTCCTGACTTAGGAATTGTAGATGAAGGACAAGAAAATAGCCTTGAAGCAATCTGTTGGCAAGCAGACTGAGCCAGGCTAGAACCAGATTTCATTGCTCCACTCTGCATCTGGGAACTGAGTATCCAGTTTTGCAATGAAGACATCAAACTTTGTCACTTCCAGAGGTGAGTCCAGAGTAAAACCAGTAGGTTTGGTTTGTATGGTCTTTCTGGAGGCAATAAAGCCAAATTTGACAGCGGGCACCAGTAGCCAGAAATGTGTTTAGTGGAGCCAGATGTCAAAACACTAGCACTGATCACCTGGGAAGGAATATCGAAGCAGCAAGGAGTGGGTATTAGAAAGACACTTTGCAGCTTCAGGCAGACCCTAACCCACCACGGTGACATCTCTGCTGGTTAGTCGAAATAATTACTTTCCTCTAAGCATTCAATATTTCTTTCTAGTAGTCAATCAGAGCCTGAATGCTGTGGGGATCTTTCTACAAACCCTACTGCTAAGAGGTCTCTGTGACACTTGTCTGGCTGAAAGACCTCGCTCATCGGTTTGCAGATTGCAATTGTTGGACAAAGATGCTCGATCCCTCAGGAAACTCCAGCTCTGTATCTGTAACCACACCATTAAGCTACTTGGCAGGACATAGGCCTCTCCGTGTGCAGAACCCGGGCTCTAACTCTTCACTCTCCCTCTGTAGGTTAAACGTCTCCTTTCCCAGAAGAACACTGGAAGCATGAGCTTCTAACTTGCAGCTGAAATCCTCAGGAGCCAGAGGATAGACACAGACATGCTTCACATAAAACTTAGTCATGCTAGTACTGTACTTAAGATGGATGTCAAAGGTTTACAGAAAGCACAAGCTTATTCATCTCTCATGGGGCAGCTGAAGAGAGAGTCTTTTCCCATCGCACGTAGTGAGGTATGGTTGTAGTTTCTTTTCCAGCTAGTACAAATTTCCACAGGAACAGATTGTGTATAATTTCTTGACCTTCCCTTCACATTTCAAATGTGGTTCCCTGAAATGGGTAGATTTAGATTTGTATGTGGTGGTGTTGCAAAATAATTAGCTTATTGTTAAACTATTGTTTTTTTATTGGTAATAAGATCATTTCTTTAGGATAATTTTGTTAATTTAGTTGTAAAACTGTAGAGCAGTTTGGCTTTTTACTGGCATTTGTTTTTCTAAGAACAGTAACAGCCACAATCAATACCTTAAAGATGAAAATGCATCCTGCCCTTTGGGTTATATTCTGTCAGTGATGTTATAGTTTCATACCTTTAAACCCATCTGAATGCTAAATGGCTTTGCTTAGTGAAGATAGCTCACTGCTATAACTTTTACCATGGGTGAACTTCATTAGCCCTTCCTAAAATAAAGAAATAAATTAAATAAAGCTGATTAATGCTCAGCACAGCTCAGGCAGTCTAACTGCAGTGATTTATCAAAGCAAAGCTCGTCGTGCTCCCTCCAGACTTACCGTTCATGAGCGCTTCAGCCTCGCTGAGGACCTGTCCCCGCTAGGGAAACATGATGTTTCATCAGTATGACTGAACCTGTGATGAAGTCCTCAGGGATTCCTGGCTTTTTGGTGCCAGTGGCAAAATTTTAAGGAGAGAGGATTCAGTCCCTTCTACGGAGGAAGAAATTGTGGTTGGAGTAGTTATTAGCTGCTCGTGCGAAGTTCTTTCCCACTTTTCAGATTACTGCACAAATTAGCCGAACGTGTCAAAACGCTTCAGTTTTATTCTAGCACAGAAATGGGCTTAGCTCGAAACCCTCAGCGTTAATTTCCTTTCCTGCAAGCTGAGGCACGCTTGGCCCAGACGGCAGACAAACTGCTGCAATTCAGTTACGCTAAAGCTAAGGAGCAATAAAATGCTGAGCGTTCCATAAGGCGGGAGACCACACACGCTCTTCCTCCCCAGCAGAACAAACCCAGCGGAAAAGTGGCATTTTTGCTAGTCCCCAGCAAAGCCTCCCCAGGCGCAGGGTGGGCAGGGGCACCCCATACCCGGGGCCAGCATGACACCCTCCCCGAGCCCGGGGAAGTGCACCCCTGCCCTGTGCCCTCGGCAGAGCTGTCACCCTGCCAGCACCCCAGAGGGATGGGACACTTCGCTTCTTATTGTCCTGATTCCTGCCACCCTCCCGCTCTGCCTCTCTCCTTCCGCACCCCTTTCTAGCCCCAGCAGAGTGTCCTTGCACGGGCAGGCCTGCATTCAGACTTGGGAAATTTGGCACGTTACAAGGAGTCGAGCTTCCCGTCGTTCACTGCTGGCAGCCCTGCCTTGCCCCCCCATCACTTCTGGCAGTGGAGCCCATAAACTGCAGCTGGGGATGGTGCTGAGGACCACCACGCTCACTGTGAAGTCACGGCACTGTCATGAAAAGCCTCCCCTCTCTCCCTCAAATCAGCATTTGGTTAATGTGGTTAATTATGGCCTTGAAGAGGGTACATAAGTTGTATAGCAGCATTTGGGCTCTAATTACTGTCTCCAGATGCCTTATGCAATAAAACTAAATCACCCTACATAAGAAGCTGCTCAGTAGGACAGGTATTTTTTGTAGTTTCGTTATGATGGCAAAGGCTGAAAGAGGAAGAAAGTCACTGTTGCTTATATTTACCCTTTCCATACCAGTGTAGAAATGTCTGCGCAATGGTCTGTGACGAAAATTTTAAAGCTGTTTTCCCTTAACTCCCCTTGTAAGGAAGTTTCAGAAAAGGACAAATGGACATCTGCTTCTCTCAGGTCTCATCAGACCTACCACAGGTCTCTTCTGACGCTCTCCCAGGCCTTTTCTTCAGGTGCCACCAGTTTGGCAATGGTGGTGATGGCATTTGCCAGAAATGTACTTTAAAGTCACTGGAGTCCCCACAGTGACATATGGACCTGCCCTGGGGACTCCCTGCCTCTGGTAATCAAAAAAGGAAATGGCACAGAGCACATCCCATCTGGGGAGCAGAGGCACTGCATGGCCAGTGACACCATGTGTGAACCCACCCACTGTGACCATATCCTTGGCTTGGCAGAAACGGGGCAGCTGTCACAGCTGCCGCATTGCTCCTTGCTTCTCTGCTTGCAAAGCCTGAGAGTGACCAAACTTGTGGAGATGTTTCTATTAGGTAGTCTTCTTCGTGACTCCTCCCTTAGGGCAGACTGCTTTGGGAACAGTCTTCTTCATGAGAACACTGGTGTCTCAAACACACAATTTTTAAATCAGAAAGACTTTTGGTTAGCCCTTTTGGTTGGTACAGATGTGACCTAGAAGTAAATGACATTGCAAACTTTATTCAAAACAGTGCTGTTCAACATCTTTGTCAGAGGCATGGAGAGTGGGACTGAGTGCACCCTCAGCAAGGTTGCCAATGACACCAAACTGTGTGGAGCGGTTGACGTACTGGAGGGAAGGGATGCCATCTAGAGGGATCTGGACAGGCTTGAGAGGTGGGCCCGTATGAACCTCATGAAGTTCAACCAGGCCAACTGCAAGGCCCTGCACCTGGGTCACAGCAATCCCAGGCACAAATACAGCCTGGATGGAGAATGGCTGGAGAGCAGCCCTGAGGACAAGGACTTGGGGTGTTGGTGGATGAGAAACTCAACGCGAGCTGGCTGGCAGATTTAGATTAGGTATCAGGAAGAAATTATTTACTGTGAGGGTGGTGAGGCATTGGAAGGGGTTGGCTATAGAAGTTGTGGATGCCCCATCCCTGGCAGTGTTCAAGGCCAGGCTGGATGGGGCTTTGAGCAACCTGCTCTAGTGGGAGGTGTCTCTGCCCATGGCAGGGGGGTTGGAAGTAGGTGATCTTTAAGATCCCTTCCAACCCGAACCATTCTATGATTCTGTGATACCCCGCACAAGACACTAAATGTGAGTAAAACATTTGCTTTTGAGAGCATCTGAAAGGATTTTCTTCATATCTTTCTCTCCCTTCAACATTTTTTAGCTTTAATATTTTAATTTCTGATTAATTTTATTTTCTCTCAACAGTTCACTGGTCAAGTGAAGAAAAAGACAGGCACTGTTTCTGAGTGCCAGTTATGGGTTTTTTGGTGCTTTGTGTATGAAGAGCCGTAATGCAGTGTGAGTTACATTTCTCATTCTCAAACCCATTTAATTTTCAAATGATATAGGTAATCATGGGAGGCAGAATTCACTTTGCAAGATTGAATTACTATCATGTCATATATATGTATAAATGCCTGGATTAACTCAAGCACCTTTGTGAGAAATGATCTGTCAGACAAAGTGTGGGAAATACAGTGCAAAACAACTGTCACCAATCCTTTTGTAGATATAACAATGTATTTTAGCTGTTAAAGCACAGGAAAGCCTGTTATCATGAAAACACTGATGAATGCAATGCTTTTTGGTCATGTGGATTAAAGTGCTTCCTGATGTGTAGCATTTGGCAAAGCTTCCTGTATTTTTTCTCAAATAATTATTCATGTGCAAATTCTTGGCATGTCATTCCTACTTTGAAAAATGCCAAGTAAGGTGTCCTCTGCTTATTCCGTTGCTGAGATTAATGCTCTCATGCGAAAAAGCTGCAGATGACGGTCACTTTTATGACTCTCTAAGAAGATATGAGAATCCTGCAGAAAAGCCCATTTGTGCCCATGGGACTCTGCATCCTCCCTTCCTCCCCCGCAGAAAAGTTTTCATGTTTTCTTTCCCTCCCCATCTCTATCTGCTTATGGGGAAGGGAGCAGAGCTCGCCTGTGAGCACACCCGATGCACTGCTGAAGGTGAGGTTGATCGATGGGAGCAGAGGTCACCTGTGAGTACACCTGATGCACTGCTAAAGGTGAGCTCGAACTCCTGTGGGATCCACACACCCAGATGCATGGTCCACAGAGTGAGCCAGGACACAGGCTCTTCCAACGTACCCCTCAGGACACTCCCTGTCAGGGCTGCGCTCTGCTCCTCCAGCCATTGTTGGGCTTCACTCATTCTTGCAGCTGCAGATTTCTTCAGATGTGTTTAGCTTATGCAGGCATGTAAAAGCATGGTCAAGGACACACTAGAAGCATGGCCAAGGACACTGTTTGAAGATCCCAGCTATGCCCGACGCCTCCTCTTCCTGCAGCCTTTGTCTCAGCACACAATGTACTTATTAGTTTGCAAGAGGGTATGTCGTTTTCTTGTTCTTACGTAAGTCACATTCCTCCTCCCGTCAAAGAAAGCAATTGTGTTCATGTCCAAAGCACTTGGACATACCAGGCGCAATTAACGCCTGCTGTATGTCCTCTTTTATCAGGGAAGCCAGAGCAAGGATAAGCTTGGCCAAGGGTGAAACCTCCATTCAATGTTGTGTTCCTCATGCACGAATGTTATTGCAGCATTTAAAGAACAATAACTTGCTGACATCGTTGCTAGCAATACCAGGGCAAATTTTATTCATGCATTCACAGAGGGTATTGGCCAGCTCTGTCTAACAGCTGCCAAGGGTTACACTTGCAAACGCCAAAAAAAGTCTCATTTGTTTGCCTGCCTGAATGCAGATGTGGGACCTAAATTACCTCCCAGCACAAGGTCCCTCATCGTCTCCCAAAACATCTCGTAGTCATTTAATTCCTTCAGGCCACCCTCTGTACCTGGCCTTTAGCTGGCACATCCTAGCCTGCTTTTCCCAGCAGAAGCAATGTTGCCTTTGAAAGAGGATTGTGCCCAAGCTGGCACAGGGACAGCAGTGCATGCACACCAGTGCTGGGGGCCTGCTACATAGGAAAAATGACAATGCGAGGGTTGGGAGAGGATTATTTGAGCCTATTTTAAATGTCTATTTGTCACAAGTTGGCTGAGATCATCTGATGGCTCTCTAGGCTGAGTCCAAAGCGCATGTCCAAAATCATACAATCATAGAATGGTTCGGGTTGGAAGGGACCTTAAAGTTCACCTAGTTCCAACCTCCCTCCCCTGGACAGGGACATCTTTCACTAGACCAGGTTGCTCAAAGCCCCATCCATCCTGGCCTTGAACACTTCCAGGGATGGGGCATGCACAACAAATGAGACTGTTTGAGTCTGAGCGGCTCAGCCTGGCCCAAGTGCCAGAGGACCTGTCGTGTAAGAGATCCCCTCTGTTTCCTCTCCTCCTGGTACTTTGCTTCAGCCCTCAGGGTCACACAACACTTGAAATAAACCCACCAAGCTCTGCTGGAGCAGTTTTTAAGCCACTGTGCTTTGCTCCAGAGGTCTGGGAGGAGCGCTGGGAACACAGCAGCACCAGCACACCAATTCCTTCCTCAGTTCCCTCGCTAAAGTGAAGGATCTTCTGAGGTTTCTCCCTGCCTGTGATCAGACACAAACACATGCCTGTTTGGTGAGTCATTTTGACTTCCAGTGAGTAAGCCATCCGACTTGCAGGAGGGAGGGAAATTATAATAGTAATAACAGTTTGCGCTACCATTGGAAGGTTTCAAAGTGCTTTCTAAGCAGTTTTCCTTATCAGGGTTCCTCTGAGAGATGGCAATCCGGCAACTGATATTTCATGGTCGTTTCTGTCTATTATCTTTTTTAACTGCTCATTGCTTTTTGGCACTTCTGAGACCCTCCCAACTCCCACCTCCCCTGGCTATAAGCAATGATCATTGGAAAATTATCCAGTGAGTTGCACTGCAGTGAAAGGAAACTGGAGGCATAAAATACCCATCTGTTTTCTAACGCAACCTGCCAGTTTTAGAAACGTAGCTGTTGCAATGACTGCAAAATAATCAGCTGTCAGGGAAGCTGGGGAAGGCAACTCCACCTATTTAAGCCCTTGGGACAGCTCAGGTACACCTCTAACAGAAAACGAGAGACAGCTCAAGGAAGCAGATGCTGCTATAGCTTTACATTTCATTAATATTAATTTGGTGACTTCTTCAGTCTGTTTTCGTCTTGGCTCTTCAAACTGTTCTTCCCAATGCCTTGTGCATGGTAAGAATGTGTGTAGGATAGTCTAATTGAGAAGTTATACTAATCATAAATAGATTCTTGGTTCAATTGAGAGGCACAATGGACTGAACTAAAGCTGCTCAGATGAATGCTTGGACTGTGTTTTGATTCTGTAAATGCAAGGAAAATGGCAAAAAGACTATTCTTCCCAGCCAAGAAACTACTTTTCTTGCTGTGGACTGAGTCAGTAACCACTGAGGATTATACTGAGGTCTGCCTGAGGAGACTTGTCTCCTCAGCCCCTTTCCCTCTGCATATTAACAGCTGCTTTTCCTTGCTTGTATCTTCTATTAATTTTTATGAAAGTCACTCAAATTGCAGTACACAGATGAAATAACTTACCTTTTGCTTGTTGGTTTTCAGCCATCGTCAACTCAGTGTTAGTGAGGAAGCCAGAATTAGTGCAGCTTGGGTTGGATCAACACACAATCACTGTTCCCTAACTCTCCCTCTGCCGCATTCACCCTGCCCCCCAATCCCTAATAAATCAAATTCATAACAATAAAAAGAACAAATCAACTGTCCACAGTGAAGTGTTGTTTAAATAATGACTCAATCAGATTAGAGGATAATTTATTTATTTTACCACTAAGAAATAAATTTTACAGGAAGCACAGAAATAGACCGACATGGCTGAGTTCTGTCTCGGGCACTGTAAATGGTTGCTTTCTTGGGAAGAAATAAAATAAAATTTGTACAGGTCTACATATACATATATACATACACCTTTATATACATAAGATACATAAAAATACATACTTTATTTATAAATCTATTACAGTTATAACAAAGTCCCTGCTGTTGATGATGCATACTATGTGCATAGTATTTGTATGAATACTGGAAAGTGTAAACTGCAAGTTTTGCTAAATGTAAGCTATATTATCCCAGATGGCAGGGAGATGTTCTTTCTCTTGATGGACCATCTACCCATAAATATCTATAAAATGTACCTTGTCATTTTTATGGCTTTTATGTTGTTATAAAAAGCTGAAAATGCACACAGATAATAAGGAGATATGGATGGCTAATTGATCCATTCATTTTGTTTCCAGTAGTATTTATCACATGATGTCAGACTTGTATAAAATGTAAAGGATGTTATATACTACTTCAGGGATGTATAGCAGAACTGGATGAACTAGCAATGACTGATCCTGTTGGGTCATCAATTTTACGTGCATGCTAATGAGACTACTCCAAACATTTTTTCAGGGTCATCAAAATATATCTTGTTTAATAAGTTTCGAAAAATGTGTTTAGCACTCTTTTTAGACAATGATTTATAAGAATGACAGAATTAACTGTTACAAGCTAGGCTTATTTTAATCTGAATATTATTTTCCATGTTATAGTACTAGCATTTTAAGCATATTTCTATGTACTTTTTAGCATTTGTACTATTCCTTCTCTGGAATTTAGATCCTTTCCTCTCCATTCTCTCCACAAGTTTATTTTTTTTATTTATTTTTCCTCTGTTTGACTGTCAGTCTGTCTACTTGTCTGTCTCTCATCATATTAATTCTGCTAATCTGTGCAACAAGGTACCTAAAATTCAATGCCATTTTACAGGACAGTTTGACAAGACCTGTAGAGTGGCTGTTGCCTACCTGAAGAGTAACATGGAGATTATTTCTTGCCTGTTTTACCACTTTTAGATTTTGCACTTTCGCATGGTTTATCCCTTCTGCTAACACACATCGGGCACTTCTATTATTGACCCCTTTTAGTGCTGGGAGTTAGAGTCTTAAATTTTATTTTGGTTTTTGAGGGCAGGGCTCAGTGGAACATCCTAAGCTGCACTGTTGCTCCAGGGATTTCAGCTGTACAGTTACAGCTACAGCTACTTGATAAAATCAAGTTGCATCTAATCTAGTTGGGTCTTCTAGTTTAGCTTGATGCTTGGCAGGGGAGGAGTTACGAGCAACAGAAAAGCTGAAACGGAGCATAATTGAAGTCCACACCAGATTACCTTCAACTAGACTGTCCTGTTCATTCCTGAACACCCCCCCTCCACCCTCGCATTACACTAGAGCTCAGGTAGTTGAGCTCACTCCTTTCTGCCAATCTCATGCCCCCCACTATGGAGATCAGGGAGTTTTTCTTATGTATTTCATGTTGGAGCAGAGGTCTGCACTTGTCCTTGCAGAAATATGGAAAAAAACAGTGGAAGATTAACCTGATTTAAGTGACTCGTCCTCAGCAGCACAAATATACACTTGACAAATATTGAGATATAACACCAGAAAAATAATTTAAAGCTAATCCCATGGTTTGCCTTCTATCCCCTCATTTGATGAAACCCAAGTTTTTCAGCTATTAGCTGTCAGCTGATCAATCAGCTGGATGTGTTGGCAATAAAAACATCATTCCAACAAGGGATTTGTAGCACACTGATAGCGTTGAAATCTTTTTATAGTAATGACAGTAGATATATATATCACTGGATTATCAAAGACAAAATGCAATAAAACAAGATTGTCTAATATATCTTACTTGGCTTCTTCCTGGATTTCTTTCCTTTCTAAAACACTCAGCTACTTGAAAAATATCTAAAACTTTCATAATGGCATCATATAGAGTTCAAATTTAAAAATAACTGGAAGAAGTTATCTCTTCCCCTTAAAACTATGGACAAAGATACTGCTATTGTGTGACTCTGCCAAGCAATCAAACTTAGTTTATGTAAGTGTTCTCTTTTATGGGGAAATCTCGCCTGTGCTGGAAACAATAGCAAAGTATTCATTAACTTCAGTGGAAACAGGATTTCCCTCTTACTTTTATTATTTGTTTTTAAGGGACAAGGTATTGGAAATTATATGAATTGAGTTGATCATATATAGTACTGAATGGTCTCTAAAAATGAAAGATACATACCAGTGCATACATAGTAAAAAGTAATCAGTGTTACAACGAAAATATTGTCTGATTACATTTGAAGCTGTATTCAATAAGAAGGTCCTCAATACACTCATCAGTTCTTCAGAATAGACTGTCCTCGAAGCTGGAGAATATATACACTGTACAAGATTTTAATGTAGCTTTGTGAACCTCCCTTTCCAATGCTTAGCTTTTTTCTCTGTTCTGGACTACATTCTCTTTCTGTCTGGAAGGAGAAAATCGGGTTTCCTGGCTTCACTTAAACCCTTGTCATAGGATGTTTACACCCCTAAAAAAAGCACCAACATTTACAGACTGCAAAAATAAATATATATTAATCCAGAATTTTTCCACAATACTTCCGTTTTAAAGCTAACAGTGGCATAATTTTATGTGAACATAGGTAGATTTCCCAAATGTCTACACATACAGATGATGGTTTCACCTACATGAAGGTTTACTAGCACTGTACTGCTAGTAACAAGTAATACAAATATTCAAGTGATTGACTGAGGTCTACATTGCTGTGTAAGGGAAAGCTGATCTTGATGAAAGGAACTTCACGACAAAATTTCTCAAAGAAAGGAAAATGGCACAAGACCATGAAGCTGATATGATATACAAGAGGAAATATACACAATAAATGCAGTGGAAAGATCCAGTCATCATATTCTAGGTCCAAGACTCTTAAATGTCTGGAAAGATTCTCCTTGAAAGTATGATGTGTCTGGCTAAATGCCGAGTGTCACATTTTTATCAGATGGGTTTACGTGACTCCATCATCTTTGACCACAGCTCAGGGTATGATGCTTTGGTTCCTGACTGCATCATGCATAATTGGGTGAAAATAGTTCACACATTTGTCTTGACGCAGTCTAGCATCTGTAGCTACACAATATTCCCCGCTTTCAGGGTTAGAATTTAGTGGCTTCATAAACAGATCCATATGAGCTATAGTTATACCAAAATATAATAATTCTATCTCATAGCTTACATCTTCAGCAAGGCTCAACTACAAATCACTCCTCTTGCTATTTTGCTTTGTGCAATGGATGGTGCATACTCTTTATTATTTGTCTGATTGTTACGCAGGTTTTTTCTCTGCAGGTTTTAGTTCATAGTGACGTGTTCCATCATGTCTACCAAAATGGGATGTTTAGCTCAAGAAAAGTACATCATTGTCAAATAATCAACAAACTTCCTACTTTGCTACAGGCATAACAGATTTGAAATCACTTCACCTCTAATTTTTAAGGTGGATTGTTTACTGTTGCACCATCAGTCATCCATATGATAGAAGAGGCACGTCATTTATTTTGTTTTCTCTTTTTATAAGGTCTGCCTGAGTGGGTTTGTTCATTATAAGTTTATTGTAGGTCTTCTACAGCTCCTTAATGTGATTGTATTTCATGGAAATTGCATCTTCTTGAGCCTTTGCCTTAGAAAACCCTGTCTTCGCCACTGAGCATTTAGACTATATGAATATACTTCTTGATTTGGATTACTCTAGTGTTCACATGTCCATTCTTTCTTCTGTCTTTGGACTGTATAGAACAGTCATCAAAATACCAAGGAACTAAACCGATTTTTAAAAAAGCTATTTAAGTTTTTCTCTCTTCTAAAATAAAAGAATGACTGCAATGCCTGCTGTGGTCACAGTTTGACATGTTGATGTCTTGCATTTTTCTGTTGAAGCTGTGTTACTCTATAGACAAAAACATCCCGTTCTTTTTAGTCTTTTGAGAATACAACTGCTGCTGTACTCTGTTGTGAAATTAATTTTATAAATTTGCTTCCAATTAAAAGCCCGGATACCTAAGACAGCAGGGGATATAATTAAAAGCCTTTTAAAAAAATCATGGATATAATAAAGTTAACCAAGCAATTTCAGAAATATGGTTTGTGTAATTGAGGGATAATAAAGTGATGCTTGTAGAGGTCTATGCTGGCATCTGCTCTGAAATGCAATAGACCATTTGCAAAGTTTAGAAAGACACATAAATAGGAAGATCCTTGAAAGACAAAAAGCATTCACTCCATCTGATGATATAGCCAGAGCACATTACAACTTGAAGGGAAGAGCGAAGGGAATGTTTCACTCGGCATGAAGGAATATAAAACTCATCCACACCCTTTCTTCTGAAAACAATAGCTCAACAGCTCTGAGTACTTGGCAAGTTAAGCCACGCAGGCAGTAGGAGGTATAGAGATTATGTAATTCATCAACTATCTCCCATTTTCATTAAAATGGGTCAGCACATCTTGTATATAAAATCCACTACAGGCCATATTTTCTGCTTTATCTATAATTGCCTTGCCCAGCTATGCTCAATTCTGTTCTCCCATAGCTTTTTTCCTGGAGGTGAAAGGCTTATATTTTATGGACTTGGGTTCCCTTAGGAGAACAGGCGGTTTAAAGCCTCTGGATCATGGCTGTCAAAGGTGACTGAAAATGGTGCTAAAGAGAGTCAGATATGAAATGGAAACTTATTGTGAAGAACTGGCTCCTCCTGGGCACATCCAAAGGAATCACAGCCTGACCAGGGTGGTTTTGGGGAAAAAGTAAACAGTTATAGATAGCACGGTGCTGATGGATTGGTACAGCCACCTGCTTGGCTTACACAGCCCAGGAGAGCACAGAGTACAGGGCTCGCATTTTGCTCAGTTTCTGTTTTCTCTGTGTCAGTCATTTTCTATTATTATCAAAGTTGCCTTTAAATAGAAGTGGAAGCTACCTTAAAGTCATATTGCCCCCTGCATCTATATTCTAGTATTGCTCTGAGCACAGATATGAAATAGAACAGGACCAGGCCCGTATTTTTGCTCTTCTTGTCTCCCTTACTCTTTATATATACTGAACTAGTGTGATCTGTTCACCTGTGATCCTCTTTTATAGAGGAATTTGGCTAGGTTTAAGATCTGATAGCTTCTTAGTAACGACAGCTGACTGTTTTCCAAACCTCTTGTGTAGCATTTCTTTACTGTGTATAAAGATTTCCTTCCTGAGATTTTTTTTTTTTTCTGTATTTTTTAAAGTCCTTCAAAAGGGTGTCCATATGGCAGTTATTCCATCATCTATTTCCTCCTGGCTTTATAAAGAGGATTGGTTGTGTACAACAGTTACTCTCCTTAGTTATTATAACTAATTTCTGAACTGTTTACTGGCCTTTATCTTTGGTATAGCCATAAAACAATTTTTAAATAAAATATACTGGTAAAAACTTTAATTTATTGTGATTACTCTTGCTCTCTCAGAAATGAGCAGCTGATAAATTTGCTGAAGCAGACCTGTGCGATGCTATGTTTGTGGCTGCTTTCTCAGAGCAGAACAATATGTTATAGCTTTAGCCACAAAGTGCAATCTAAAAATAATTCTGCTTTGCTCCAAAGACGTGCGTGGATTGATTATTTTTCTCCTTCAGAGGTGATTTAAGCTATTAAAGAGTAGGATGCATTCAAGAAAGGGAAATGTGATTAGATCAGGTGGATTTTAACTTTATTCTATGAGCTTCCGGATTGTAGTTGTTAGTTTGAGCTTTGAAATAAATCACTTACCACTTGCATATTTAAATAAGACTTTACTTTTGGCAAACAACTAATGTTCAAGTTTTAATGAGGAGTGGAAATGAAAAACATGACTGTCAGGTAACTTTAGTTAATCTTATTCAAGATGGATCTCTAAGTGTTTAATGCCGCTGCTCATTTTCTTTGGCATTGCAAAGAAAACACATTTCACTCAGTCGTTACAGTTTGCAGCCAAGAAATGCCAGTCTAATAAAATACCTTCAGAAGCAGAAGTTTAGATCCACATTTTGTGCAAGGTGTGAACCCACAAGGAAACAGAAAGAGATAGATAGGCTGGCTGTTGCCTGAGCTGCTGGACTTTGCAGAGGACCATCGTGTTCCTGATAACGTGGCAGGCCTTGGTGATCCTCCAGGAAGAAGAAGGGCAATTGCAAGGATCTGCCCTCTGGGGCTCTGTCTCACTTACTAACCAGTTTCTGAGATGCCTCAACCATGATCCCCTCTGCCTGACGTCTGCCTTCCTGCAGCAGCCTCTCCTGCAATATGTTCTTTCCACAAAGGAGAGCCATTTAACCCTGCTTAACTCCTCTCCTGGCCACCTTTGGCAAAGCTTCTTAAATGACTGCAATTTCTTTGCCCTTGTCTCTTCCCGGTATGCAAGTAGCCAAGAATGCCAGTGTCTCAGCCAGCCTTCAGTCAAGTCCTGGAAGCAAATGAGATTGTAATTACCTGCAAGATCTTTGGATTAAGTGCAATAGAAAGCTGGCAGCAACACAAACTGCACTTTTTAATACCTTTTTTTTTAATAATTAAAATACAAACCAGAGGAATACTACAACTTGCACAGTGGCTACTCTATCATGGTTTGAATACTGAATATGTACAATACAGTCCACAATCTAAGGATTTTAATATCGTCGCACAATTTCAATCTATAGTATCTCTTAAATGCTCTTGAAGACAGTCCTAACTCAGTTGACGAAGCTGTCAAAGGTGGGCTGTAGTTATCAGCAGCTACCTAGAAAACTTCTAAAATGTTTGAGATGGGAGGTTTTTTGAAAATGAGCAAAACCCTAAATCAATTAGGAGGTAACAAAAAAAGTTCTCATGTAAATTGTCATAATTTGATGTTTCTAAGATGAACTGGGCACCACAAAGCTGGCAACAGTGGTGCTTCAGGCTGCCTGCAGATGCAGGCAGCTGGTACAGCATCACTGCAAAAGGTTCCATGCTTTTGAAGATTTCTCCATAACCACTGAAATTATAAACATGGTTAGACTATATTTAGGGATTGTGAAATAATTCTGAAATAATCATTCACAGGGGGCAAGAGAGTGGTAATAAGCCAGGGAATGCACCCTGTCTTGTGTTCTTGTCACCAACAGCAATTCATGTTTGGGATAGAACCAGAGGCTACATCTAAACAGGGGACGTGGAATCACTGCCATACTTATGGGTCAAGAAGTGTACTGCAGCTGTCTCCAGAGGAGATACCAATTGCTTACAGTGCCCCAACCCCTTCCCTGCTTCCACAGAAAAGGGGGCAGATGGAACACACCCCAGTTTGCACAGTGCAGCGGTTAGATGCTTGGCGTGAATAAAACATTATCATTCTCATGGGTGTCTATAATTCTCCTCACTTCATCTAACTGCTGATTTCTACTTAGGGATTTAATAATAATACATGTCTGATATATTTTCCTGGCTGGAAGTCAACGGAAGAGAATCAGCAGCAAAAATGCCCGTTAGTATTGGCAAGGCATACAAAGAAGCCTTTACCAGTTGTGCTGCAAACCTAGTTTTCCTTTCTGAAGAACACGAGAGGTATTCAAGCAGGACGTTTCCAAATTAGTTGTAGCATTTTTCAGAGAATAGAATAATTTAAGTGGAGAAAAAAATCAGTGGTTGTCTCTTGTATGGGAGGTTATCTTGAAGGAGACTGGCAATGACAGTTATTAACTCAGCTGCTGTAGTTAGGGCTTGTTTTGTGAGAAAGGGTATAACTAAGATTTTGAGTAAACCTTTTCTTTACAGATGAATGCGATTATCCTATCATAAATGACTGATAAAGCTGGAAACTACAATGAATACTACTAACAAAAACGTTAGACATGGCTATTTTCTTGTATAGTGAAGAGGAAGGAACTGATAAAAATCAGTTTCAGAATTTCTCTGTTGTCTGATATGGGGATTATGAGCTTCTCTATGTTGGCGGAAGGGCTTTAGCAGATCAAGAATTAACACTATGCGACTGGCAAACAAAATCATTTGCTCACACCCCCCACAGAGACATGTTTTGGGAAGTTTTCTTTGTTCTATTAAATATGATTTCTGCACATAGGGCAATTTTTTTGAAGGGCAAAGTGCCAAATTGAGGGGTTTCTGTGGGTCTTATATTTCTGATCTCAGTTCTGATTCAGATAGTATTGCATTTCCCTAGAAGCTGAATGTCTGCTTTTGCTCTCTCTTCCCGCTCATGATGTCATATTTTCAATGAAATAATGATTAAATGAAAAACACTCACATTTCCAAGGAGACCAGCCAACAACATTTCATACCAAGTAGAACTTGCATCTCTCTATCTCTCTTTCATCCTGATAAGACTATTTGTGTTTCATGATGTTGTAGTTTTCACTGGCCCAATGTTTTTTAGTGGAGTGAAGATGCGGGTGCCCACTGTCCCACCAGCACAGTGCCCCAGAGAGATGGGGCTGCATGGGGAGGACTGGGCTCAGCCTCATCTCCCGGATGCCTTGCCTTTCCTTTTCTTCTTGGTGTCAAGCTCAGAGAAGTTCAAAGCCCAGTGTTGCTGATGGTGCACTTGTTCTTCTTGCTGAGTGAACATAAGATGACCTAAAAAAGGGAATATTTCAGCATAATGTCATTATCAGGTGGGGTGGCTGATGACTGGGGGAAGAGTCCGTTGCAGCTTTTGCTGTTGTATTTCAAGGTTTTGCCTCTTTTTCTCTCCTACCCTCCCAATAACAATGATGTAATATATTAAATTAAGTGGTAACGATGTATGAAGCTGTGGTAATCATAAAATATTTACACCCCTGGAGTGTTGTAAACACACAGTGGAGCCCTAATTAACCATAGGTAGTCTACAATTATCCCATGGTAATTACCCTAATTGGAATTGGCTCATTATGGGGAATAGAATAGAATTTGTTTTCTATTTAGTACTGAAAAACAGAGCTGGCAATTAACTAAAGGCAGCAGCCGCTTCATATGACTTAAAAAAATTAAATTGCCCTCTTAGAGCCTGTCACTGTTCCCACAATCTGAGCAGTTTTACAAACAAAACGAATAATCAAATCCAGTTTCCAAAGCGTGCGTGCTTTCATAACCTTGTCTCTGTGTCAGCATTATCAATGAATTGTGTGATTAATAACTGTGATGCACAAAGGTTCATAAAAAGCCCAGAAGGGGCTATCCAAAGCACTCAGAGATACACACATCATTTGCGGCACAAAGCTACAAGAGGAGTGGTGGGAGCAGAGAGAGAGAGAGTGCACACACTTTCTTTTGCTATGGGAATTGTTCAACAAAGAAGACGAAGAGGTTCTCTGCCTTGTTAAAGCATGACAAGCAATATTTCTGATCAGGCCTCTCCTCCCCTGGCCGTTGGGAAATCTTGCAAGCGTAAGACAGGCAGATCCCAGGCTATTTGCAAGGGAGTGATCCTACACCTGCAGAGCTGGCGCAGGGTAATGGGACCCCTCCCACAGCATGGGGTGCTTGGCCATCACCCCAAATGCTTGGTCCCAGGCCCCTGCTAGCAAGAGGGTGCAACACCTGTGTGCAGGACACTGCTGTGCTTTCCTCGTGAAGCACTAAACACGGCCAGTGCACAGAAGCGTGAAAATTCTGGCTCCCTTCCCAAGCATTCCCAAATGCTGGAAGTGGCCTTCCAGTACCTAAAGGAGGGGGACTCTTTATCAGGGAGTGTAACAGTTTTAAACTGAAAGAGAGTAGATTTAGATTAAATATTGGGAAGAAATTCTTCACTGTGAGGGTGGTGAGACACTGGACCAGGTCACCCAGAGAAGCTGTGGATGCCCCATTCCTGGAAGTGTTCAAGACTAGGCTGGATGGAGTATTGAGCAACCTAGTCAAGTGGGAGGTGTCCCTTCCCATGGCAGGGTATTTGGAACTCTATGATCTTTAAGGTCCCTTTCAACCCAAACTATTCTATGATTCTATGAAACAGGCATGTTTTCACATCAGGATTATAAAACCAGTGCCTCTCTTCCATCAAGACTGGCAGGGGAGCATGGGGAAGGCAAGGCCACCTGCTGTCAGATACTATCCTGAACCAAAGAGGTGCAATTTCTGGACTAGACTGAGTCCTGCTGACCAAGACTGTGGCCAGGCATGCGACTCTGCTGCTACTCAGCTGAGCAAAGGTGTTGCTGTTCCCAAATGCCCATCCCTGCCCCTCCTTCCCCACCTGATCCCCCACCAGCCCTGATCCCTGACACCCACCAGCATCAGGGTGTTGAGAACATGGGGGAGCAGGAACAGCTTTACCTGGGGCCGCTACTGGCAGAAGAGGATCTGTAATTGCAGCCTGAGGATTGAGGACAGCACGCTGCTGCTGTGAGGAATCTCCTGTTTCTAATTTTATTTTCCTATCTGCTCATAAATGTCACAAAAAACTAAATTAAAAAAGAAGCGTAGGGTGTTACAAAGTCCTGTCATAAAAACGTATCTTCCAAGTCATAAATTAATGATTTGTTTTCTCCATCTGGTTTGCCTGATACAAACAGGAACAGTTTGCTTTTGCTGAGAGTGGAAATGCCTCCGCTGAAATGATCTTGTGGAAGTAGGAAGACGCAAGAAGAAAACATTCAAGTAGCCTGTAGCAGCCTGCACACTGCTACGAACAGAAGGAAAGCACGCAAAAGGAAATATGACTTGGAGGACAAACACATCTGGCACATTATTATTGGTTACTCCCTACCATACAACGTGCCCTCAGCTGGTAGGTATGTAGCTGTTTCCCACAATTCTTGAAAACTGTTTTTTCACTTTCCTCCTAAGAGCATGACCTGCCTGCATTTCTGTCATGTCTGTGACTTTCAATGTTGCTGGCTCCTCAGGCCATTCTTTTCCATGCTGTTTCTATTTTTTCCAGCAATTACGCTAACTGCTACCTCCAAAGGGGAAACTAGTATTGCCAGCCATGAATGAGGTTAACTGTGAAAAGTGAGAAAAGGAAGAAGCTGGAGATATGCCTAAGCAGTATTTCTATGCCTCCACAAGGAGAACCATCCTTATGCTTTGGAGACAGTGAACCGTGTGGCTTTTTGTCAGAGTGAATCAGGTAAGTCCTGTACATCTAGATAAGTGATACGGTTTTTCTTTATTGTACAAATCAAAACTATCTAAATAATTTTATTCTGTTTTTCAAATATCTTGAAGTTGGATGCTAGCAAAAATTTGTGGCTAGATGTTAGCTATTTGCCTGCGGATATGCCTGGGAAAAGGAGGTAGGGCTACTGCACAGGGAGGTTGTTGGTGAGGTTTTCTACATCTGCATGGTGGTTTTCAGAGGACCTCAAGACCAGCAGGAGGGGAAATATGCTGGTCTCATCAGGAGAATTAGACTTGAGTTTTACCATGATCTTCACTCCTCCTTCATCTTCCTCCCAAGGTATCTCAGAACTTTAGTTTCTGGGGCTGAGGCAAGTGGAGGCATACTGGAGAAACAGATGAAATTATAGAAAACAGCGGGTTTGCTTTTCAGGATCTCAGTGGGAAGATAGCAGACACCCAACTGGAGAAAGAGCAAAAGAGCACAAAGCTCTGTACAAAGCCCAGTGTTAGACTGTATTAAAAAATGATAGATGTCCTTCACAGACATATTATAAAAATTGTATTAAAAAAAGTATGCACATGCATGTCAAATTGATCTTTTTGTTCTCTCTTAGCTTATCCACCTGTTTCTACTTCTCATGCTATCCCTTGCCTACAGCAGCTTAGTTTCAGTAGTCTTTTCTATGTCAAGCTCTTCTTTAGCTCCCAAGTGGCTCCAGCAGATCTCAGCACAGTGTGACTGGCACGCAAGACCCTGCTCAGGCTCCCCTGGGAATGGATACCCTGGCCAGGTAGCTTCATTGCCGAGAGAGCTGCAAAGTGATCTGTCAATTCAATCCCCTTCTGTTGTGCTGTCCAAGATGTTATGTTTTTATGAAGGAGCCAGTTCACTTAGCGAGTCTCTATTTTTAGGTTTGCGCTAGCAGCCCTTGGGATTTTACATTAAAGATGGAGATGAAAGGACGTCTGGCAAGGTGAAGGTCTGCATAGCCAAAATGGAGCTGGCTTCCTGGCCAGTGCTCCCACAGGGACTGCAGATGCACAAGTTGTGAGCAGTGTGGATTGTCACAGGAGACTAAGTACATTCACTCAATACTTATTCTGTTTGCCTGTTTTTGAAATACCCAAAGATTTTTAGCTTTGCATCAGTTGCATTTTATGAGCTGGTCCCCCTTCAACATTGAGGACTATAATGGCAAAGAGGGAAAATCAAGCAGAACATCTAGAAGACTGCTCAAATACCTCTATGAATCAGAGGCTTAGATAAAAAATCTAAGCAAATGTGGGTTCCTCTGGAATTAGGAAATACAGGGCAGTGCCATGCAGAAATTTTCACATCAGCTCCCTACAAGCTAACTCTGATTCTAGAAGGGATCTGGTCATCACAGCATGACCCTGCCTTGGTTCAATACCCTTCCTAAGCAGTAGCAGGTTGTATTTGCATCAATAGTCTTCTCGATTGCTTGATAATACCCCTCCCCAACATCTATCTTTAGGGCTAGTCTGAGCATTTTTACATGATACTGCATTGTGCTATATAGATGTAACCTTTAATATTTTTTTGTCTTTTGAAATAAATGTAACCACTCAATAATTGCCAAGATGACATTTAGGTATTGCTTGTTACTTTGAAATATGAATACAAGTTTCAGTTCTCTAGTAAAAAATTTATTTTTAATGGGCTCAGACATGTTGTTAAATCATTTTAGATGTTACCACTGTATTCCCATTTTTCCTTAAGTTATTCATTTGTTCCAGTACTCCTTCTTTTGGCAAGAAACTCACTTGCATAAGCTGTTGGAACAGCTTTTCACTGATTTTGAACTCAGTGATTTTTTGCTTCAGCAAAAAGAAAGAGCTGAGTAAAAGATTTTTTAGTTTAGAAATATTTCTCCTCCTCCAGGATTTTGGATGCCCATTAACTCCAGCAGGAGTGGAGATGCTTAGCACTTTGCAGCACTGACTTGCTAAACCAGAGGTGCTCCTGTAACCTTGTCCAGCTTCCAAGGAGCTGTGCTGCTGCAGTATAATTCCCACTTGTCCTCTGTTCCTCACCTTGTGCTTTTCTGATTATTTTTTTTTAGGTGAAGGCATTGGTTTTCTTGGAACAAGCTGCAAAACCTTCCCCTCCCTTTGCCACAAACATCCTACCAGATGTAATACAGCTGATTTCTCAAAAGTGTGCTTTTTCTTTCTAGTGGGCAAGTAAAGCAATGTTAATCACTAGTGGGTGTTTTAGGTAACTGAAAGCCAACCTGATGACTGAGTGATGCCTGGCAGGTGAACTCATTGATTCTTTCAGTTGTTAGTCGTTAGTTGGCATTGCTCACAGCAATGTCCTTCCTTGCTTTGCCTGCATAAAGTACTAGGGAAATCTGTAACCAAGAAGGAAATGTGTATTAAAATTATAATGCAATAATAGCTCAAGGAATTTTTACCTTCTGGGGATTCCTTCTAAAGCAATACATCACAAGGGAAAATGCAGTCCTCTGCAACAGATACTGCAGCAAAGTAAACCTTGAAGTGCTCTTGAAAGCTCTCAGTGATTCCTCTTACGGAGTGCGTTGAATGTAATGAAGGTGATAAGTGATTCACATTACTCTGTCTCATAGATATCAAACTTAACTGCACAGCTGGCTCTGTGGGGTTTTGTAACACTTCTATTCACATCAGTAGATCCAGGTTCCAGATGGAAAATTTAAATTCTGTGAGACATTCCATGTGAAAATCTTGTGTCCCTGGAGCCAGGCTGGGTTCTACCTCCAACTTCTCAGGGGACAACTGTTTAATTCTTTCATCTTCACGACATTTCACTCTTAAAGTGAACTTGATTCCACGCTTCAGACATCCTTTACAAGGATTCAGTCTACAAAGCAGAGGCCAAAACTGGATCTGATCTGATGTCAAGCAGTAGCTAACTTCTCACAGAGAATGATGGCTGTCGAACATGATCTGCTGGATGCAGCTCTGTCTCAAAATGTCCCTAGTCTAACAGTTGCTACGAGATGTGAAGACAAAACAGGGGAAATACAACTCCAGACACTTACTTGCAGCCTTGTCCTGTGTCTCCATTGCTGACACAGCTCAGGACAGTCTCCTGGGTTAAGGGGCTCTTTGTGCTAAACCAATGGGGCTCGTTGTGTGTGCTTCCTTGGGTAAATGATTCAACTTCTGTGCATCTCCATTTCCAAGTCTAGAAAATGGTGATAATGCCTCACCTTACCCATGTTTACATGACAGGCAAACCAGGCCAGACTTCTAACAACATTCAGGCATCTGAAGGGGCAAATTATTATGTAATAGGGTTTTCAAAAGAAAGCAGGTCTCTAACTCCTCTTGAGTTAATCACAGTGAATCACTTGGAACACTTGCTGCCCAAACAAATGGGGCTCAAGTCCTGAAGATTTTGTGAAAGGAGTCTGCACAAAGCTTTGGCTCGTTCTTCTTGCAAACACTGATGAGACTTTTTTTTTCCCCCTTAAAAAATGAGACCACTTTTGTTGGAGTTTTTCACTGAAATGGAGATCTATATACACAGTCTCAAATAATATCACATTTTTAGTTGCCTATCATCGCTCCATACAGTTAGCTGACTTTTCTTTTCAAGAAGTTTCAAGATTAAGATATACTTTATTTTGCAACTCCCTTTCTTTTATCAAGTCCTGGTCACAAATACAGCTTTGTAAAGGCATCTGGTTGATATGATTCAGAATGCATTTTACAAAACCACTTGGCTCTGTGGAGAGAATTGATTTCTTTGTCAGCAGGAGTGATTGACAGTCCAAACCCACATAGTCTAAAAGGAGATGGCAGAGACAGGATCTGACAGTCCTTCACCACAGACCTCTTAAGTTAACAAAGTCCTGTGCCGGAGTCGTGCGCCGGGCTCAGCGATGGGGGCAGGCATTTAATCAGCAGATGAAGGCATGTGATGAATGTGCCAGACACCGTGACAAAGATGGCACAGTGAAAACATGTGCTGTGGGAGAAGCTGTTGCTGGAGCATCTGTCTCCAAGCAGTGGTGGTCCCTGGCTGCAGTGCAGCCCCCCACTGTCTAGGGGAGCCAGGCACCAGGCACAGCTGCTCAGAGGCTCTTGGACAGTGGGTGTGAAGGGGAGTACAGAAAAGTATCCTGTGATCATGTGTGGGACTCGATGGGTCTGGCACCACCTCAAGCAGATGTTCTTGGTCCCTGTTTCAGTGGGCTGAGCTGGAAAACAGCACCGAGCCTCGGCTCAGCAAGGCTCTCCAAGCTGTATTGTGAGCATGGCCAAGTCCTGTGAAAGTTGATTCACAGAGCTAGAATCTTCACTGGAGCCTTCATCTCGGACAACTGTTCAGAAACCTGCATGAATCACGTTACCAGTGCTAAGCACTGAATCATGCACCTACCAAATCTGTCAGCAACAAAATTTATAGGTAAAAAATAAGTCGGTACACCTCTTAAAGTGTTGGCAGCATTTTATCAGAAGTATTTGGATCTTATAACCATATGAGCTTTCCAAAGTATTAATTTAATTGCACAGCCACCTTCTTATCTAATTTGCCCCAAGCCAGATCTTAAAAATGATTTAAACTTCAAAGACAATAATAATCCCACATGCAAAAAGACACTTGGAAAAACTATTTCTTTGAAATGTAACTGATTACCAACTCGTGTTGATTGCCTGTGCTTTCCTTGCAGCATTAGCTTTTCTGTGGGCATGGAGTGCTCTTGTAATTTGTCAACTGCTACCACTATTTAGGATCAGTTAAGCTTTCTCACATTAATTAAAAACTGTAATTAAATAACTAAAAGGCCCCTCACTATGACTCAGTCTCAGAGTGTGCATCTGGCCCTTGTTTGAGATGGAGGGAGAAAAAAAAAGTGAAGCTATGTCAGAAATTTCCGGGATGTTTTCTTTTGATTATCCCATAAAGGCACTCTGCTGAAATGATAATGGCTGGGAAATAAAAGAAAGAGACAGACATCTTTCACTGAGGTGGAAAGGACTGTGGTAAAACTTTCTGCTTATATTGCATTTTGATCTCAGAGTGGAGTACAGGATCATGAACAGAAGGTGCAAAATAATTATTCTTTTAAAATATCTTTTAATTATAGCCCTGTAAAAGTTTTGGTGAAACTTATTTAAAAAGATTACTCTTCTTGAGGAGATGTGCATTCCACTCCTACTCTTCCATATTGACACAAAAAAGGAATATTTTTATTGACACAAAAAGGGGACCATTAAAGAAGCAGATTTACTCTTGCAAGTAGTTACAGCTCCATTTAATAGCCATACACTTATATATTTTAAAAGATTATGGTGTAGCTTCTGAGTACATTCGGGAAAGAAAGAAGAGCTCTGTGCATAAGCTTTATCATATTGAACAACCTCTGTCTCCACTAATTGAGTTCGGCCACTTTTATGCTGTGTTAGTGACCACATGAAAAAGGGAGGGTAGGATACCTCAATTTCTGTCTCCTGATGGAGATGACATACATGTTGTAGCTAAAGCTTTCTATCAATTAAACTGTCCTGATCGTAACATAAAGACGAGACATATTTCCTCATAAGTCCCCATCTAGATTCCATGAGTGCTGTTCGAAAACATTTGTTGAACAGCTGTCTGTATAAAGAAGAGTGCGCTGGTGAAATGCATTTCTTAAATTGATACAGATTTCAGTGGATTGCTGTATGGAGTCATTTTTTGAGAAAAAAGTTTTCAGAGTAAAAAAATCGTCACTTCAAAATACACTTTGTTTTTCTACAAAAAGAGGTTCAAAATGGTGTTTACTGAGCTGAAAATTTGGAGTCAAAGTAATTTATTGAAGGAGGGAATCTTTTGTGCTAACTGCTGGCTTTAGAGCTTAATTTAGTTTGAAAGAAAAAAAGATTATCTTTTCCACAACAGAAACCCCTTTTTTACAGGCTCAAGATTCTTATTTCTGTCATGGTAGATGGAATGTTTTTTTTCCTTGATCAAGGTAAAAAGGTAATTGCTTTGTTTATTTACCTTTCATTTATTCCTATGCTGTAAACACATTCAACTGGAAAATATAGCTCCCTCTGTAAGAGGTTGTGATCTCACTTGTGAAATCATAGTCATAGAACGACAGAATGGTTTGGGTTGGAAAGTATCTTTAAAGGTCATCTAATCCACTTCCCCTGCAATGAGCAGGAACATCTTCCACTAGATGAGGTTGCTCAAAGCCCCATCCAACCTGGCCTTGAATACTTCCAGGGAGGAGACATCCAGAACTTCTCTGGGCAACCTGTTCCAGTGTCTCACTGCCCTAATGAAAGAATTTCTTCCTAATATCTTATCTAAACCCACTCTCTTTCACCACCTCTGTAACGGGCGTCTAAGTAGATTGTCATTACAGTGTCCCTTAAACTTCTCTTTGCCAGCCCTAAGTTGCTGCTCACAAGCAGGGAAGAGCTCGTGGCACCTCTGGTTGCCCAGGGCAGCTCCCCTGCAACAACCATGAAATGCTGGTGGTTGGGGTCCAGAGGAAGACTGGAAGGTGAGCAGCGTGGGACGCCAAGCTTTGGGGGATAAAATGGGGGCTTATTCAGGGATCACCAGGTATCATCCCCTGGGGAGCTGCTCTGGAGAATGGTGTCCAGGACAGCCATCTGGTTTCTAAAGGAAAAGGCACCAGATCCCACTTCAGCCTCCCAAGCGTTCCTTTACTATACTTTTACCATGGTGTGGTACTGAGCTGGACACTCACTTGCAGTTTCATACTGGAGATCTACACAAAGAGCTCCTTAGCACAGAGTGTGACTGCTTCTCCTGTTCTTCCCTGCCTGTCTTTCCTGAACAGCCTGTACTCATCCAGAACCATGGTCCAATAGTCCTGTTGTTGTCCTGCCACTGTGCCTGGACTCATGGGTCCTTCTGTTGTCCAGGCTTTGCACATAAGCTTTGTACAAGCAGTAGAAGAAAGCCTTTGAATGAACTTCTCTTCTGAGCAGGAATACAAAAGTCCCTTTGGAAGCCTTCTCCCTTGTGTATCTCCTCCATTTGCAGCTTCTCCTTCATCTCTGGACTTCAGTCCTTGTTTCCTGGTGATTCTAGTTTAAAGATCTCAGCAGTTCAACAAACATAGCCATAAAGTTCTTCTTTCTGTCTTGGTCCAATGGGTGCCCTCCCTTCTCAGCAGTCCTTGCTCACAGTCACACAAGACAACATGGTGAAGGAAGCTGAATCCTTGCCAGTGATACCAGCTGTGCAGTCAGACACTGGTCTGACGGTTGTGCCTGCTCCTTTCATGGCCTCCCACTGTGACTGTAAGAATTAAAAATAACACCACTTGGGCTCCCAATCCCCTTTCTCTTCCTCCTGAGGCTTTATGGTCATCTTTAATCTGCTTAGGGTCTTCTATGGCTGAATCACCGGTATCCATGTGGATGAGCAGCAAAGAGGAGCAGTCAGGCATCTGCCTGGGCCTTGACAATCTCTCTACAGTATCAAGGATGTGGGCTCCAGGCAAAGCACCAAATCTGCTGTCATGAGAAGTCTGGGGTGCTTCTTATTCCTACAGATGGTGTTGACTGGCCACTAACACTTGAAAAATTATTCTGATAGTGTTAGTCCTTATCTGAAGAGTGAGATGTCGAGGCCCGAGCCTCCCCCCAGCAGTACTTGTTGTTTTTTTGTTGCAAGCAGATGTGGGAATGAAGCCTTTCTACTGGTTACTGAAGTCTTGAGTTGCCAGCTTGCCCTGTCCTGAAAATCTATGTCCTTTCTCGCCTTGGTTACATATCTTTTTTTTCTCCATTTTCTAGGAAGTAGGAACCTGGTCATGCATTTGCTCAGCCTGTCTGCAGGGTCCTTCACTTGGCAGCCCTTGTTGTACCTCCTTTTTCTTGGCACAGTTCACTCATGAGCTGTTCAGTCAGAACCACCCCATGCTGCTCCTCCCGTGCTGTTGACTAGGAAAAAGAACTTGACAGTTTCTCCAACTCTTTGTGGAATCACTATGTGTTTACTTCTGCGTAGACTGAAGGAATGAAACGTATGTTCTGTGCTTGGTCTGCTCCCTTCTTCTCATGCAGGTAGATTGCAAGAATTAGAGGAAGGGAAGACCAGAGAAACACTCCTCTGGAACAGCAGTAGATACAAGGAGTCACATAAGCACAATCTGGACTATGATGAGTCTGCTGAATGTGATCTGTGAAAATTAATATTGCCTCTTCTGCATTAGCTCTGAAGGGAGTTAATTGCAGGGTTGAATTCCTTCTAATAGTGTCAGCTATAGCAATTTGCCCACTATTTCCAGCAGGCATGAGTAGATACACTTGGACTGAAAGGCAAAATCATAATCCAAAAGTGGAGAAGGGCATTTTGGTAGTAGTGTGAAGTACTTCTAAAGAACGTGCTTTGTGAGAGACTTATTTTATGAAATGGGATTTCTGTTTCCAAAGTATAAAAGCCATAAAATGTTATTGGAAAATGCAAAGCTGTGTACAGCATCTTCAGAGGCACTTTGGCTAATTTATCTGTGTGTATGGGGAGCTGCATCTGCATGGTTTTGTCGCAATCACTATTTTTCAGGTGGACCAGTCCTTTCTGGAGGTTCTGGCCCCAAATACGACATGTTATTTAGTTGCTTGAAGGTTAAAATAAAAGCATGCTGGAGCACCTGGAACTTTGTGACACCACCGTGGTCTAAGAGGGCTCTGCTCAGTGCACGACTCTGCTTCTGGAAATGGAAGAGCAGTTGGGTTGCAGCACATCCCACTGCATGGCTGAGGGTCAAGTTGAGAAACCTGGGTCACACTGAAGTGAACAGTTACATCTAAAGCACGCAGCACAGTGTAACGTGGAGATGCCAGCTCATGCCAAAACATACTCTGTCTGTATGAAAAGACTTCTACTCTCCACAAGGCTGATTACCTCAAGCACAGCTTTAGGCTAGCACAGGGGTAACCTGCACTGCCAGAGCTAGTTCTGCTTACGTTATTCTGGGCAAAATGCTTTTGGTCTGCTATGCTTTACTACAGCATATAGACATACCCTATCCTTTTTTTTTGTGTATGTCTCTCTGATGGCATTCATTAAAACCACCCATGCCTGTCTCCTGCTGAATTTTAGCAGTTTAATATTTTAGCTGAAAGTTAGAATTCAGGATATAAGGAAGCCATAAATAGGCAGGGTAAGGACTTTCTATCGAGCAGCCCATGCAGTCTTCTGTGGAATTCTTGCAGTTTTTCTATGCACATCTTTACGGTTTGTGACTGCTTGCTTCTCAAAATCCCTGCACTAAATTGAAGGATCCCACTCATGTTCCAGTTACTCAGTGTGTATCTCTGTTGACCACTTTTGCAGCTAGATTAAATGTTTGCCAAAATCTCCTCAAGTGTACACTGAAAAACATCTCTTCTGAGAACTTTTCAAAACAACTGAAAATACAGCCGAAACCACATAGTCAGTCCATGGCCCAAGCCTCTTTCTAAATTGGACAGGCGAGACAAACAAGATAATTGTCTTTTTACAAGTCTGTACAGCCTCTTTACAAACAATTGATTATACATTTCTCTCAATAGACAATTAATAGCAATAGATTTTGGAAACATATTCCACAGTGGCATAAACTAACATTTTAGCAGACATGAAAAAGCAAACATGTTTCTTTTTCAATGGAGAAATGCTGTAAGAAATAAAATCCTGTCTCATTCCATAAAAAACTTTCATTACAAGTAAGACCTCTGGCATCTGATTGTTGCAAATATTTGTATCAAAAAAACTGTTTCAAATTTCTACCTGTGCTCTGCTTGAACTATATTTGGATAACTTGTTAAGTTTGCCTGTTGATGGTTATGCTATGACTGACTGTCACTGATCTGGCCAAATAAACAGCCTAATTTTTGGACAGTGGACCACATGGAAACCCTGAGTAAGATAAGGAGAAGACAGTTTGAGTAAGAGAGTCAAACATTAGCTATCTGTAGTTCAGACAAATACATCTTATCAAGGCTCTTTTGAAGCAGTAGACACTGTGTAATTCACATTGCACTGGGTGAAAGAGATTGTGCTCTAGAAGCACCCAAGTCTGTGCAGATGTAGACATCTGCAGCTGATGAGATGAGTACCAACCTTGGCAACCATGGAAACTAAAGTCACAGAAAGACTTTGTTTGGTCCTGTTTTTGCTACTGACATGAAACAGGAAGATGGCCTATACAGAAGAAAGTACATTCTGCTTGTCAAAAGTGGTTAGATCTCTGCTTGAAGGGCGTGGGATATTAATTAAGTACACAGGTTACAAAAGAAAACAATGATGCTTGATGCTCCCAGGGTCTGAATTTCAACACAGGGTTGGGATGAGGGCTACGGATGCTATCTCAGGCTACCGCCACAGTTTAGCAGTTGATAGGATTTGCAGAACTGCATAAGGACTGGAGTGACTGATTAGTTTTCGTTTTCTGTTCCCCCTTTTTTTTTTAATAGGACTATGAAGTGTCAAATGTCTTTATCAGCCCTCTCACCTTTAGTACTGAGTCCAGTCAAGTATCTGTGAGTCTGACCACTTAAGCCTGAGAGGAGGTTGCCCTGGCAAATGCATGGCTACAGGCAGGGTGCAGGGGAAGGGTGACACATGCTGCTGTATGTATCAGCATCCCATTAGAGGTGTGGAAAGACTGGGGGAGCTGCCTTGGCACTCAGGGTACAAGAGTGGTTGCCTGCTTGCCCGTGCATGCTCCTTCTTGCCCCAGAGAGAGATCCAGAGCATTTGGCTCATGGGCTGAGAAGATCAGCATTTGAATGAGGAACCTTTCTGTTGGTTCCTCAGTCCCAAAACTCCGACTGGAGGAAGTTGGAGACCAGTTATTCTTTATTTTTTCTTAAAAATAAAGCTTCTCCCTGTTTCTCAGAAAAACAGGAGATGATTTCATCTTATCATAATTGCTAAATTTATTTTTAAGATGGGAGAGTGTCAAAAGCTGTAATCTTGCACGCCTTCTTTAATACGTAACATCCTGATTATAGTGGCCCTGAAAAATTAACAAGTATTCAAATAAACCCTAACTGAAAAGGATGCGAGGCCACCATTATCCAGCCTGTGTGACTCATTAAAGTGAAGGGCGAAGAGCACAGCAGCGTTGAATTAATCACTTGGTTCTGCTACAGGAAGAAAAGAATTTGTGTGATACTTTATTTACAACCTACCACATGCTGAATTAGAAGATATTCTCACAAAGACTCTAGGGATGCTGATGACAAAGGAGCATCCCACTTATAAATAATTTTGGGAGGTTCTTTAGTTAGATTTCCTTTTAGACTTTGCATTTTGCTTGATAATCACAAAAACTGTCAGATTTTTGCTTTTTTTGATGAAAAAGAAAAGCTTAATTTCCTGTTTAGTGGTGTCTTCCCTTCTGGATTTTATAATATAGCAAAAACTCACATAAGTTTGAAAAGATAATTTCATGACTAAATTTTGTTAGACCAAGAGAGAAAACCTATGAAGAGGCTGAAGAGACCTTTTTTAGAGCAAGTTGTTGAATGAGTTATCTTGAAGATGTTCTTAGAAAAGTCATATGGTGTTAGCTACGGTTCTCATATCACAGGTGGCTGTGTTGTTAGAAAAAGGAAAAATAAAGTGTGAAGTGGAATTCTGGTTGCTTAGACTCTCTAAAGAATACTTGTGACCAGAAAAAAAAGAAAAGGAAGCAATCTGAATGGAGAAACAGACCAGAAGGAGTATCAGAAGATAAAAAAGTAGCATTGTTCCTGGAGATAGGTGGTCCTGGCGCATTTGGTGTTTTTATTGATTCCAGGAATGACTGATTTGCAGCTGATAAACGAATATTGCAATTGGTTTGGGGAGTCCAAATTGTATTTACATCAGATGGTGTAAAAGGTCTCTAATGGGAAACCTGGTGAGCATTGAGAGCAAAGGATATGACAGGAAACTACTGATAGGCATAAATGTTACCAGGAAACTACTAAAAGGTATAAATGTTATAAATTACCACTCAAAAGAATGTCCTGGTCCAGAGTAAGACTTACTGGTGATAATCATTGTACATTTACAAGGATCTCGGAGAAGATGGTTAAAGCCCTGGATTGTCCTGGGCAAAGGCTCATGTTGCACAGTACTGTTCAGAAGTGAGGCAGCAGACGGAGAAAATCTCAGATGCGGTTGATACTACAAAATCCAAAACACAGAAGAAAAGAGACTTGGTGCAGGAAGAAGTGATGATTTCAAAGTTGATGTTACAAAAAACAACATATGGAGCTTCATATGCTATGGCAAACACCATAAACTGAGGCATGGGCTGGCATTTGGAAAAAATTTAATATAGTTTTATTATTGTTGTTGTTTTTGGCTGGGAGCTGTTTGAGAGCCTCTTCTGGGAGCCAGCTGGGACTGATTACTGTGTAGAGCAGTATATGTTCAGTAGTGAAGAGCAGTTAGACCCAAAACACTTGTGGAGCAGAATTCTGCTAGGCTTCCTGGCTTGGAATGGCTGCTGGATTTCCTGTGGTAGAAATCACAGAAGGATTCCCAGTCTGAAACTGCTGTATAGTGTTTGGATTTGTCCACGCACAACCATTCTCACCTTCAATAAATCAATTGAAGGACCCATTTTAAGATCAGACAGTGAGTTCTTGTTGATGTTGTCCATGGCTTCTCTGATGGTGTTGTTAACAAGCTTTCCAGTTAGCATCAATTGAAATAGGGGTGGCTATGACGTGGAAAGACAATTTTTGATCACAACCATGCAGAAAACTGGCCTTTTAGCTTCTAATGGGCTTTTATTTAAAATTTGTACTCAATCTTCAAAATTCGCAGTATTGTCTGCATATGCTAAACATATCACTCATCCAGTGATATCTGAGTAACCCGGGCACCTGGAAGGTGTCCCTGCCCATGGCAGGGGAATTGGGACTAGATGATCTTGAGGTCCCTTCCAACCCAAACCATTCTATGATTCTATGACTCTATGATTCTATGACCAGTAGGGCTACAATTATGCTTAGAGATATACCCATCTACAAGGTCAAGAATTTATTCTGTAACTATGGAATGTCATAACTATGGAATAACACATAGATGAGTGGTGGAACTGACCACTGCTAAGCTGAAAAACGTATTCCTTTTGGGGGTCAGGTTCAAAAAGGAATAAAATAATTCAGTTCATCATCTTTCCTGGGTCAGCAAAACTTGGTTGAACTTAGGCTGGAAAATGTCAGGAAAAAAAAGCCAATGCGTTCAGTTGTAAAGTAGAAATATACAATGAGCTAAATGTATTCACCAGATCAGGGTTAGCTCTTTTAATTTCTGACCCACAGCAGATAATCACACCCCTCCATGGTTGTGTCCTACCTCTGCTGTCTGCAACTTTTCCTTGCAGGTCTCACTGTTCAATAGTCCAGTTGAACTCAGAGTCTTGTTCTCTATTTGTGTTAACTTTGCAAAATGCTTCTGCTATTTCAGACCGGAACAGGTATTTGTGTGCCTGAAAGCTTGGGTTTTTTTCTCAGTGATGTAAATGGACCTAATAAAGAGACTGCCTGTCTTTGCTAATTGGGTCTTTGCAGCAAGACAGCATTTTTAACCAATTCATCTGAACTGCTCTGAATTTTATAATGTACTCTAAACTGACATATATATAACACAAAAAAATTTAGGGTGAATTTTATAGGGTCATTATAGGGTCACTTTTTCCTACCATGCTGAAGCTCAGAAGCGTGTGTGCACAATACATCTCCTCTGACTTCAAAACTTGTAAAATATTTTGGTCAGTTAGAGTTCTGTTTCAGGATGTTAAGTTCTTTGTTAATGGAAACACTGACCCAAACCCAAGACACTAAATTAGGTATGACTTGATAAAACTGATATCTGGCTAACATTTCTCTGTCCCTTAACACAACCTTCAGTAAATCAGAGCTGCAACACTAAAATACTCTACATACTGTAATTTTATACTATTTGCGAAGTAGCCAAAAGAGAAAACTATGAATATCTTATAAGGAAATCTGTTTTTCTTTGGTCTTATTTTCCTACAGAGAGTTTCTCTGGCACATTGCATTTACAACTGCAGCATTCTAGCTCTTTCCATCTCTGTGAAATAAATCAGATATTAAGAAGTCAACTATCTATGTCTTCTTCACATACATAGGCTGTGAGAAAAATCCTGTTGACTTCCTACATTGTCATGGGGAAGCATTTATATTTTACCTTGTTTGTTTAAGCAACAAACGTGTCTTAGATAATGAACACAAGTCCAGAGGAAAATTATGTCAACAAAGAGTGCCCAAAAGATTTACATAAGCTGTCATTTGAGCTTCTGTAATATGCAGATGTAACTGCTATGGATAATAGTAATACCTGTCATTTTAGCTGTCAACACATCTGGGCAATTTTACCCAGTTGCCCTTTGGGTGCCCCTTTTGCTTTGGTTCCTTGACTAGTCTTGCCTTAGTACCTTTCACAGGCAAAGTTAATGGCCATAATCATTCCTTTCTACTCACTTCACATATTCATTCTGACTCAACTTTTTCTCTGACTCACAATCTGTTTCTATTTCCATAATCATGAGTGCATGTGAAACATCCTGGGCTAATGCGAAATGGCACAGACATCAAAATGTGTTATTCATACCTATGTGAGTAATGCCCACTCAGCCTTTGGTACATGTGTATTGACTTGATAGCACCTTCATTTCCTGCCTCTTTCCACTTATTCAGTCACTTGGTGAACCTTCTTCCACGATAATGGGGATGATTCCTTTTCTGTTCTTATGTCAAAATGAAACCCCGTCAACACACCAGGGTTACATCTTCAGCCAAGTTTTAAAAAAATTATCTAGAAAAAGAGAAAAAACCCACAGTTTAGGAGTTCTGATAAACAATTAATCATCACATGGAACCAAATCACTAATTCTTCATATATTCTGCTGAAAGTGCAAGAATTCCTGTTCTCCGTGAACAAAAGCTCATCAAGGAATTCAGCATAATGAAGGAGTTAGAAGTCACTTGTGCATTTTTGGCCTTTGCCACCAGAAAATCTTTCTGCAAATCATGTGTAGAAAATATTAGAGCAAAAAATTACATATGTGTCTGGAACGAATTAATTTGCTTAAGTGTTAGATCTGATGCATCTTGAGGCACTCATTTTGGTGATAAAACATGCTACTGTTAAATTGAGGTGAGTAGCTGACTTGTAGGTGTTGCAAGTGCTTGAAATACTGGGGCTTTGTGGTCAAAAGTCTACTGTACATGCAAAATCTACTGTTTAAATTCTGCTTGTGGGCTTATCATATTGTCTGCCATGTAAAATGTAAAATTGCAGGGGAAAGTTTGAGTAAACTGTAAAAAACTCCTGAGATATCTCCAAAATCCACAAAACAAACAGCAAGTGTTAGAGGAAGGAATAGCCTTTTCTATATTAACATCTGTGAGCAGAGGGGGCCAGAAAAGAGAGGAGACCCACAAAATAACAAAAAAATAATGACATTATCTATTACTTTAAGCATGACATTAGGGTAACAAATTGTTGGGGTTTTTTGGTGTTTTTTTTTTCTTAACTGGGACATTATTACTGGGACTTATAATAGTACTCTACTAATAATACTTTTATAGATAGATATTAATTGACAAGTATGATCTTTGAGACACCTTCTAAGAGGTTGTGATTACTGTGGAACTGCACAGTTAACTCTTCCTGGAGCTCTTAAGGGGTATCCAGAAATCTGGCAACAACTGTCATTCAATTACTTGATGTTTAATAAAGAATATTGGTAAGATATGTTGTGTAATCTACCATGTTGATACACACAAATTACCTTCATCACATACAGTAACTCAGGTTCTTACCACAGATGATATCCAGGTGGGAACAAAGAAATCCTGACATGAATAAAAGATCTGATGTTCAGCCTGTTTTGAAAATGGCACAGTCTGTCTCTCCCAAACTTCTGATAGAGAAGGATGTAAATCTTAAAATGTAATTTTAAATACCTAGTTAGTCAAAATCAGAGGAAAATCCGGAGTTGGGTAGTGTAATAAGTGCAGAGTTTTTACTATTACAGTCTCCTTGCTCTGCACTATGTTGCCAGGGACAAATACATCATATGTTCTGAAGAGGCTTCCCTGTAGTCACTGCAGCATCATACTGAGCACAGACTCCAGAAGCCTTGCTTGTAGGAGGGTTAAGTCCATTTGGACACGTTGGAGATGACACATCTGGTAAATGGGTGTGATGCTGTGGTTTTCCAGCTTCAAGTGGGTGGATCATAGGGTGTCACTCTTGGCTACAGTGGTTGAGGTGGGGGAAGGAAGCCCCCAAAAGAACTTGATTGGGCCAGAGTGAAACCTCATTCCTTCACTGTAATGTTGAAAAAGTGACATTGCAATGCAAATATTATACCAAGATATGATTTTGGCTTAGTTATTTCCATTTTCCATCCTCATTTGTTTTATTGCAAAATATTTATTTTCTGGAAGGTTTTTTGGGGGGAAATCAGGGGGTTTTGCATTCAGTTGTGGGTTTTTTTGTTTTTAAACCATTGTTATTGTTATTGACAGTAATTACTATCCCCTGCAGTAGAGAATTTTGTCTTGCTCAAAATTAATACTAAGCAGAAGATGATCAGACCTTTTTCTCTCTCCAGTTTTTCCTAGTGGCATGCCCCTTCCAATCTGCCATTTGCTGATCCTTTTACAACAGCTGCACAATCTTTACAGAGAGAAAATTTTGTTTTAAGACTGCTGTTCTTTAAGCTGGCCGTGCACTAGTAACTGACAGCAGCTTTCTTTTTCTGAAAATGCTTTAAATAACAGGCATCAGTGAACAGAGATGCAATTAGTACTTCAGTATAGTGGGCACTCTACCACACTTCTGAGTAATTTTCTGGATTATCTGAACAACCTGGAGATCAAAATTTAAAACTTGCTGGGTTGTTTTATGCAGGATGTTACATTTGCTAGGAGAGCAGTGTGAGATGCAAGATGCTTATGCTGGTAACTGAGCACTTGAATATTCCAATTATCTTCTGACTCACTGAAACTTGTACACTCTCTGTGGACCTCCTAATCCATGCAGTAAAAAGAGTAGAGGTTATAGATATCTGGGTAATTGAACTGAACTCAAATACTTCATCTGGATTCAGTAATATTTCTTGCATTTCTCACTCTGGAGTTTCAATTTTCTTGTTGTGAAATCATCTTGCTGGAAAACAACCCCAAACCAGCAAAACCCCCCAACTCTGACAGCTAGGTTAAACAGATTCTCCTAATTGCTTTTTTTTTGTTACATATTAAGGTTGATATTTGAGTGCACAGAGCCAAACAAAGTTGGAGGGTGATGTTGTTGATGCCTGTGCATCCCCTCATGCCCTCTCCCTGGCAAGCCCCAGGGGCCTCGGGCCCAGGCTTCCCCAGATGTCAGTGTCAGCTCCTCCACCCATGACCACCACAGTGACGGCGGTCCTTGGCCTCCCTCCATGGGGTCAGCACATGGCCTCTCTTTGTGCTGCCCAGCCCTTTGTGCTCCTTCCCGCAGCCCTGACGTAGCTGCTGGGAGTTGTTGGTGCTTGACCATCCCATGGGACACTTACGTCTCTGCTGCCCGGAGTAAAGCTTTCCATATCATTGCGGCTGTTTGCTTACACATCCCTTTCAGGAGGCAGGTGCAGGGAGCCAACAGCCTTCCTGAGGGGCCTTTTTATAACAATTAGTGCAGGGCTTATACTGCTGCAATCTTCTTTGGGACTTTGGGGTACCCGGAGCTTCAAATAATAAGTATAAACTCATGCTCTGTGCTGTGTGTGGAGTGAAACCTGTCTCCAGGCAGAAGCTCCGCTGAAGCGCTGGCGGTGGGAAGTGGGCTGGCTCACAACATTAAGCAGGGTATCATTTATCTCTCCCTCTTTCAATATTTTCTTTAATGTTTGATAACATTAACTAGAGTGCGGTAGACACTTAAGTGGTGCCAGTGACTTTGCACAGGAGTCTGATAGCTGCTTCCCAGAGGGACTTAATCACTGCTTTTTGCTCAGCGAGTTTGAGTGACTGCATGGGCTATAAATTTAAGCCCCAGCATCCTCTTACTGTAGCTCCAATGTCTTTATTCTTTCCGGCTTGAAGACAAACCTTCATATGGAGAAGGTCACTGACAAATTAACTGCTTTAAAAGGGCAGAAATAATGTTGTTTGCTGCAAACATGTTAAACTGTGACATCAGTATTTGGGAGGATAGTGATTATAGAAGGACCATGTAAGAAATTATCTCAGTCAGCGGATAACAGCTCTGAAAATGACCAGAAAACTTCTATCTTAATTTAAGACAAAGCTTAACTTAAATCTTTGTCAGCTTATAATGATACAAAAAAGCTGACACAGGCAGAAATTGTATGTTGGAACAGAAAAACACGTTTATGTGGAAATGCTCATAAAAATACTTGTTGTAAGTAAGCTGGGGATTAATAGGGAAGATTCCTGGACATGGCTCAGGTCTTTGCAGATAGACACTATTGATCACTAAAGAAAAACATAGCTGCTCTGAAAGAGCAGAGTGACAATTTGATTGAAAATGCCATTATATTAGAAACTCACGTGGTTTCCAGCCCCCTTTGCTCCGTGTTCACTGAGGGCATGCATTTAAATATGCATTGCTTTAGAAACTACTAACATTGCATAAGGCACATTACAGCTTTCCTGCTTAAATGAACCACTTGAAAAGTATGTTTCATCTTCTGGAAACAGCCATCTCACACTATCATCACCTACATTTGGCAATAGGTTTTGAAAGATGCTCTCTGACTCCCCTGTTATGTGGGTTTCTCAAGCTCAGAGCATGTTTGTCACTAGACATATCTGTCTCAAAGACACAGTGGCTTGCTTCTCATCATTTTACTTTTTTTTTGTTTAATTTTTTCCACTTCCAACAAAACCATTAATCAAGTGAAGGGAGAGTTCGTTAGTCTAGGAATTCATTTATGGGTAAGGATGCTCTTGTAAGCTCTTAAGTTGCTCAGTGTAGTAGACTGTCAAGATAATGTACACATGCAAGAAATCAGAGACCTGTCATAGTGCATCTCTGCACTATGTTAATATAGTGCAATAAGTTATAATTTCCTCATTTGAGAGAACATGTGAGAGATGTATGTTTTACAAATTGTGTGCTTATAAATCTGAATGGTCCTTTGGGTTATGGATTTCTTCTTGTACAGCTCATATATTCCAGCAAAGCATTTGTATTCCAGGTACGCTTCTTCTGATGCTTTTTCAATTCTTCTTCCTTCTGTTTCACTTCACCTCTGCCCATCTCACCAAAGACAGCAGCCATCACATCATATATGCATGTATTCCTGTACTGTTTCCTTTACTACACTTTGTCTTTCATGGCAGACTTTCAGTCTCAGGAGACCTGCTTTCATTGCTTTCATATTTTGAACAGCTTGAAAGGAGCGATGGCTGTAAGAAGAAGGGTCAACAAGTTAGACTCAAAATGATAAATAGATTGGTTGCTGGCATGCTGGCATACTGAAGAAATCAATACCGAAGTATATTGAATAATTCAGCAGTAGGATTATATTTGTCAACTAATATTTGCTGCCAAACACAGGAAGTCTCATGGTAAAATGTGTATTTACAATGGAGGAAAAGAAGTGTTAACTAGATAGTCATAAGAACAGAAAAAGAAAACAGGTTGGATCGAATGGATGTGAATAGAGGCACACACGTTCCTCAAACTGTAGTCTACAGTGTAGGTAGAAACTACATACTGATGAGAGACCTGCTAACCAATTAAGCAAGCCCATATAAAAGTGAATTAAAGAACCATCACTCCCTCTGGAAAGGCTCTTTGTGAGCACTTATTTTCAGATAAGAATACCACTACCTATACTCAGTTTACTCTCTGATTTTGGTATTTGAATGTTGGAGAACTAGAGCTGGAAAGAAATTATCCCTGGTTCTGAAATCACATTAGCCTTGGTAACACATTTGAAAGTTTTAAATGAAAATTTTCCCCTGGCCAATGGAGAGAAGCCATTGATCAAAGTGTCTGACATAATGTATTAATATTTTCAGTGATCCTGTCTCAGCATTATCCACAGGTCTTGCACATGACTGAATGTAGAATATTGCATAGTTTCACTTCTTTACTGAAGAAGCAAAAAAAAAGATGTTTCTTCCAGAATACACTGGAGTTATTTTGTCCAATCAAACAGTATCTCAAACAAGCTTTTGAAAACTGGACAGAGCATGCCTCTGAAGGGTCACCATGCTTTGCCTTAGTTACATCCAACAGAGAACTGAATTCTCGAAGTGACAGAAGTGTCCACAGTAATTGTCCTGAAATCAGCTGTCAGGCTCTTAAAAATTAGGTTTTAATAACTTACCAATACAATTAAAAAGAATTCTGAGTTACCCTGATCATCTAATCAGTTACCAGAAGAGCACGGGACAAATTCAGCAGTCTTGATGGTACTTACACTAATGACAAGCATGAAAGAAGTATTCTAAATTCCATATATTTTCATTTTTCTTTGAGTTGATAAGTGATGCCTCAGGAGTTATTTCTGTTATTCATTAATGTATTGTTACTCAAACTGAACTTTCCTGTGAATGTTTTTGTATTTTATAATCTTGATAGTGTCTATGTCTTACCTTAACTAAGATTTTGTGACCACAAAAGTGGTATGCCAAGGAGACAGGTCCTTTTTTAATAGTAGTCAACTTCTGAAACACACTAGAAAGCCAGAAGAATGCCAGCTGTAAGAGGGCTTAATTTACCACATCTCACCTAGGAAATGATTATGCAGCATCAAATTTGAGGGCCAGAAGAAACAAACAGAAAAGACACAGTAAACAAAAGCAGAAAATGTGTTCTCAGCCATGTCTTACTTTTACTGCTATGCATATAAATACAGTAGACATGTGGATATGTATTGCAAATAGAAACTTATTACTGTGAAAAGAGAAAGTGGGAAAAAAGTCAGTCAAAAAGACTAAACTCCATGAAAGACAGAGCTAAAACCACTCCTACAGAGTAACTGTAAAAGTGGAAGAGTAGATAAGAGAATAAATATTCCCTAGCTCTCTTCAAGGAAATGATGGGGGAAGCATGTGTAAAAATAACCAAACCAGCCAATATTTCACTGCCACAGTGTCTGACTTGCTCTTTTTTCACATGTATCTAAATTGCAAAGCAGCAGCATCTCTTCCTTGCCTGCACAACAGGCTGCTTCCAGATGGGTGACTTGTGTAACACCGTATGAGACACCAAGTCGAGGTCCCAGACTTGCAGAGGAAATACAAGAATAAACTGAGACCAAGAGAGGAGAGGAAACGTGAGGGTAGCCAAGAACATCCGCTCTGCTGCTAAGATCCTCAGCCCCTCATTGCTGCCTGACCCTTATTACAACTGGCAGGGCCGGAAGACATGAAAGTATGATGGAATCCATCGAAGTCACAGAATTCTAACTGCTAACTTAAGCAAATTTCCTCTTTTTCTATGCAGTAACACTATAATAGTGCAACTCTTCTACAATATGAGGTACCCTTCCTGATACTCTTTTTGATTGAACCTGTTTCTTCTTATTCATTTCTTCTTATTCCTTCCCTTTTGCATCCTTCATGATTTCACTTCTCCAGTCTTCCTCCCTCCTTCTTTCCCTGACACCTTTGTCCTTGATGTTTGACTTCACAGTCTCCCCACTGTTTGCATCTTCCACGCTTTTGTCTCTGTTGGAAGATTTTCAGTGCAAGAAGGGAAGGATGGAAGTATGCTGTTGTGATGCACCTTCATGTCCTCATTTTTCCTCTGCTGGGTGCAACGGTGTTTTTTACTGAGAGCTGCCCAATTGCAATATATTTGATGCCTTCTCATTCTTTATTCAGGGAGGCGAGAACTCAAGTGCAGCTCAGTGCTGGCACCGTGTAGCTGACTAAAATATTGACTAAATACTAAATACAAAAAAGTCATGCAATCTGAAATCACTTCTGAATGATCTGCCCTCTTGGCTATGCTCCTGCATCACTGTGTTCAACAGGAAGCACAGTACTTTAAGGCCTGTGATGGGAAATCAGGGAATCCTGCAGAGTGATGATTTCCTTCAGTCTCCAGTTCCTTGCTGACACTTCTTAATTTGTTCACAACAAGTGAAACTTGAATATATAACTTACACTGGGAGAGACAAGAAAATACATTTACTGCATCTTGAATCTTTCATTTGAGCTTTATCCCATCTGTCAATGTCTCTTTGATGTGCAGATACAAGAGTCTGAAATTTCCTTTATCTTAAACAATGATTATATTCACTCTCTTAACTAAAGTAATAGAAGTTCCTATTTGCTGATACAGAGAAGCACATATTTAGCTGATTATATGTCAGGACCTCTACAATATTTATAGTGCCCATGCTTTCCAAGATCTCATTCTCTGTCCTATGAGTGTGTCTCAGATTCAATGTTCAATGTTTATGACTGTGTTAAAACATACGCTTGTTCAAACAAGTTTATCCTATCAGTCTATTCAAGGTCTGCAGAGAGACATTAGTTTGTGTAACTGCTATCTTCCAGCATTATTTACCACTACTTATACAGAAATACTCATGTTGCCAACACTGATTTTATGTACTTTTTCTATGTCTGCAAGATGATGAATCTTTGCACACACTGAAATAATCTATTTATCTAATTTGCGTGCCCCTATCAATCCAATCATCTTTTAATTCCTTTAATATGATACATTTAACTGGAATTCAAGTCACATGAAATGGAGTGTATATTCAGGTGTGAATTGCCAACATTTTTTATAATCTACCGTTTGATATAAATAAAAGCCTTGTCTTCCAAAGCAATCAGTCATGTACCACTGGGCTTTGTCCTATCATCTGGCACCATTATAACTCTGTGCCTTTGACATGAAATAGTTTTGCGTTTGTGAGTTCCTAAATAGACAGGATGAAATCTCTGGCTCTATTTATTCGAGAGAAACTTCCTAGGATGAAGAAAAGTGCTCCTCAGCCATGTAAGCATTTCCTTTCACATCAGTGTGGCACTCAGGAAAACAGAAGCTTTAAGGAGCAGGCAATGGGCTGTGGTCAGCAGTAATAGCAGCATACTTATTTATAGTACTTTTCATCCAGAACTCTGAACACAAACGCTAAGGCGAAAATTAAGAAAGTACAAAATAAGAGCACAGCATTGATTGAGTAGTGAAGGAGACGCCAGCTAGTGTCTAATGAATATGGGGCAGCCCTAATTATAAATGTATTTGCTTTATTGTCATGTTTCAGAACGTTAATGGTCATCTAATGTATTTTTTATGGGATGAATATATTTCTTTCAAAACCTCAGGAACTGATCATGTGCAGCTGCTTTTAATTTCAGTGGAAGTTGTAAAAGCTCGTTACCCTCTAGATTTGTCCTTCAATTGTACTTAATTAAATATATAAAGAAGGTACCCAGAAAGCCTGAAGTGGCTGAGACAGAGTTAGCACTAAACCATCTTTCCTTCTCTTTTTATCCTAGGAAGAGTCATGAGCTGGGTCAATTATCACTTTGAGTTAAACTAATTGCACAACTTCTTCAGTTTAAGTGGGCTGCAGTAGGCTCAGAGTGTTACAGCATCGTGTGTCCCACTTTTCTGTGTCTTCTGCAATGATCCTTTGCCTACACAGTGATGGGGTAGCAATGGCATTGCTGCAGCTATTTCAGCATTAGCTCATAAGAGGCAAATGGTAACAGACTGTTTGTGGCAGCTTCACAATTTCTTTGAACAACCTTTATCCCAGTACATGAAAATAGCCCGAATTTTCAGCTCACAGACAAAGTACTAATCCATCCTGTGCCTCACATTTTAAAGACATTGCATAATTGTCTGGCGGCCAGCCACAAAAACTCTCCTTTGAAGAAACGCTTTGTGGAATGACAACATTCAGAAGCAGGGCTTACAGGAGTTAAAGTGACCAGCCTCTCTGGAGTCCCCTAACTTTGCCCCGACAATAAATGTTAGGATAATTATTATTTTATACTCATGGAGCACTTTGTAAGCTTTCCATAACAGAAATGAAAACACAGCATCCCTGCCCCAAATAACTCACTTCAATTGCAATGCCATGAAGGAGGATGGGTAACAAATCAGAATAGAACAAGGAGATTTTTGGGAAAAAGCACACACTAATTTTGACAAAGTTACACAAGTACTGAGGAAGCACAAAGCCATCTCAGAAGAACACCTAGTTACTTAGCAAAGGCCTTGTGCAGCAGGGGACAGAGAAGAAAAAGATTTTTAGGAAAACTGCAAAAGCAGGATTGTTGGGTTTTTTTTGCTGGCAATTTTCTTGAGGGCTGTAAAGAAAAGTGGATCAATGAGGAAAAATGTGACTGAGCAGAGCAGCACATCATCTTGCACAGGATGGTCTGAGAGTGGGGCAGAGCATGGAAGAAATGGGCTGGCGGGGGAGCTGGAGCTGCAGGTGGCTGTGTGGGTCTCTCTGGTGCGGTAGCAGGCCTGCCTGGGGTGGGCATTTCCAGCTCACAGGGCTTCTGGAGCAGTCAGGAACAGAGGAGATGGTGCAGCAGGACAAAGAGGTTGTGAAGACCCAGAGGTTATTACAGTGAGAGAGTGGAGGAAGTCAGGAAGCGTGAGGGTGAAGGGTACTGCAGAGGGGGGAGAAAATAAGGGCAGCACAGTAGCATGTCACTGATAACATGCTATCTTCCACTCGAGATGGGCATCTGGACCTAGCTATCCAAACCTGACTCTGTTTTCACTAGTTTACTTTTTCTGTTCTTGTGGGATTTGCCTTCATTTTGTTCCTTCCCATCGCCTTTAAAGTTCTGCTGCAAGAGTGCTTTCATTCTGCACATACTGTGAAATAAGGAAGTTCTCCTGACGTTCCTTTTTCCTGCCTAATCTGCTGTCTGCAAACCTCACCTGTACAACTCTTTCTCGGTTCTTTACCCCACCACTTAATTTTTCCTTCATCTGTTGTTAATTTTATTGACAACCTTTTGCTGTCAAGCTTACTGAAAACTATTTTCAAGGGACAATACATTTTGTTTCATCTAGTACTTATTCAATGGATTCTGATTTCTGTTTGCCAGGAAGTAGCTGCCTCAGAAGACTTCTTAATATGTAACAGTCAAGAGATGTAAAAATAAAACAAACCCGTGTATTTGGAGTAAATAAAATAAAAATATTCATTGTACCGAGAATAAATACCATTTCCATTCATAAAGCAATTTTAGCTGCTTTTTAAACTTTATATCAGCCATCTCTCCTTGAAAGGTTACTGTACTACATATATTCCACCCCTGCTCAATTTTATGAGTTTGAGGTCTGTGCTTTTCTTGGGGGTTTGATATGAATTCACTGCCAGGTAGAAAGCTTCCTTCCTGTTTGTCCCATGCCTAGGGGAAAAGCGCAAGAGTTATGTCCTGGGAGATCAGAAAAAGCAGTGCAGGTAAGAAAACTAGTTTGTACATTGTAGGGTGACTTGAATATCCTTTTCATGATGGAAATGCTCGACAGAAATAATTGCCTAAGAGTGCTGTGGTTAATGGTGGATTAGCAAGAGGCACTCAGAGTTGAACTAGCAATGACCTCTTCTCTAGGATGGCAGAGCTGGCGAGAAGTCAAAGCCCATTATCCCCACTGGTGAACTAGAGGGAGATACCAAAGCAGACAGACGCTCCCCTTAATGCCTTGTCTAAACTACGTTATTGATCTCTGTCAAAATCCTCTCCCTTCCTCTATGTCTAGTCGGCATGAGGTGAAGTTGCATCGAGCAATCCAAAGCACTCAAATTACAAGAAGATCTGTATTGATAAAAAAAAAGGCCACTTCTGGCTTTTTACCCTAGCTATAGTTATGATTAAAAAGTCACGGGTTAGGCTCTGTAGCCCAGTGGGTAGATTATGGACACACACATTGAAAGAGATAAATTCCTGTACACCGTATCAAATTTTCAAAAGCGGAGTCTGAACTGAGATGCCTCTACTTTTGCTCAACCTCAGATTCCTATATCTAGACCCAGATTTTCTGCCTCTCTGAGCACTTGAGGTTTCCCTTGATCTCTCTGAGAGCTAGGAGCCAGCAGCAGTTCTGAAAATTCAGCCTGTGCTGAAATCTTGGGACTTGCTGTAGTTAAAGGGAACTTTTCCAAGATTTTATTTGATGTAGCTAATTCTGAAAGCTCAAGAATTAAGTGCTAAAAATGAGATGAATGCATTTCCTGGTGAGTAAAATGGGGAAAATGTTTAGTCGCTTCTGTAAAATATAGTACAATCTCTGAAAAGCAGCATCTGGGTGATTAGGAAGAAAAGATTTCCTTTTGCATTATCAGTGGAACCTCCAAAAACTCTAAATAAAATTTCCTAAAATTTCTTTCATATGTCTTTACTTTCATTTAGATTTCAGTTACCTCACTTGAAACAAAAAAGTTCGAAGTTGTAAAGTTTTTTTTTTCTCCTTTTTTTTTTGGTATTTGCATGAATGAAAGGCGAGGACACTAAATTAGGAACCAAGATCTGCAATCTCTGTGCTTGTGTCCTCTGTAAATATGCGTTGGCTTGGGTCATATTCACACCACAAAAATTATGAATATGAGTTTTGTCGTGTAATAACTGCTACCTATTTCCCTTCTATATAGAGCATCCACACAGAAGTGATGTTTTTCAAGAGAAATATTCAGCACCTTGGGCAAGATTTACAAGGTGGACTCCAAAGGCAGAAACCTGCCTCTCACTCCAATTAGCACCTCTTAATTTGAGTGTGATTCAGAGCACAGTTAGGACTGTGAGACGTACAGCAGATGCAAAACCAGGGTAGCCTCTCCCCATAGACAGTAGTGGCATCCAGCCCAGGGTTTCCCCTGTGTCCCATTGCCACCTACAACCTGGGAGATGTCTCACTCTTCTGTTTCTGAGCTCAGCATACCCGCTGATGGATGGGAGAGGACAGCAGCGCTGCTACAGCAGCTTCCCTGATGCAGGGAGTCGTGCTGTGGCACTGCCTGAATGTTGAGCATCACCACCAATTGCCGTGCCTTGCTGTTGGCATGAAGCCGTTTGTGCCATGCAGGCTGGCCCCTACGGCTTATGGCATGAATGATCTACTGAAAGGGCTAATACTGTGGAAACTGCCTTGTTTCCACATGGCAGTTTTGGGTCCAGAGAAAGCCAATGAAGCTGGTGAGGAGTCTGGAGAATAAGTCGTATGAGGAGAGGCTGAGGGAGTTGGGGTTGTTCAGTCTAGAGAAGAGGAGGCTGAGGGGAGACCTTATCGCGCTCTACAACTACCTGAAAGGAGGTTGTAGAGAGGAGGGGGTTGGTCTCTTCTCCCAAGTGACAGGTGATAGGACAAGAGGAAATGGCCTCAAGTTGTGCCAGGGGAGGTTCAGGTTGGACATGAGGAAACATTTCTTCACTGAAAGGGTTACCAAGCATTGGAATGGGCTGCCCAGGGAAGTGGTTGAGGCACCATCCCTGGAGGTGTTCAAAAGACAAATTGACATGGTGCTCGGGAATATGGTTTAGTGTTGGTGTGTGTGGTTTTTTTGTTGTGTTTTTTTTTTTTTTTAATGGTTGGACTAAATGATCTTAAAAGTCCCTTCCAACCTAGGCGATTCAGTGATTCTGTGATTCTATGTAATGACAGAAATGATTTCTCATATATATATTATATACTTGTTGCCTGTGATTCTATGTAATGACAGAAACGATTTCTCATATATATATTATATACTTGTTGTGGTCCTCAAATCAGGACAATACTATATATGATATATAAAATAAACACAGTGCCAAAATTCGAGTTTATATCTACAAGTCAGTTAACTTCCTAAGATCAAAAAATAATTGCAGGGGAAGAAGAGGCCCTGTGAACAACTTCTCTACATATCATGGAGGAATAAATTTCAGACAAGCATAAGAGTACTCCAATAACATTTGTGCAGGTCCTAAGCAGTTACACAAGAATAGAGCTCAATGAGATTTTCTAAATGAGGAGATAAATAATAGGGCTCTTGAGACACATCATTTGCATTCAATAATAACTGGAAAATTCCTTAGTGAAAATGGGGAGTAGGAATCTAGGGATGGGAGCCTGCTCAGAAGAGAGTGTTCTGGAGGTGGGTTTTCTACAGCTGTGTCCTAATTTAAGGGTTTAATTTAAGAAGAGATGAATTATACCCCAGAAATATCTGGTTTTTCTCCACTGACTGTAAAAAGGGCCAGAGGTGAGCACTCAGCTGGGGTATCCACAGTGTACCACTGGGCACAGATGAATCTCACCTTCATGCTGGAACAGTTTATTATTCCAATCACCTGATTTTTCTTTATATATCTTGTTACATTAGGTTAGCCTCCATCTCCCTGTCACAGCTTCTTACAGTTTTAGTTATCAGGCATTTGGCAGGGCTTCACACTGAATTCTAGTGCTTTTTATTTCTCAGCGCTGATAGCTCCTGGGAGTATATAAGGGACATGACTATGTCTCTCCTATTATTCAGCTGGGAAAACGTACAGGGCGTATGTGTTAAGAGCTAGATTAACAATCAACAATTAGATAATTAGATTAATGATGTTCTGTACTTTTCATCACTGAGTATTCTTAAAAAATCCTTTGATGTGTTTTCTCTTGGTTCAAGCTTTTTTTTTGGGAGAACAGCTGCACTCCTTTGCCATTTCTGTGCTGGTGTTACTCACCAGCCCCTGGCTAAGAGTTCCAAGCCAAACACCATGTCCAGATGGTTTCTCTTTGGTGAGGAGATGGGTCTTCTGTGAAGGTGTAGTGAAAAGGGTTAGTCTGGACCTTTAGAAAGGTACAGAATAAAAGCTTATGTTGTTACCATCTCCAATACACTGTAATTTCTCCCAAGGTAAGCAGTAATACTCTCTATATACTATACTTTATATATCTTATTGCTTTATTACGCTTATCTCAGATGGTATTTGATCCAAGCTAGGGTCAGAAGATTGCTTTGAAGACTAATTGGAGATAAAAGAAATCTTTTTCTTTTTTTTTTTTTAAAGACTTTTTAAAAGCTGTGTTTTCTGAATATTCCCTTAAAAGAGGAAAGAGTATTTTTATAAGCTATGTTTTCAGAGTAGTTCAGTTGCTTAAGGGTACTAATCAGAGCACACTAATTTTCAGTAACATTTTTAAGCTTTGGAACAAGTTGCTCCCTGGATATTTGTGCCCTGGTGAATATTGCATAAAGGAAAATGAATTAGATTTTTTAGAAGATTTTTTTGTGTGTCCTGAGTGCAGTGCTTTCACTACATATTATTGGCTATAAAACAGATCTCAGAGGTAACTTTACTGCCAAGTGTCTCAAGATTATATTAGCTACCTCAGTGGACTGTTGTGAGAACATTGCTTTTTTAGAAATGTAGCTTTTATCATTAACTTGTGGAGGGAACAGTCTAAAAGCTGTAAGTGAATGATCCCCTGCCAGGCACGACTCCTGATTGCTGTGAAGGGTGATTTCGGATGGAAAGGATAGTGAGTAAGACAGGAAGGAGAAGCTGAAGTACGTATATCCATTATAAGCTTGCTCTCTCTGTGGAAGACGTGATGCTATAGAAATAATGCAAGGAAATAGGAAGATATTTCAAGTGCAAATAAATCTTTCAAAGGGAGGGCCAGTCCTGACAAAACTTTCTGACAGTAACTGATGGCATGTTCTGGAGCTAAAGTAAAGCAGGAATGAGGGACAGGGCGTGTGAAGCACTGCCTGTGCACAGTTATGCCCACTTTATTCTAGGAAGCCTGCATCCAGCTGGACCAGATCCTGTCTACGCTTGGGCCACTTGCTGCACGGCATACAACACAAAGGAAGCTGGGTTTTCCCTCTGTGGGAAATACCAAAGATGTTACCCTGTAGACGTCTGCTAAGTCCAGTCCTTCCCCAGTCCAGGTTTGAGGTCTTTAAAGAATGTAGTTTTTGGATTTTTAGTTCACCATGAAATTTATGTGGTTGCAGCCCAGTGAGATCTGCGGGGGGAAAGCGGGATAGATCTCACCTAATTTATGATGTCTCTGCCTCTGACGTAGGTCAATCTGCATCTGCTCCACTCACTGTAGACTCCCTTTGAGTCAATGAGGAGGAATAAACACTTTTAGGACATGAATCATCTGACGCATTTCAGACATTTGCATTAGAGTTGGATCACTTCCACTGTAGCATTGCCTATTTCCTCTCTATTTGATTATAGACAGAACTTGGCTCAGAAATAGATGTCACCATCTAAAGTTAGGTGAAACGAATCCCACACAGCCAGCCTGTTGTAGAGATGCTAACTGAATGGGAGATCCAGGCATATATTTTTTTTTTCATAATGTTCTGAGGAGGAAGCCTAGAAAAGGACTGGGAAGGGGGTGATGGCCATGTTCTAGAGAAATCTATGTAAGGGACAGAGAATGGAAAACAGGAACCTAGAAAGAGCTGGAAAAGGGGAAAAATACTGCATTGAGATGATTGCATCTGATAACAAATTATTCAGAACAGTCTAATCTGAAGCTGACTGCAAAGAGCTGTAGCAGAATCTCATAATACTGAGTAACTGGATAATAAAATGACAAATGAAAATTAATGCTCCTAAGTGCAAAGCAATACAAATGGAATAAAAATAACTCAAACTATTCATACATACTAACAGGCTCTAAATTAGCTATTGCCATTCAGGAAATACATTTTGGAGTGACTGTGGATAGATTTCTGGCAACATCAGCTCAGTGCTTGGGGGAGGTCAAAAGAATATATGAAACATTAGGAATTATTAAGAAAGGAATGGAATAAAGCCAGAAAATGTTCTTGTGTCACTGCATAAATTCATGTTGCTCCCACAGCTTGGATGAGTGTACAGTTCTTCCCTGGTAGCCTCAAGGCAGGTATAAGAAAGCAAGAGATGAGATAGAGAAGGGCTGCAAGGTGATCAAAGATACACAAGAGCAAGACAGACCTCAGTTTTCCAGTCTGGAAAAGAGATGGATGAGAAGATAATAGGATGAAAACCTATAAAACTATAAATGGTTTAGAGAAGGTGATTATATACAATTTTTTGTCCTTGAGGTTGAGGGGACATCCAATGAAATCAACAGCAAGTTTAAAAAAACAACCACAAAGGAAGCACTTTTTCACACTATTCAAAATTAAATCATAGCACTCCTCGCAAAAGAGGGTACAATGGAAAAAAAATAGATATTAGATGAAATAAGATTTATCCAGTTATGTGTATTAAATATTGTGGTCCAGTACAAATTCCCAAATAATCAGCTCCTGGACAGCTAAATGCACGAAAACAGCACTTATTTTATCACCACACACTTTTGTTATTTCACGGTATACTTCCATTTCTTCCATACTTTGCTGAAATACTGGCTAATGACTGCTGTTGAGCCTATGTTCTGTGCTAAACTGACATTTAACCTGATGCAGAGTGGCAGTTTGTGTGTTCATAAATGTGAACAGAGTCTGAGGAACAGCCAGAGAGAAACACCTCGGAGGAGGTCTACACCACAGAAGAAGAATTCTGAGCTGAGTAGGGCACCATCATTGACACCCTTGGATAGAAGCCTGGCATAATGGATGGCAGATGCCTCCCCTTAGAGGCCACCAAGATATAATAATGTAAATGTCTGTCCTGGGAAAACCTGTTAGATTTGAAGCAACGGATGCAACTTATTGTTCTTTTTAGTTCAGCATTATTGGGACAGAAGAGATCTTTGATTTAGTTGAGGTATGTTCTGGGTAAGGTGACCCTGCTTAAGTATTATATCGAATAGACTGGACTTGGTTGAAATGGGCTGTGCTTCGACCAACAAGAGCTCTGAGCAACATGGACTGCTGGTGAGGATTGCTGGAGGATTGCTTCCCAAGAAGTGTAAGATGGACTTTCTTCTCTCTCCTCCTTCACAGTCACTATGTGTAGCTCTGGACATTTTAAGGCTGAAGTAAATATAGCAGGCTCAAACTTACTCCTTTCCTAGAGGTTTGGTCTGTTAAAAACTGATGTAAGAATCACTAAAAACCTGAGGACAGCAATGCAGGTTTTTAATAAGATAATTAGGATGCGGATCCACGGTAGCTTAAGGGGAGTTAAGTTGTACTGTAACTTTTCTCCCTAATTGTGGAGGGAGACAGTGGAAAGGCTCCAACTGTGTCCCGAGCTGCTTATTTCACAAATGTTGTTTACATCTTAATGATATAATTAGGGTAGCTTAACGATGTGATTAATGAAAACATCTTAATTCTTCTTTTGTTTACGTTATTGTCTAACCAGCCATGGATTTTTCTTTGCCTGGTATTAGCATGGAGAGTTGGAACTAAACCTTAACTTCGCCTTACTGCATTCAGGAAATCAATTTGTTTTGCTAAACCAAAATGGACATACGGTTTCAGGCAGCTGCATCCGAGTATGACTAGTAATAGTCATGACATTACCGAGGTGTCAAAGTGTTCTTACTGGCTGCATTATTCTGAAGGGAATAAAGTAATTTAAAATGTGTCACACTGAGTCTACTGAATTGATGGCAGTCTTCAGTAGGCTTTGGGACTGGACCCAAAGGGTCGCTCTGTATTGAAAAGAAAGATGAAAAAAGAAAAGAGAAAAAGGCATTCTGATACATAATCAGCATCCATTTATCTGTTCAAAATCACATCTGCAGTATGCAGTGATTATCCTCCTTCCACAACAAGTAACTGTCCTTCCCATCCCTCCCTCCATCCATTGACATTTGGCAGAGAAAGGATGGGTGTCCTTCCGCGTTACCTAGTGTCTATGGCCCTGTCCACTCAATTCCTATTCTAAACCTTTCAAAACCTCTCTTCCTGATGATGCAGCCAGCCACCCAAACTTCCAGATTCCTGTGGAGTTTTTCAGGACTTGATAAAAACAATTTGAATTTATAATTTATTTCAAAGTAGGGCAGATTTGGCTTGGCAGCCGGTGGGATGTGATAAACATGGAATTCCAGCAGCAGTAAGTGTCATTGCAAGAAGCAGACAAATGCTTTAAAGTTACCCTTTTATTTTGCAGTTTCATTTTTGGTAGATTAATAGAGTTCTGCTCACAGTGAATGACAGTCGAGACCATGTAACACAGTAGTTTTGTCTAGTTCAGTGGTAAGGTTACACCTTTCCTTTTGCAGCCCTAACCTAAGAAAAGTGACAGGTGCTTATGGATTCTTCTACACTGCAGCTAGAGCCATCACACACATCGGTGGAGCAGTAACTGAGTCCCATCCATCATCTAGGCAGAACTGGTGGGCTGAAGAACACGGAATATAAAGTGAATGGAAGTGACACGCATCAACATTTGGGTGCAAAATCTTTGTGGGGATTAGCATGTTGTCAGTTCTTGCCTTCCAGTGTACCATAAGCAAATCTGCATCTGTTATGCAACCATTTTATCAGTATAGCCTTAGCACAGAGTACACGTCAAGAAAATGCTGAGAAAATAAGAACTTTTCCTTGGGGAGAGAACTTCGTTAGAAGCAACATAGAGTTTTACAGTTGCCTTGCCAGGCTTGATCTTGTGAAAGAAAAATTCTGTCGTCTCACCTACGTTCTGATCTAAGCCCAAAACTCCAGCGTAAACCCCCAAACACTTTGATGTCTGTCTTCTGCTCTTCATGAATCAACAACATTTATATATAAAATCTCCAGCTGCTTTTAGGATTTTCTTCTTGTCACGGCTGGACTAACTTTTCAGTAAGCTCAGAAACCCCCCACTGAATTCCGTGCTGTGACTGCAACGGCACTTCAGACACTCAGATTAACGTACCTAAAATCAGTTTCTGTGTTCTTACAAAATGGTATCTATAAGTGCAACATTACAATTGTCCATAATTCTAAATTATTTTCACCTTTAAGGTTTTAACAGTATTGCTAACGCAGATACTCTCTGTTAATACTGATTCTGAAAGAATGTTTTCCATGATCTCTAGCTTGGTTTTATTAAAAACCGAGATTGCAATCTATGATCCACCTCCTTGTTTTCCAGTAGCTTTACCATTCAAGAATGATTTTGAATTAAGGCTCTTATATATTTAGGCACTTTTTTCTGCTATTTTTCTTACATATTTCATCTCCCAGTTCATGCAGTTCTCATGTTGTCCTAGTGTGATTTCAGTGTGGACAATTTTCTAGAGACACTTTCAACACTGTCTTCTACAGAGGATATGCACAGCGTTTTCCAGGGTGCTTAACTTCATATATGCATCAGAGAGGACTTAGTAACGACTTTGAAATAACTACTAAAACTCTCATCTCCTTCCACCTGCCTCCCAAGAAGTAAAATAATTTCATTGCATTCCATGGTTGTCTCTCCCTGACTGCCAGACACAGAGCAAATGGTTAATGCTTTTAAAATAGGAAAGCTGAAACTGGCTGGACTTGAAGAGATTGCAGCTTGGATAAATTGCTTTAGACCTGCCAGATCCAATCAATACCCTCTTTTCCTTTACGCCTAATATGGCTTAAAGTAAAAAAAAAACCCACCACCACAACAACAAAAACAATGCTCAAGGGTTTAATTTATCAAAAAGTGCATTTGTATTTTCCAGAGATAGTATGTAATGTTCGAATCTCTGGACAGAAATCAGTAACTCCAGATGAAGACATACTCAATGCAATGAGTCATCTTTAAAGGAAATGTACTTCAAATTCATATTGTCCTTTGAATACTACCTTCTGGCATTGATGACAATTTCTACATGTCCCACTAAAATTTTATTTGGGCTTCCTGCAGCTCCTGGAGTAAGTCAGGGGACATCCCACCTGCAGTTTTCTAGGGAAGAGTGTTTGCTCTAAATATAAAGCAGAAAGGCAGAAACTGGAACAGGAACAAACCTCTGGGCACTTGCAGTCAACCTGTATTAAGAATAGCAGTGCTGACACTGCCGCTGTATCACAGCCAGTTTCTTTGCCACTACCTGTGGCTATCAGCTTCTAGGAAATGCCAAGTGTCATCATCTAGCACTAGTTCCTTAAATATATAATGCCTCCCAACACAATTCTTAGCTAAACTGAATGTAGCTGCAGGCTCTCAGTCACAGTCTCTTCAACTTTAATGGCTGATCCAGCTTGCCAATCGGTTTGGATGTCACAGCTATGTTGAAAAAAAATAAGAAGCATAGTTCAGCTCCTCGTTTTTGAGACTGCTGTGTCTTCTTCATGCCTAGATCAGGGTCTTCTATTTTGCAGACTACCAAAAACTAAGTGAAGTTAAGATTTCAGGGCCACCTTCTGCTGCATGTTTTATTGGCACCAGCAATCACAGAACCAACTGGAACACAGGATAGCTCATTCAGTCCAGAAAACTGCTTCACCTCCCCTTCTCACGACCTAAAGTGCTGAGAGTGAATTTAGTGGTTGGCTATGTATAACACAACCCCCTGTGTGGGCACATACATGTCTGCTACTGCTACCTGCTGAATTAATTGCTTATCTAAGGAAAGCTGGCAAACCTGTGGGACTTGTGATTTCAGCACAGAAGGACCTGGATTCAATCTCTTCAGGCAGTAGAGTTACTATCCTGGGAATTGTTACACAAGTGCAGTTACACTTCAGAACAGATGTTCAAATCCATTGGGGACGAGTACCAAGGCACTTTTGAAATTCCCATCTGTATAAATCTCTCTCTGTATTGCCCAGATTACACTACACACACGGTCCTAATTGGCCTGAACTATCCAAGATAGTATTTTCTGAAGGCTTAATGCTTTCTGAAAATGGAAGGACTTTACAGCTGAAATTCGATGTACATTTCAGGTACTCCTGCGTGAAGGAAACCAGGTTCTGTCTGCTACCCACTCACTTTTCCCATGGCTGCTTGCTCCAGCATTACCTCTTCTCTCTCTTCTACTTCTCCTGTAGTGTGACTGAAAATAGCCAATTCATTTTGCCCGGTTATTTTTCAGATGGACTGGTTGTCTGTTAGAGTTCAGAGAACAAACACCTGCATTTGCACAACAGAGATGGAGGAGCGGGATTGAAGAAGGAGGCCTGGGATTGTTTGAACTGCTATAAGCAACACAGCTGAATTAAAAACCGTAGCTGGAAATCTGTCCCACTGTTTTTCTCTACTTCCCGGCAAATGGAAGTTGTGATTATTTCTCTGCTCCAGTCTCACATAAAAGCAAAATGGGGGACAGAACACTATAAAAAGGAAGTGATTAATCTCTGCTTCCTGTGAAGATCAGCAGTGCTTTTCTGGATGATTTTTTGCTTAGTGTGAGCTTTGTGTGTGCTGCAGCTGTGAGACTGCTGAAGAGCTGCTCTAGGAAGTACGCACTGATATCAAAGGTTAGCAATGAGATTGCTGATGCCAGGGTCACGTTCTGCCACACGGACTGGTCATCTTTCCATCCGGAAGTCTGTGAACGTTGGGCCTTCTTGTCCCTGCTAGGGAAGAAGTAACACAGTTGACCACAAGCATGGAGCTGACTGAAGGAAAGGGAGAATTGCCAAGTATTTTTTTTTTCAGAAATCCACAAACAAACACTGAAGGTATGCAATTGTACACAACTGTCTTGCCAGGAAGCTGCTTCTGCCATCTTCAGAAGCAGCAGGTCAGGTGAGAGTTTCATAAACTAGCTGAAAACAGCCTTCATTTGGCAGTGGGCAAGGTCAGAAAAGCCTGATTTTTTTTCAGTGCTAGTCCTTACTCTCTTACTGGCAAGGATGAATGGAACTATGTTTGATTAGGTAAAATTCCTCCATTCATTTTTATGGACTAAGGAATGCCCAGTACCCTAAAGGCTTGTTTCTGTTCCCTCATAATCCAAGCACAACATAATAGACTATATCCCATTGCCAATGTCTGCCCTGAGCAACAGCAACAACTTTCTTCAGATTGAAGAAATGTCAGGTTTCTTAAATATTGAACATTCAAATCTGGGCAACATAAGAATAAGTGTGAAAGGTTTCAAAATCCAGAAGATTTTCCAAGGGATATTGCTAGGTGGTAACTGAGAGTGATTTTCTTGTCTTTATGTTTATCTCCTACCAATGTAACTTCACTTGCTTCCACTGATTTTTCTCTTGATTTTATTGTATCTGATTTACATCTTTATGAAAGAGAACAAGATCAAAGCAATAATGAAATCACTAAGAGTCACTTCGTGATTTATTCTTCTCACTGTCACCAAAGTAGAACAGTTTCATAATCAACACAGATCTCTTTATAGGCATTAATTCAGGAAAGCATTGAAGTGCCACCCCAAGTCTACTTCTGTTCAGGAAAACATGTCTTGAGCTCATGTATATTACTGAGTAGATATCCCTTCCTGAATTAAGGTGATCTGAAATAAATAAATTTAATTTTATATGGATGATGCTGTAAGACACTAAGTGACATCAATGATAATCCAAAGAACACATCACTGAAATTAATTTTCTGTGCAGACATTTACTATGTGTGTGTACTCCGGAGGTATACCTAAGAAAAAATTTGTTCTACTGAGTAGGAAATATAAATGTATAGCTAAGACAGTTCTGCTTTTATCTTCACATTTTCTGGGTGCTCTTTCAGCTAATTATTTTATTCCTTGCTCACCTCAAAGTTCCTGCTAAATTTCAACAATTTCACAGATTCTGGTTAGAGGAGTTTTTATTTCCAGAGTAATATGTGAAATACCTTAAAAAGTAAAAATAAGATGCTGTAAGAAAAAATGCCACTGAGTTGCATTTCACTAAACATAAAAGAAAAAAATAAGCAAGGGTGGCATCAGTGAGGCAATCAATATACAGGTTACAGTTCAGAAAAACAGCCTGCATGCATAAAGGAAAAATAGTTTGATGGAACGCTACTGAGTCAGAGTGAAGTTTCAAAAAAGCTCAGATAAACATCATCCACTTGTGATGGATGTCTCTCACATTTCTTAAATGTTTATGCTTAGAAAAGATAAAACCAAGAAAAGTGCACTTACCTTATTCACATTTTCAGCACAGTATAGCCACAAGATGGCAATACACCATGCTGTGAAAGAAAATTACTGCATTCTGTCTGATTTTAACCCCTCCACACATAGCTGAAATGCTCTGCCTTTTTAGCTTTGGGAAATTTAATGAGGAATAGACAGAAAGTAATCATCTTAAGAAAAAATAACTAATCTCACTGCTGCTATAAACATACTGTTTCTCATTTCTTTTCACTTTCCTGTGGTTTCTCTCCAGTCACTGCTGTTAGTCGTGTGCAGGGAGCTACTGGTTTGAATGAGTGAGAGTGCCAGGGGACACAATATCCAGTAGCATCTCTGTGGTGAGGGACAGGTCTGTACTTGTGAATATTGCAGAGACTAAAGCCAATTGCTCTTGCCAGTCAAAAGAATGGCTCCATCAGCAGCGAGAAAGAAATAGATGCCCTTCTCCCCTGGAATTATAAAAATGGAGACAGCACCATGTTATGAAGAGGGGTAGAAATGGGGTCGTGTAATGTTCAAAGCTGTGATCTTAGGGACGCATAATGGGAACTTCTGCAGTGAACTGAAGGCTGTAATTGTAGGAGGTGGCAAGAAGACACCTGAGTGTCTCGCCTGAGCACACAATAGCACTGAGTCACCAGTATGAGGTAGCTGCAACAAAGGCTAATGTAATTATAGGATGCAGCAGGTGAAGTGCATTTTTCAGATGTTCTGGGAGGACGCAGCGTTGCTGCTTGTTTGCATTCCTCTTGTACCGCAGCGATCCGATACGTCAGGGCACGCTGATGGGGCATGGGGACGGGTCCCCTCCTTTTCTTGGAAACGTAACTCTGCTGTCTGATGTGGCAGGATGTTGGGAAGTGTCTGGTTGACGTACTGCATTTACAGAGTCAGGATTAAATTAATCACTAGATCTGAAGGCAGGAGGAAGTTTTCCTCAGGTCAGAAGGTCAGGGATTGTCGAATATGGTTTATGCCTTCCTGGGTAACAGGAGGGCGTTACTTACATCCTAAGGCAACCTGGGAATTGCATCTGAGAGCGCTTGCCTCTTTTCTTCTTGTGACATGCTGCAGCTGACTTTTGATCTTCTGTTACTGCCTTCAGCTCATGACATGTTGTGCAGAACAGGTAGATCTGTGGGCTGCCGTCACTAAACGCTCGTGACATCGTGCGCTGCAATTGAAGGGCTCTGGGCTAGAACAATTGACATATGATCTTATTGAGTAATATTTTATTAGTCCTTGTCCCTAAATACTTGCGTTAGAAATGCTTAAGGAAGTTAAAAGTTAAATGAATCACCAATGTAACTTTAGAACATAAACAGACAAGCTATAGTTGAGAAGTTTTATTCCATTTCTGTCATTTTGAGTAATTTATTCCCTACCCTGCTGGCTTTCAATTGCTGTCTTGCTACTACATTCTCAGATTGCCTGCTGCTCATAAGGATCAGAATAACCAATCTGTTAAATTGTTGACCATTTCTGATCATCCCTTCGTGCTATTCTATCCTCTGCGTAAGACCAGATAATGCAAATTGAAATCCTTCCTGCCACGTGCAGACAGATGGGCTATAGTTTGTAACTGGAGTTTGAATTGCTAATACAATTTTGATTACCGTTCTCCATCTTTCTTGTTTAGATTTAAAATGTAACAAGGAGTTATAGGCATCAACCTAAGAATTTGTTATTAGATTGCTTTCTGTCTTTTATTAATTCCACTAAAGGGTTGATGTATACTCTGATTAACCAATTTGATTCTTTTATTGTAAAATGCATCTCAGCTACTTTCTGCTCCTCACTGATGCACACTTTCAATGAAGATAAATATGTTTTTCTTGTAGGAATTGTATTATTACAGCATGAGATAGATTAAGAGATGTTTAATGAGTAGTCCAATGTTTTTTTCTAAATGCTATATATTCTGGACACACACCAGAACAAAGACATCATGATGCTGATAACACTGTTTTACAAGACCATTATCCACATGTGGAATATATTCAAGCTGTAGGTTATTCCCAGGGAATCATGGCTCACATGTTGAAAATTGCAAGGATTGAGATAACCGGCAGTTAAAGGGTATGTGTTTCTCAAGTCCTAGATGGTGCTAGTAGATCTTTTGACATTACACTTTGGTTCCAGCTTTTCTTGTCACCATAATCACTGGTCTGTAGCAATCTGAGTTGTAGTTGCCATTGGACTTACAGCAGCTTTTTATCACATTGCTTCATTGATGCCAGATTTGGAAGCAAAAAAAAAGGAGTAAATTCCACCTCTTCTTTCCTCTCCTTCATGAGCGTGAATGTCCATCAATGCTTTCGTGCCACTCACTATACAATAAATGTGCTGTGGTTAAAAGGGAAAAGAGAGAATACTCATGGAAAAAAGATATCTTTACTGTTCAAAACAGCTCCTTAATATAGAGTCTGAGCTGTGGAAAAGGTTATTAGACTACTATTGCTGCTTCAGAATTTTCAGTGGCTGTTTTTCTTACTCAAAAATCTGTTTTTTTCAAAAGAAGTTTGTGGGAAAGGCTTATTCTCATTTTTTTAATGTGAATTTTGACATCTTTAGCCTTCTGAAAAATAAAGAGACAGAGTTTCTTTTTGCCACTAATTTTTCTCTTAGAAATCTAAGTCACTTCTAAAAACATGAAATTCAAAATGATTGAAACAGAAAAGACGTAGTGCAGCCTCTCTGTCTAGTCCTGCTTTTTCCATATGCTTCATTTGTGAATACTTTTGAGATTTTTACTATTGTGATTTAGCAAGGGAAACTGCAAAAGTCTAGAAATTTTTACAGGAGGGGAACACTATTTTTTCTGCAGCTTCACTGCTTGTGTCTCTCTCATGACAATTTTTTTTTTAGCTCTACCGTCTATCTTCTATATATGCAAAAAATATTTTCATTATATTCTTGTGTTCCTGTGTCATAAGTCCTATACTTTCCTCATTTCAAAAAAGACTCCAAGAGACATCAGTTTAGTTTCATCCCTACTCTTGGCCTTCTGGTTCATGCTTTTGATTTATTTCTTGTTGAGTGTGGTATTGTTACGGTTTGAGGAACCCACAACAATTTATTGTCATTTAGACAATTATTCTATCACCCCGTGACCTCTCCCCACCTGGGAAGGGGAATCAGAAAAAACAAGGAAACCTGAGGGTTGAAACAGAAACAGATTTAATAGAATAAAAATAAATAATTAACATTAATAACACTAAAGAACCAATATTGATCCTGATACCAATATAAAACACCCAAGGACTATACTCAGCCAATCCTATCGGTAGGAAGCTGTGCACTCCCAGCAGTGGAGAGCAAATGTCAAACACTCTGAGCTTCGGGGGGCAGGGAATTCTTCAGGGATCTGGCACCGGGGTGAAACAGAACTTCTCATCAAACTTTCTAATTTATACTGAATGTGACATTCATGTTATGAAATAATCCTGTTGGCCAGCTTGGGTCTGACTCTTCTGCATCCCTCCACCTGGCAAGGCTCGAAAACATCGAGACCTTGAAACCCACAAAACACAGCCGGCTATAAAGTAAATACTTTCACAAATTCAGACACTAGAGTCTTCTAAAAGTGCAGTTTTCCCAGGCATTAGAAATTAGTCCTGTGTTGCTCAAATCAGGGCAGGTATACGTCACTGTGACTTTCTATGGCTCATTTCATTCTGTGCAAAATGATAGCTAGATATCGCTGGGTAAGATGGGGAATTCTGACCCGACACTGATTTTGCACACTTTATCTGAAGTGCACAAGAACAGTATAAACAGAGGTCTTAGATCTGTGTTACTGCTAGAGCACATGTAGGACTCCAAGGGTTAAAATCTGATTGCAGTTATAGCATGTTAAATTTTGTACGAAGGAACAGAAAAGATTGGGACAAAAACCAGGACCATTCTCAGTGAATTTAGCTGAGAACCATGCACAGCTATTTTTGTAGATGCTAGCTGTATCATAATACTTATATTCTGTGTGTTTTTCAGCTATTTCTTCTTCTTTTTGTTCCCTATATCCAAACAGAGTAATTTATGAGTGACTCAAGGAAAACAGAATCACTTGTCTCTAGTCAGTTAAAATGCAGGTTCCAAACTTTTTAGTTCTAAGTGTGCCATTTCTGTGCATTTAAATGGGTAAGTACACATTAAGATCACTATAAGCCTTTCAGCCAAACTTTTCACAGCTCTCTATTCTCTCACTCTTTTCAGCCACAAAGATTCTCCTGATATCGTTTCTTTCCTTTTCTTTACTCTGACTCACTGATCACGCACCACTAATGGGTTTTTCTCTGCTTCAGTTTCTCCATCTGTGAAATGAGGAACATCTATATTTGCTGTTGTGTCAAGGTAATAGATGTATTAGAAATACCTCAGCTAGTCATTGCTCTGTTCCCATTTGTAGCCAGCTCCTTAAATCAAACCACTTCTCCATGCTCTGAGACACTGTGATTTGGTGTGTTCAAATACCGCTGCTATTCCAGGCGATCTTGAAAGAAGGAGAAAATACCTTCCTATCTAACATTTAGAGAGGTTAAATTTTCCTGGGAAGAAGATGGCTAACTGGTTTGTGAATGGGATAAAATATGCAAAATTTAGAATACCTTGGGTTAGTGATTTGCACCAGAAAGAACAGATGTAAAATGTTATATTGGAATTCGGTCATTGTCATGTTTTTTCTTTTTTTGTGTGTGTGTGCACATGCTCTTGGTATTGGTTTCAATAACTTATGAGAATTATAAGGGCACTGGAAAAACAGGCCACTGGATTCACTCATGAGGTATAGATTAAGACAGTCCTTCACAGAATCACAGACTGGTTGAGGTTGGAAGGGACCTCTGGAGGGGGCTCAAGCAGGGGTACCTAGAGGTGGTTGCCCAGAACCATGTCCAGGCAGCTTTTGAATATCTCCAAGGATGGAGACTCTACAACCAGTGCCAGGGCTCCATCACCCTCACAGTGAAAAAAGTGTTTCCTGATGTACAGAAGGAACCCCCTGTGTTTCCGTTTGTGCCTCTGGTCCTGTCACTGGGCGCTGCTGAAAAGAGCCTGTCTCTGCCCCCTTTGCACCTTCCCTTCAGGTGTTTATATACATTGATGAGATCCCCCCGAGCCTTTTCTTCTCCAGGCTGAACAGTCCCAGCTCTCTCAGCCTTTCCACATAGGAGGGGATGTTTCAGTCTCTCAAGCTTCAGTGGTGCTTTGCTGGACTCTCTCCAGTATGTCTGTGCTTCTTTTGTACTGGGGAGCCCAGAGCTGGACCCAGAACTCCAGATGTGGCCTCACCAGTGCTGAGCAGAGGGGATGGATCACCTCCCTCAATCTGCTGGCAACACTCCTCCTACTGCAACCCAGGATAGTTTACCATTAGCCTTCAAAGGCAGGAGCACAGTTGTGGCTTCACATATTTCTGCCCTGTCAGGGGAACTCCCCAGACCATCTCTTTTCCACCTTAATTTTTGCAAGAAATTGCTGGGTGTAGGGGAAATCTCTCGGACACTCATCCTTCAGGCTTAATAGGTGTTGGTCACAGCCATATTCCAAAATAATAAAAATTATAGATTAATAAAGTGTGCCTGTTATGGCCATAGCAATGTATAAAAAAATCCATTATAAAGAATTTAAAAAAGGTTGTAGGGCCTGATAACTAAAGATAAATCTCTACTGTGGATTTAAAAATCTCAACTTCCTTTTTCCCAGTAAGCAATTCTCCCCTCATCCAGACACACAGACTGAAAAGCATATAGTTAAAACTGAGAGAGCAAGAAAAAAATCTCAACAGCTCCCAAGATTTTTTTAATATTTTCTGTCAATAATCATAACTATAAAGAAAACATGTCTGTCACGTTATGTCTTCTTGTTTACAAAGAACATTTTAGAACATGGGGCAGCCTCCACGCACAGCTTAGGTGGTGGTGGTGGTAAGACATGGGGTGGGAGGTGGCACTATCCTATTGGTGCACGGGTGCACTGCTCCTTATGGAAAAGTGTACTACACTGTCCTACCAAAGTACTGAGGGACCTTAGGCTGGGACAACAGTAATGACAGGCTACATAGGTGGCCTGTGCTTGGCTGCTTACTGTCTGTGTGGACTATGAGTCTGGTCTTGAGGGCAGCCTTGGCAAAGCTCAAAAAGTCGATGCTGTTCAGGCTTATCTTTGAAGGCTGAGCAAACAAACCCAGAAAATACCCGATGATCTCAGCCTAGTCCTCTCAAGTATGTACAGGGAGCTAATCTGACATGGTCATTCCTTACGAATATTCATGGTTTGTGGCTGTTACATTGGCCTCTTTCCTGTACAAACAGAAAGAAAGAAAGTCTCAGTTAACCCCTCCTTCACGGGAGCCCTTGGACTTCCTCATTTGGTCAAAGCTATGTGGAGAACCTCTTAAGGAGAGTGTTCTTCCTTTCCTGACTCCCTCCTGCAAAGCCCCTGAAGCACAATGAGTCTGTATCCATCTCCTTTTTTAACTGCCTTCAGACAGCTCTTTAGACAGCACTATTTACAGCTGAGTCTGGCTGTTCACCAGTAAGTGAGCGTTATCCAAATTTTGGTTCAAAATAGGAAGAATTACAAGCATTTCAGTTTCAATTTCAGTCTCTGTTTGTTTTTCTCTGAGCTGCATAATTGAGCTGCCATTTCAAAATCATTGTTTCCAGCTCCTTGTCACTTAACATCTCTAGCATTTGAAACAGATTAATCCTGAATCCTTTATTGTGTAACTACATTTCAAATGGAAATAGCAGCAAATCCTAGACGTTCTGAATCTCATCTTCGCCCCGTATGTAGCCAGTGTTATTAATGCAAAATACAAACCAAGCAAGAATGAGTGTCTAGCGCTCACTTGCATTGAGTAGATGCAGATGGATGGAACAGGGAAAGGCACCTCGTTCTGTACATGCTGCTGAGCACATGTCTACCTTGCAGAGCAGCGAGACATCATGCTGTTAACAACCTCCTGTATGTGGCAATTGCTGTGTTTCCTTCTTGGAGACGAGAAGGACTCCTATCTGACTTCTTCCAGATCTTCTATCTATTCTGTTATTCAAATAAGCCTCATTTGCATGGGAGGCTATGGTTAGTGCATAAATAGAAGAAGTTGGATGAGCTATGATAAAATTCAGCCTGGCTGTATGAAATGTGTGTGGCAAGGAGGAATGTGGGATAAACAGGAACCATCAACAGGTTGCTTGGGAATTTAGCGAATCCATAGGTAACAAAACATGGTATGTCACTACCAAATGGTGAACTTAAATTTCTTTTATAACTTCAGTTTCTTTTTTTTTTTTAAGCTATTTTTCCCTCGTCTCCTATCTGTTGTTGCAAATAGGGCTGCTGAAAAAAATCAACAACCCAGCCTGACCTGGACAGGGCCAGTTCAATACTAGGCCCTGTGTTACCTGGGAACAATGCTGAAGTCTTGAAGGGACAGAGACTAAGAATTTCCCCATAGGATCAGTCCATCTCAGGTATGACAAGCGCATAGCAAAACTGGACCAAAGGCCAAGTTTTATGAAGTGACTGCCTCGGAAGGTACCTGCAGACATGTGTAAGATGATACGTATGAAATAAGAGGCAGAGAAAACAACATAACTTTGACTTGCAGTGAGAGAGATGGGATTACAAGAGAGACTTGCAATGGAGAGATCAGGCCACGAGCTCCTGCCTCAGAACTATTAAACTGTGAATCCTTAAAGGCCGCACTGGAAAACTGAAAGTCACTTTGGTTTAGAAAATGCTTTGCCGAGATTGTATTCTTAGCCTGGATGCAATGCAACCTGTGAGGAAGTCAGTCAAGGAGTGAAAAGCTGCCCCAGGCAGGCTGGTCTCTGACGGAAAATGTATGGGGGAACTGGGCAGGAACTGCGTAGAGGTCCTAGAAGTTCAGGTCACTGTTGTGGTAGAAGGAGAATGATCTTCAGGAGGAGGAGATTTTCTGTAAAATGAGACGTGGGGGTTAGGAGGGTAGGGATAAACTATGGGCATTTAGAAGCGTTCAGGCTGATTGAAGGTTTGGATCTCACCTATGGAAGGAAACAGCACACAAAACGGGACTGACTGTGGGGTTTTCTCTTTCCTGTCCCCCCTTAGAATCCTCCCTGTGGGCTTGGACAATCTCTGTCTCCTGCTGTCACACCCCCCTTGCCCACACACGCTCTCTTTTGCCCTCCCTATCCAGCTGTCCCTGCAACTGCTTTTACCCCCACCGCTCCCCCCTCAGTACCCACCCTCCAGCAAGTTCTCAATACCGACAGAGGAGGAGGAAAAAACCCCACCAAAACACCACCAAAGAGTGGGGAAAGGCGCAGGGCAGCAACACTGCCAGAAGCCGGCCCCGCAGAAAAGGGTTATATCCCGCTGCGGCGGCTGCAGCGCGGAAGGAAGGCACCGCTGCTGCCTCCTGCTGCGGGAGAGGCGGCGGCCATAGGAGCTCCCTGCGGCGGGCGGGCTGACACCGGCGGCTGCTGCCCGGGCCCGCTGTGGGCCTGCGCCCGTCCTTCGGGGGGTTGCAGAGCTGCCCCGGATCCCACCGCAAATCTCCCCGGCTGGGCGCTTCCCTGTGCCGCCCGCCCCCGAAAAGCGGCGGGGTCCCTTTCCCCTCACGGGCAGCCCTTCGGGCCTCCTCCCCGGAGCTGCCCGCCCTCAGCGCCGCCGTCCCGCCCTCAGCCAGTGGCCGCCGGCAGGTGGCGCTGTGGCGGCTCGCGCCCTCGGGCCCCGGCGGCGGTATGGGGGGGGTAAGGGTCGCTGGCGGGGCCGCCATTTGCTCGGGGCCGGGCCCGCGTCCTGGTGCGGGGCAGAGCGGCGGGGAAAGCTTTCCGACTGCTGGCAGCAAGGCAGGCTAAACCAAAACATTTCATTTGATGGCTTTGAAGCCGGGAACTTTGCAAGAAACTCACACCCGGGCTGCTCTCGCTGTAGGGAGGTGATGGTCAGCGCCCACTTAAAAGCCTGGTGGTTTTTTTTTTAAACAGAGACGAAGCACAGACTTTTATTCTTCTCTATAAACCAAAAGCGAACCACCCGTTTTCTTTCCTCACAACATGCAAAGGTGAGTCAAAAGGTGAGGAAAACCGAAAAGCTATTGCAGAAGTTTGAGGAAATCAAGGCTGAAAGCATGCGGGGTGGAAAAGATGAGAGCATTAAGAACCAGCCCAGCCGACTTCTTGTCATCTTTGGGTATTTCCACTTGTCAAAACTGGTGTCAGTTGGGGAAACACACTGATAACTGCCAAGGAAGGGGAAACCAGTTCTTGCGCATTGGCCTGTGTACTCAGAAAGAAATGTGGTGGGTTCAATATGGGGATGAACCTGCAGAAGGATCCCTGGCAGAGCTGTCTGCCCCCATGGGGATCGGATTCAGCTGGAGATGCTTCATGTAGGTTTTGCTGCAACGGGGCTCACAAATGCCAGATGTTGATTTTTCCAGCTGGCACTAGGTGTGAACCTGATAGGACTCAGCAGGTATTTGCACTGTGGTTTTGAGACATCAGGTACAAGGGAGGCCACTTCTGCCACCGATGGTACTGCAGTTGGGATGCCACTGTGGAGAAACTGGCAAGGAGTTGATGTCTCCACCTTGAGGCTTTGCAGTGGGCACCTGGCTGATGTCTGTTTGTGTCTTTCTGTCCATCTGTCTGTATTCTGAGTGGTGGAATGCGGCCAGGTTGTCCTTGTCAAAGAACACTGAGTTTTTATAATAGCGTTGGTGGCATTTCTCCTGGTTTCCCATAGTTTTTCAGCAGACCTGAAATTGGGTAATTGGGTTAGTCACAAGAGGGAAAGTTGGGAATTACTTTTATTGTTTTGGTATTAAATATCTTTAAAATGTTAGCCAGCTTGCTAAGGAGGGTGAGACTTTCCACTTTAAGCAATAAGCTTCAGAATAAAGTTTTTTTTTCTATGCCACATCTGAAAATGAATTAGAAGTAAGAAGCAGCGCTAAGTATCAAGGAGATAATTTAAATAAGGGTCACTTTTTAATTAGCTCTTACTTCTGTAGTCATCCCTGTTTTGTATGCAACTGTCTAGAAAGTAGCAGCTTTAAAATAAGTCTTGTGTTTGTGTTTTACTTCTATGCACTATTGCATATGCTTGAATTATATGTATAAAAAGACACAACAAAAAATGATGGCTAGACTTAGAAATATAGACTTAGGCAAAGCAAGATTAGTGAATTATGTTTTCAGCTCTATATAAAAAACCCACATGATCATCTGCCTTACTTTTTGCCATTTTAGCTTATTGATCCCATGATAGTTAAAAACCAATATATTAACAAAGAGTTGTTATGGTTACATTATAAAATTATTTAAATGGTTGCTTAAATATAGATTCTATGAGATTAGACTTTTCAACGGACAGTGTTTATTGTAAGTTGTAGTACTGACCATGGAGTGTAGAGGATGCCCACCTTTCTGTTGGCCTAAAGATTGCCTGAGGAAAGAAGCAAGTGTTTAGGGTTCAATGCAGTATCAGTCCTTACCTTCTCTGACACCGTCAAAAGCATTTCATTACCATGATAGAGATATATCATGGTTTAAGCCCAGCCAGCAAAAAGGACCACGCAGCTGCTCACTCACTCCCCTGGTGGGGATGGGGAAGAGAAACAAGAGTGAAAGTGAGAAAACTCATGTGTTGAGATAAATACTGCTTCTTAGGTAAAGCAAAAGCTGCACATGCAAGCAAAGCAAAACAAGGTATTCATTCTGCTACTTCCCATTGGCAGGCAGGTGTTCTGCCATCCCCAGGAAAGCTGGGCTCAATCATGTGTAATGGTTATTTGAGAAGACAAAAGTCATAACTCCAAACATCCCCCCCTTTCCTTCTTCTCCTCCCAGCTTTATATACTGAGTATGATGTCATATGTTATGGAATATCCCTTTGGTCAGCTGTCCTGTCTGTATCCCCCTCTAACTTCTTGTGCACTCCTAGCTTGGTGGGGTGGTGTAAAGAGCAGAAAAGTTCTTAACTGCTTAGCAGCAACCCAAAACATCAGTGTTTTAATCCCAAATCCAAAACCCAGCACTGTACCAGCTGCCAGTAATGAAGTCAACTCTATCCCAGCTGAAACTGTGACAAGATAGTAGTCTTAGATTTCAACAAGTGTATGCAGTTGCCGGATACTCCTTTCATCCTGTTCAGGTGAACTTGCCTTACAATGTTACGCCCCAGACTCAAATTGCAATTTTCAGCTAGGATTTCAGGAGCAGCTGTCACAATAAAGCTGCTTTTTACTTCCAGTGTAGCAACGGCATACATTAACACCAAAGTCCCTTTGTGGTAATAAGATCATTAACAAATTGACTCAAATAGTTTCAAGATACTCTTCCACCTCATTTTTAACCTGTCGAAAAACGATCACCTATTCCGTTTGACTATTCTTTTTCTTTCGCTAGAGGGCACTATTAAACAGAAAATACTGTATTTTTGCTTGCAGATGAGAAAAAAGACATCCCCTGGTCTCAGTTGCAAGAAATTCTGAGAGAAATTCAGCTTCCAGCAACTGATTTTAACTTTTTTTTTTTTTTAACCTTTACTGTCACTTTACTACCCTTACTCTCTTCCACTGGGAAAGCCCACTGTTAGCCAAGTATGAGACCTATTTTACTGTTTTGTGCATTTAAACTATAGCACATCAGCCTGAAAAAATGACAGTGATGCCAAAAGGCATAGAGTAGAATTCTGGGCAAAGGGAATTTCCTCCATGATTGTGGAGATGGCGCTCTCATATTTTGTGAACGTTACTAATCTCTTGCTTCAGTCCCTGTTCTTGTTCTTCATTTTGAAGATCCAGAGAAAATTAGCAAGAGGCTTTCACAGTTTCATCTTGAAACTTATGCCTTTCCTAGGGAAAAAAACAACAACAACATTCAACTTATGAAAAATACTAAACACAAGAGATTGCTGTCTAAACAGTTGTGGAATGAGATCTACTGAGTACAAGTATGAAGAAACCTAGAGCTTTGACATATTTACAGCAGACTTCTTCATCCCACTGGTATTAGCTTGCAGTATGAAACACCTTTATTTTAGAAACCATTTTGTGGACCGATATAATTGTCAGCTTATAGAACATGGGGAAAAATACACATGCTACACCCCTTAGACTTTTTCTAAGAAATGTAATAATGTTTCCTGATATAGGGAAGAAGAGAGGTGATAACCTAAAGCATGTATTGCTGAAAACAAGGATGTGGTTTTTCCAGCACTGTCCAGCTGGTGCCTTTCATAACACAGTGTTAATATAACTAAATGTGTAGAAGACCAGAAGCAAAAGCAACTGCTTCAGGGAATGCAATAATGAAACCATTTCATCAGTTTTGTTCTGAGCACAGTAGGATTATAATAGATGGCTGATAGCCAACATTTGGCAGTGTCAAAGAAAGCAAATAGATGAGGAAAATACAGATTGAGAACAATGTTTATGAATACTGATGATGAGTTCAACAGATTGAGATTGAAGAAAGCATGGATCAAAGGACTAGGGAGACCTGCACAGGCCTATGCTTTGAATATCATCTTGCAGAACACTTTTAACTAAATGTATTTTTGAGTAGTCTGGCTTTCAGTAAAAAGATGAAACAATTCACTTTGTGTATATTTTGGTAGTTTAAAAATATGCAACGCATTTTTGGAAGTGACTGTGCACAAGCCCTGATTTCCTTGGAAAGCAGTACGGGTTAATTATTTGCTGAGTGAGGGGGAGTGCCAAGATGAGGTTTGTGATTCCTGCTTCAGGTTCTAGACTGGCTAGTTTCTATGCCTTTTGCCTTTACAATTCCCTTGTCGGGCCCTATGGAGTAGCAATCCCCAACATCTGACTTGGGAAGGAAGTCTGAGCTTCAAAACTTGTGAAACAGTTCAAACCCACAGCAAATTGAAATACTAAAACAGGCTCAGGGGGAGCTGCCAGTGTAGAGGAAGGTCTGTGCAAAGATGCTCAACTCTACTCAGTTCTGTGCTGCAAAGCATGCTGAGAGCCTGCCCAAAGGGCCCTGTTGGAGTATTATGTGGTGGAAACCTATGGGCAGAGAAATGTGGTTTTTTTTTCCTCTTGGCACAGTTAGTGCTGTGCTATAGGAGGACACTGAAAGCACCCAGCTGGTATTTGCAGGGCCATTTACCGAAAATGGCTATCCAGACCCTTTAGCTCCCCATCAGATCTCAACTGGCTGATTCGTTTGAACTTTTTCTTCTGTTTCTCTTAATGGTGTCTATGACTCTAAGGGTCAGGGAAAAAAAGTAAAAGATAACTGTTTGAGAGGAAAAAAATGAAAGGGAAAGATCAGACAGTTTCATAGGACCCTGTATAAGTGGGCCACCGGATTACAGAAGTATCATAACTGCATGGTATATTACATGGACTCTCTCACTTTATGTACAAGGTTATTCACATAATAAACTGCAGTGCTTGGTTCTCTCTGTATATGAACACCCATAAGAATGCTCTTGCCTGACCTGTGCTTTTTCTGCACTCCTTTTGCTTAATTTAGTGGGTGATGTTTGGGCAGTGTCCCACTGAATAATACATGTGTCTTTTAATAGCATCCATGTGCTTCTTTGTGTAGGCACTGCCAGAAGTCAGCCAGAGCTGATGCTAGGCCTGCACATTTGTGACACTGAGTAGAAACAAGTATGTGGGACTTGATTGTGTGCGGGGCTTTGTCAAACTGTTTCTTGTGTGAAGAGCAAATGACACAGCCTTCTAAGGAGTCAGCAACTAGAGAATAACGCCCTTCTGTGCCTTCTTTTAGCTAAGCAGCTAATGTGTGTGTATATCAAAAGCTGCTGAAATAGTAACAGAAGAAGGCATTGGGAAAAGCTGAGTGTAATGTGGGACCATCAGCCTGTTTGGTTTCTACCCATTTTGCAGGCACAGGAGTTCATTTTCATAGTTGGCACTAGTTACATCTGTTTTCTCTCCAGATTCCTCACTTTGTCTTTTTTTTTTTTTTTTTGACCATCAGCCTGTTTGGTTTCTACCCATTTTGCAGGCACAGGAGTTCATTTTCATAGTTGGCACTAGTTACATCTGTTTTCTCTCCAGATTCCTCACTTTGTTTTTTTTTTTTTTTTTTCTTTTTCTTTCTCTTGGGTCATAATTTATTTGTTAAAAAAAAAAAAGAGAGAGTATTTGGAGGTGTTTATTTATGTTTTCTTCTCTGAAATGCCACTGGCGTGTAATGACATTGGCTGCAGACAGATGTTAACCTTTGGCTAACAGTCAAATATTTTCAAAAGGCATGCTTTCCTGCACTCGCAGCAGTACCAGGTCATTCAACTGTACAGTAAACCCATCTCTCACTTTTGCCTTTATGTGAGATGAGAAAGAGAGGGATCATTGTCTATTATAAATCTGTAGATGAGAATGAGGAGCAGAGAGGAGAAAAACTTAAGATGCCAGATATATATAATTGGATGCACGCCACTGCAGTCTCTGCAGTGCAGGCCGCATGCCAGATCTCCTACCCTGGTAAGGCAATCGATGAAATCAAGTTAACCACTGTATGATTCTAAACTTTTCTTCTTGTTGGCTCCCTTTTATCTAATTTCCTCCCTTCCAGAAGATGCTGCTACAGCTACTCATAGCGTTGCTGACAGTGAAAGTGACAGAAATAGTGCTTTTTTTTCTTAGCTGGAGTGATATGACAGGAAAGAATATATGCCTGGGACATTCTGCCCTATAGAAATCCTGTACAATTACCGCAAGTTGTGTTCTTCCACTTGCATTTCCTGACTAGTGTTTAACCGGGCTTCGTCCTGATCTAAATGGCTTGGTAGAGCAGGTAATACACCCATGTGGTTGTGGAGCTAGCAAAGGAACTAAAATTCTCCTAGCCTTCTGGTAATACTGTGTTTGGTACTAGAGAAGTTCACTGGAGAAGTTTACCGGTTCTCCAGAACTCTGAGGTGGATTTGATTAAACCTTTTCCTTACAGTGGACTCTTAAACAAGACCACAAGATTTTAAATTGAGGGGGTGTCAGGTTTTATGATGATTTAAATTAGAATAGTTGGTAATTTTTTTTCCTTAAATAATGAAAGCTGAAGGTGACTAGGGATGGAATAAAGGTCAATAATTAAGTCTCCCTCTGTCACTGTGTCATTGTAGTTAGATTCTTGTTTCCTTCTAGTTTAAGATGGCTCAGTAGCTTCCTGGGTTGCAGCAAATTCTACAGTCTTCTCTGATCCATGGAAAGTTTCTTTTCTGTTACTTCATAGGCTGGAGCATCAGCTTCCTACTTATCCCAGCAATCTCTGCTGGGGCTGCATTTCTTTGCTCTTCCCCTTCCCTTTTTGTAGCACCTTGTAGAATCTGGAACTTTCTGTCACTTGCATTTTAGCAACAAGGTAACAGCACAGACAAGGTATTAAGTGGAGAAACATTAAAACTGATGAATCCTGGGTCAAAATGGTCTAAATTCTAGAGGAACATGCAGTCTAAAATGAGATGAGGTCATTCTTGACTGGGGATAGCTCCTATGGGCTACATTAAATCTTCTTTGTTCTGCACAGAAACTTTCAGCATTCTTCCAGGCCATGAACTCAAAATCTGTGGTAGATGGTTCCCCTAAACCGCATGGCAAGATTTTTTTTTTAACCTTAGTCTTTCTGAGTAGGACTATTTTAAGAGTAATTTTTATGATTCTTCTATTCTCATTTCCTCTCTGTTTGAAACTTCTGATGCTTTCCTTAAGCTAGAGGAAGTTGTCAATCATTTTTCCATTGTCCTCTGTGGTTATAGTTATTCCTGCTGTGTAGTTCAATGCTTGCTATCAAACATTAACTAACAGTAACATTTTTAGTAGTTGTGTGTGGCCCACCTACTGCTGTTTTGAGTCCCTAAATCTGTTGCTGAGTGTGCAGAAAAGCCTTGTTATTGATTGCAACTCTACTGAGAAGGAACTTATTGTTGATGGGAACATTTGCAAGGGGGCTTTTTTTTAATGGCTTTTTCCAGAGAAGAAATTGGTAAAAAAAAATTTCTTTACAGAAAGAGTATGCATTTCAAATATGTAATTGTAAACACTATTAAATATAATTTATTCTTTAATCTTGATATTCTGAATGCAGCAATTTTCAAATACATTTCTGGGGTAGTGTATTCCATCTTGTATCTTGTCCTTTGGAGGAAAAATTTACATTGCCAAATATGGTTTCTGAATTCTCCCAAATTAAAATTTCTGTTCTACAAAGGGAATATTGAGGTCGAATTTGAGCAATATAAAACTAGAATGGAAATTTGCCAGCTGATCAGTAATTGCCTGAGCAGACTTGCAGGTGAATTCTTTACTCAGTGCCTCAGCATTTTTGTAGCAGCATAGGCAAGATTGCTTCTTATTTTGCCATTCCTTATAGAGAAGAGATGGCTGACCTGTCTGAAAACTACTCTGGAATCAATATAAACTTGGGGATCTTGTTGGCTTTGTGAAGGGTGGTGGCCCACTCATGAAGTGAATCATCATGTCAACTTGGAGATTTAAAAGCAAGTTTTAATTGGAATAACAGTCCTTTTCAAAAAAATGCCCAAATAAAAACTTATTATAAAAGCAGACCATGATATGGGCTTTTGTATTTAATTCAAAAAACAAGTGTGACCCACATTTTCTTTCACATCTCTTAAGGGAACTTTCATTCTAAAAATAATCTCCAAGTTGAATTTGCTTAAGGACAAATATGATGATGAATATTTCAGCATTACCTGAATGTTGATCTTTAATGGAACAATAGAGAGAATAATGGTTTAGAACTTGTTTCAAATATAACAAAACATAATGTTTAGATAGCTGTATCCTCTCATTGCTTTATTTAAAATTAGCAATGATCCCTCTGAAATGAGTAAACCTTTTGCAGGTATTTATATTTTTTGTTTTGTTTACAGAGTACGTTTCCCGGTCTTCCTTTCGCTCTTGTGTTTTTTTTTTCAAAACAGCTTGTAATATTAAATCAGAAAACGAATGGATTAGTTTTATATGTAGCAAGGCTTTTTAATTTATTTCCAATTTTATTTTTCACTTGCCTGCATGTTGAAAACGCAGAAGTGTTCAGTTTCACAAAATGATTCAAAGTTCAAGCCAAATACAAGAATCTCGTATTAGGTTCCTAAATACAGATTCAGAAAAAAAAGGTAGTCTGTCAAAGGTGATAAGCACCTGCTATTGCCACAGATCTTATCATCCATATGGTTTAAGACCCATGAAGGAGCAGCTGCAATAGCAGGTATGGATTGGCCTTCATGGAGAGCCCGGGGTCTTTGTCCTCACTGCTCAGGTAGAACCCATCAGCTTTCTCCAAATAAAACCCTTGGTTCCAGGGTTGTCATTCTCTCTTACCAGTGTGTAAGGCTCATAAGTGAAGCTTGGGTTTCGATGAACTTCTGAAACCTTTACATTCAGAAGTGCTATTTGAGGATTTTTATCAACGGTTTCAGAGTTGTGGGCTTTGATCTTATCACTGTGCCATAACCCACTCAATTGATGTTGTTAAGACAGAGACTGCTGTCAGGAATCTTGCGACTCAAATTTAGAGTTTGATCTCACCTAGAGCTTATGTTTGGCTACTAAGTAATAGATTGAATCCATCTCATTTGAGATGGAGGTTTTGATCAGCTCCTTTCATTCTGTTCCTTTTCTACATATACACACATATATACTTAAGCTAAACCTGGTAATTATCTCTCTTGGCTGATTATTTTGGGGGCGATGATGCGAGAGTCATAAGCATTCATTTCTGTAGTGTTATCCCACTCCACCTCCTCACCATGTGTTGAATTGCTATGGTATTTTTGTTCGTCTCTTGTCTAGTCCTCTCCAGCCTTCTCTTTTCTCACCATGGACTTACAAGCTTATAAGAACTGAATCTTTGTTATTTTCTCCTTTCTCTCTCTCTTTTTTTTTTTTTTTTCTCTTTTCCTTTCTGACTGAATGTGTGTGAGTGAAATGAGGGAAGAAGAACATTGGGCTGCTTACTTTGCGTTGGTGTTTACCATGAGTCATATCAACAGCTTGGTGCTCTTGAAAACTTTTCTGGTGGGAGAATCAACAGCATGGATGCAGCAAAAGAGACAGCAGAATGTACTGTACTTGCAGTTCTCTGACTCAAGGACAAAACTGTGGCTGATGGGAATGCATTTTGATAGAGGTTTGCACTTACTCATGCTGTGGATATATAAAATTTCTGCTAAGGAAGCAAACCTGGTTGCTTAAAGTTTGCCCTGGTTGCATTGAAACTGGACTTACTGGGAAGCATTTTGGTGGCAGCTGACTTTTCATAGAGCTGCCTAAAATAGACTTAGTGTGAGAAGTAAGTCTAGAATGATTATTTTTACATTGGCAGTACATAGAATCTTAACATGAGATGACGTATTCATCATACTGCTCTCCAGTTATTCACCTAAAATTACCCAGATTCAGACAGTTTAGGAACTGTTTAATTCTGGTGCCTGGAACTGCCTTGTTCCCAAACTTCTCACAATTTCTTACGGTGATATCAGAGAAAAGGATTTGCCCTCCATTGGTACAGAACTGAGCATGTATTATGATCTTAAATGACTGATCATATGCTACATGAAGACTATGCTGTCTTGATTTCTAGTTGAACGATCAACTGTAAAACGCTTTACCCCCTATTAAGTGACTGAAACAAACAGTAGGAGACAGTACTCAGCCCTGCAGCTGAAAGTCTATCTATCATGGTAACAAACAAGACTCCAGATCACTTTCTTGACACAAAGTGCTATTGGAAAATTTCCTGACTTGTCTGTGTTCGAAGGACTTAATGGTGTTACATCCAGCTTCCAGACTGGGTTCCAGTTCCAACACTTAGCGCAGAACACAGGGAGAACAACAAATAATAAGACATGATGTTAGGGTGTTTGGGTAAGGTAGGTAATGCAGTTCATGTGAATTGAGACAGGAAGGACACATCAGGATAAAGTAGGAGGATACAGCCCAGTGGTTCTGATTGCACATCATAGCCTGCAGTTTTCTATGTAAAATTTAAAAAATTGTTTGAACAAAAATTGCCTACACACAGGGGGAAAATGCTCACTAAACAAACAGTTTCAGTGTTCAGCTCTGTTGGATGGTCAGTGTTTGCCAGTTCCACAAGCCATGTCATTTTACTGATGTTGGTTGCTAGTCAATCTCAGCTGTCCTAATCTGCCGGTCAAAAGACTGGACAATAAAGCAAGGAGATTTGGGCTACGCTTGTCATAATGAAGATTCTTTCAAATTGATGGCAGTGCAACCACTCTGCCTTCATATAGAAAATGTTAACTAGGAATCCCGAGGAGCTGTTGTGTTTATAGCATAATAATGGTTGTGGATTGTGGAACTGCAAAATTTCACGGTTTCCACAGACCACATGAGAAATGACTGCCTGGCATATCATGATACTCATGCTACTTATGGATGCAAAAGGAAAATAATTGCACAAAGTTGACTGCTGAAAAAAATATATAAGGTAACAAGCATTTTATATCAGTAACAGCAGAATTGTTATGGAACCTGGCATTGCCAATTATAAACAAGAAGCTGGCTGGAGTATTGCCCCAGAACATACTGCATTAGAATCTGTTTTCAGTAATAAGGGTAAAGAGAGCTAGAACTAGAAGTGTTGTTGACTGATTAAAACTCTATGGGCTGTTTATGTTTCACAGTTAGGTGTCACTTTAGAAAAAAGTAATATAGACCAAGAGCTGAGATAAGTATAGTATCAAGTTCTGAGTCTGAAGGCAATTATACTAATGCCAGAGTCACACCTGAGTGTGACTGATCTGAACTGCTTACATCAGCCAGGCAAAATTAGGGTGCATGTGAGGTTAATGACTGTGCTGAGCCTGCTCTCAGTTGTTACAGTGTTGGCTAAATATTAAACAGAAGAAAACAAATGGGAAAACATGACCTCTGTCGAAACAGTTCAACTCCTGTGAAAAAAAGACATTACCTAGCTTCTTGACTCAGAAGAACGATTGGTCTGGGGATAAGTTTTTGGACTCTGGTAAAATGCTTATTCTGCCACAGCCCTCAAGTGTGATTATAGATTCACAGAATTTAAGGGCAGAAGGGATCATATACCTTGGCTTCCTCTATGATCCAGGATGCAAAGCCTCACTCAAAACCTGCATCAAGCCTGTATTTTTTTTCATGACATACTTTATAGAAAAATATCTTGTCTTGATAGTAGCATGCATTTCTAGTAAGCTCTCCTCCGAAGTTACATGCCATTACAGTTGCAATAGTATGCCTTGTTCCTAGTCCAGATTTCTCTCTGATATTCATTATACTGAGATTTTTATCAGAAGTGTCTTCTTGATGGTGGTCCTTCTCTACTCTGATTAGGGGGGTTAATGAAACATTGTCTTGGATAGATTAAGTGGCGTAGTCATGGTTGCATATTTTCTGAACTTGAGTCTTTCTTGCAGTTTTTCCTAAATCACTTCCTATTCTTCACTTGCAGTGTGGATGCCTACATTTGTCACAGCACTGCGTTTGGAGCTTCAGTTCAGTCAGTTATCTACCATGATACCCAGCATCCTTCTAAATTTGACATTAGAGTCCTCCATTTATTATGTGCTTTGTCATATGTTCTTTTTAACTAGATTTGTATTTGGCTGCAGTAAAATTGATGTTATTTAAATGAACTTATTTCATCAAAGCCATTCAGATCAATCTGATCTGTTGCCACAATTCATTTGCACTCTGTTGCCCTTTTGTCATCTGAAAATGTTGGACCTTTTCTTCTGGGTTATTCGTAAAGACATGAGTTTGCATGAAGATTCATGGTCAGTCCCTTCCAGTCTCGGCAAAAAGGTTCTCACAGCAAAGTGAGACAGAGTGCATCACTCTGTTTGTTACAGTTATGCATTGTGCTTTTGTTCCTTTATCGTGTGGAAGGAATTATTCCTTTATCATACCTTGGAAGGAATGGCATAGGCCACATGGCAATAAAGGCTGGAGGACAACTGTGTCGTAGTCCAGGTACCCTTGCAGCAAAGGAAAGCAATAGCATCCGGGGCTGTATTGATACAGGGTTGTATTACTCCTGGGCCATATTAGCTTCCTAGTACAAGAGAGGCCAGAAAGATGATTATGAAATTGGAGCATCTGCCATATGAGGAGAGGCTGAGAAATCTGGGACTGTTCAGCCTAGTGAAGGGAAGGGTCATAGCAAATGTAATCAACGTGTCTAAATACCTGATATGAGGGAGTAAAGAAGGTGGAGACAGACTCTTCCCAATAGCAGGATGAGAGGTAGTAGGCACAAATTGAAATATATGGAATTGCATGTAAACATAGGAAGAAATATTTTACTGTGACGATGGTCCAACATAGGCACAGGTTGTTCAGAGAGGTTGTAGGGTCTCCATTCTTGAAGATACTCACAACCTGACTGGACATGGCCTTGAACAAGCTGCTGTAGCCGACCCTGCTTTGAGCAGAGTGTTGGACTGAATGATCTCCAGACGTGCCCTCCAGCCTCAGCCAGTATGTGATTCTGTGAACTCTGGAACCAGTGCTCTGTACTGGTTCCCTCTTAGTTTGTGGTTTGTTCTATTGGAGAATATTCTCTGAAACAGCACCCCAGCCATTTTTCCTCAAAATTTTTAACTGTCATATATTTAATCTCACAGACTTCAAAAATGTTACTTATTTTAGTTTCTAATATCTTCAGTAACTTTGGACATTCAGGAGATGCTTGTATCAATGTAAAACCAGAAAACACAACCGTGCTTCTTCCCAAGAAGAAAACTCTTCTTTTTGAATTAAATAATGTGGGGGTTTTTTTATGAAGGCCAGGCAGCTAGAGACTTATGCACATAATCATCTGAGACTGTCCTTTCCCAAAACTACAGGTACAAACTGCTGTTCTATATTTCCCTGTCTGCAAAACTTGTTGACATATGCTGAGTCTGAAAGCCTGTGCAGTATGAAAGTTCATGTTGTTATGTTTGTGTTTGAAGATGGCTGGACACTTAGAAGACTGAGAATGTAAAGCAGAAAAAGGCAGGACAGAGCGATATTACCCTTCCAGGTGACTGTTTCCCTAATTGTCTGGTTTTGAATGGTTGCTGTATTGGCTTGATCACATCCTGCCTCAGATCATCAGCTGTGTGGTTTGAAAAGATTTCAAAATTTGGTGGTCTGGAATTGGTCTAATGGATTTATGTATTCATATGCAAAATAAAGTATAAAATAAACTCATCACGGAGGTCTGGAACAATTACTGTAGGCTGCTAACCATATGTGAGAGCAAAGTGCGTGACTTTCATATTATTAGAATGAATCAGAGGTAGCCCACTCTCTGTACTGCAGAGACACTCCTATTAAATCAATTCGTAAAAGCAGAGTGTTTGGAGTGTGTTAGATGGTATTAACCATAGATTTTTCAGAATGAGGGTTGTTTCTGTTTACAGCACCTTGATTAATGTGTAGTGTGTGGTCTGTCCTTTCAGATACTTAGTGATTGCTGCTTTTGAACAAGGCCATAAAGGAAAAAAAAAGACACAGATGCTTTTCAAATGTATGGATTCAAATGGAGCTGAAGTCGCCGAATATGGCATTTCATTATATCCAGTGTCTTTCAACATAATCTAAATATAGAAATAATTAAAGAGTTGCTTGTAATTTCACTAAAATAAGTGCCAAGTAAAATTGGACCCTTACTGTCCTCAATCATTGTTAAAAATTATAGAAAAGTCTTGCAAAGTAATTAGGACATTTGGGCTTTTGCCATTTTTAATTCTATGAAATTTTGGGTTGTTACTATTTATGATATTTTTTTAACTCTTGATGTATGTTGTTATGTAAGCCCAGTATCCATGTAAGCCCATGATGCAGCAAACATTTGCAAGAGTTTGGATGTCAAAGTGTTGTGAAAATAATTAAATGAATTGTGATTTTTTTCCCCTCTTACAAAAGCCAAGTGCAGTTTATTTTCATAAAGTAAGAAGTTGATGTGTAGCAGCCCACCTCCTATTTTAGTAGTTTTCAAAAAGATGCCTGTCAAATTTGATGTCTTAAACCTCTCTGGTGTTTCCCACTGAAAAAAAAATTAGTGATAAAGGGGAACGAGTGATAAAGGGGTAATGAATTCAAGCAAACAAATAACAATAGCCAAAAACTTCATGGCACCACAGAAGGAGCAAACTAAGGAGTCAAAACCAGAGCTAACTGAATCGCACTCAGAAAGCAAGAGGTGAAATTCACTATGCAGTCAACACAGCCAGCCATGCATTTATCTGGGGCTCATCATTCTAAAGCAGAATTGAATTAAAGAAGTTATCCTCCCGGAGGTTTTCTCTAAATTGAAAATATTTCAGTTTGTGTGCCTTTCAGGTGTAAAAGAACCCTTCTTTTTGTATCTGGCCTTTCTTTTTGTCTTCACCTTCTCTGATTTCCTAATCTTGTTTTCTGCTGTTTGTCACCACATAGGTTTCTGCAGTGATCTTTTTTGTGAGAGAACCCCTCCCACTGAAAAGTAATTTTTCTGACTCATGCCATCAGCTTCTAGTTATTCAACCAATATAATCTAGTGTAATATTAAACTTGAGTTAGATACTTGTAATATTAAACTTGAGTTAGAGTTGCCCAAGTTTTGGTATTTGTATTCAGATCAGTCATTAAAAAAGATGCTGGACTGTTTTTAGTCCCATTTTACTTTGTGTTGCAGGTATTGGGTGGCAAGTAGAGAAGGTATGTATCTTTGTTATAAAACAGCTGAAGATCAATGTAGTGTCACCCTTATTTTAAGTTGGAGCAGCCCTAGAAGTCACTATGGAGGAACACACCATTGGGATAACCTCTCTGAGTTGAGAGCATTAGTCACATGGACTATATTTCATATATTACTGCATTTAGATTCCTATTGGCTACATATGTTCCATTCTTCATGACAAACAGAAATATAACTGCAGCACGTGTTTGGTTCATCACATGGAATCACGGAATTGTAGGGGTTGGAAGAGATCATCTATTCCAACCCCCTTGCCAAAGCAGGTTCACCTAGAGCAGGCTGGACAGGAACACATCAAGGCACGTCTTGAATATCTCCAAAGAAGGAGATTCCACAACCTTTCTGGGCAGCCTGTTCTAGTGCTCTTTCACCCTTAAAATAAAGAAGTTTTTCCGCGTGTTCAGATGGAACTTCCTGTGTTCCAGCTTGTGTCCATTGCTCCTTGTCCTGTCACCAGGCACCACTGAGAAGAGCCTGACCCCATCCTCTTAACACCCACCCTTTAGATATTTATAGGTATTGATGAGGTCCCCTCTCAGTCTTCTTTTTTTCTTCAGGCTAAACAGACTCAGGTCTCTCAGCCTTTCCTCATAAGAGAGGTGCTCCATTCCCTTGATCATCTTCGTAGCCCACTGCTGGACTCTTTCCAGTAGTTCCCTGTCCTTCTTGAGCTGGGGAGCCCAGAACTAGACACAGGACTCCAGGTGTGGCCTCACCAGGGCATAGTAGAGGGGGAGGGTAACCTCACTTGACCACACTCTTTTTAATGCACCCCAAACATATATTAATGTGTTCAGTTTACACTCTTATAAAGAAGTGCTTGGAAGTGCATCCCTTAAATAATGAGAGATAGAGACAACAGGTGGACTGGGAAGAGGACTATGGGGACTCAGGAGTGGGAAGATAAGAGAAGGGATGGTCTCTTGAGTAACCTTTATATCAATTATACATACTTACAATCTGTGGTGGTAATTTTTTAGTTTTTCACAGGTAGCTTGCGGGGTATGCATATGAAAATGTGTTTTAAAAAGAACCTCACACTGGAAGCACTCTAGAAAGTCTGGGGGCTATAGATGGAGGATAGGAAGCATGAGAAGGCTGTACTCTCCAGGTATCATCTAACAGGTTATAGCCAGAGCCAGTAATAGATTTTAAATATCCTGACTTTATCAGGTGCCTCATCCACAAGATGCCATCTGTTTAGGTAACATTGACACATTTAATATAGAAATGATTTATCATCATCTTTTGTGGTCCTTTAGTGTCTGGCACATTTACTCATGTTTACTGTGAGTCTGAATTTTCCAGCTTCTGACAAAGTTGGATATTGCTGAAATATATACCTGAGAAAAATTTCTCATGTTAGTATTGATGACATTGGGCAGCTCTAAGTCTTGTCAGGACATTTAACTTACTCACTCCTAGGTTAAGAAATGTACTGTTTTTGAAAGATAACTTAGGTGTAATCTTCAAAGTTGATCCAACAAGAAATTGTTCTGAACACTTTTACCTGTGGCTGGCATCATATAGAGATGTGCTAAACATCTGCAAAATCCTGCTGCATTCAACAGAAGGAGATAATATTCAGGTTCTACTACTATGCTGTGTCTCAGGTTGTTTCCCCATGGATAGTTTAAACTGAGAATGATTTGGCTAAAATAATCAACTTTTAAATTTTTTTTTTTTTGGGTGCAAATTATTATTTAGGAGTGTATCTACAGGAAACAATTAGCAGAGATTGGATATACCATTCTTGCCAAGAGGAAATGAGAAACTGCATACATTGTTTGTGGAAGATACTCCTCTGGAAATCATAATTCAATACTGTTCCTGTTGAGCAGGAAGACTGCCTGTAATTTTGCTTGTAATGTGCTTGGAAATTTTATCCATTGACAGAAAAGGCATCCCAGCGTCAATGGCAAGAGAAAGCAGCTGGACAGTGAAAGGGCAGCTGCCAAGCACACAGTAGAAGGCATTTCAGACTGTGCCACAGGAAAGAATTAAAATAACAAAAAATAAACCTAGTGTGGGAGGAAAATATTAAACTCACTAAGGAAGTGGTGGGTTAAGTCTCTGTCCAAAGAAAACAGCCTTTTTTATCCTGTCAAGGTCTGCAGGGTTAATCTGTTTCTTTGCTTGTCAGAGTATACTTCTTACGGTTTGCATTTATACTTAGACATGGATAAGATATTTTGAGAGTCCCTGTCTGCAAGAGTGTTGGTTGCCTGGGGTAGGTATGGTGGAATTTTGGGGGGAGAAGTTGTAAGGCTTGCTTATGTTTATACCCATTGGGCCTTGAGATAAACTTCAAAGATAACACATGGAACATTGCTTTTTGAATTCAGTAGTTACAGATGTACTCCTAACGCCTGGGTTTAGTAGCAGCTTCCCAGAAGGGAATACTCTCTCTGATGCCTGGTTCACTTGGAGGATTGAGGAAATAACTTTCTTGTTTTAAACTTCTCAGAAGCAGACATGACTTAAGGAGGGCTTTTCTGACCCAAAGCACTCTCCGTGCAACCTATTTTCTGATGTATGTTAATCAAAGCAGCTGAGGGATCCTGCTATTTAACAGTGATATGAAAAGAAACAAATCAGTATTTGTAGAGAACTTTTTATACAGAAATCTGTATACAAGGATTTTATTTTTTTCAGGGGTTAGAAAGATAATCCAATCATACTGGTTTTCAACTGACTGACTTCCTACCCTGCAACTAGTAACAGCATTTGCAGACTTCAGTTTTATCTCAGCATGAGCAATTATGATTGTTAGCAGTATAATCACAATATGGTCACAATATAGTCAATGTCTGTTGAACTTCTGAGGAAAAAATCTTGCTTTATTTGCAGGTCAATACATTTCAAGGCTAAGTATGTCTCTAAAGTGTAAGGCCAAATAAAGTATGTGTCAGCCCCTCTTGGAAATTATAGAGATGAAATTGTCTAGTATTTCAGGTAGTTATTGAGCTATATAGTGTACTCTGAGTACAGCAATGTACTACAGTACTTAGAACTGATGATGATTTTGCTTGGAGTGTTTAATTTTAAATGCAAACCTTGGTGTTCCTCAAAAAGACAAGAAAAGAAGAAAAAGCTAAGAAAAGCAAAGAGCTAAGAAAAGAAGTACCAGTTTCACATCAGATAAAATATATTTTTCCAGTAGTTAAGTAGTGCTGTATCTATGCTTTGTCTTTTCCATCTCAAAGGGAAAATAGCATGTAAAAAGAAGTTTTACTTCAGTGGGAACTAATTGTTAAACTGATTGATACGACTAATTATTAGACTGAGAACACAACTTTCAGCGTAAGCTGCAACATGGATCTTTGGAGAGAATAAAATAAAGAATGCCAGAGGAAAAAAAAAGATACATAATGCTGAAAAGATGTACTGCTTTCTTTTAAGCCAAATAAATCAAAGCAACTACAGTCACATTTATCTGGGAATCACTGCTATTGCACTACCCTGTGGATCCTTTGTAGGTGCATTTTACTGTCAAATTTATCCATAGGCCAAAACATTCAATCTCTGTGGCTTACATTTCTGCCTAAAAATATGCATGTGAGATCCTAAATAGAAATAATCTGATTTTCAGAGTCATCTGAAATTATAGTAAAGGTTATGTGGACTTGAAGAAGCTTCTTGCTTGTGAAATTCAAGATACTTGGTTAGGATGCTAAATACAGGAATAGTAGCCTCTGCTTACATTATTTTTGTAGATGTTTGTGCTAATGTTTAGCCATTGAAAGTCATAGCTAGTTTTTATGTAAATTAAAACAAGTTCTGTGTTCCTGCATGGTTTTTTCATTAGATTCTCCCATTTGCCATCATATACTTCAGTTGTAACTGCTGTAAAATTTGGGTTGTTTCACTGCCGGGAGAAAAGATCTTTGGTCTCTCACAGCAACGAACTGTGGAGTTAGTGATTTGCCACTAAATAGCAGTGGTAATATATTACATTTTCTTTTTCTGCTTATTATTTTTATATATTCCTCAGACGCATTTTATTCATGGCAATAAATCTCATGTGAGGTTGTTCAGTTTCCAGTTGATGGAGTGTTAGCTTGTACCTCTCTGCAAAGACATGGCTGAAAAGAAGCATGGTAACATAGTAAAAGTAGCATGAGATTGTAGTGAGGTGGGGGTCTTTCTCTTCTCCCAAATAAATAGGTGATAGGATGAGAGGAAAAGGCCTCAAGCTACTCCAGGGGAGGCTTAAATTGAATATTAGGAAAAACTTTTACACTGAAAGGGTTATCAAACTTTGGAACAGGCTGCCCAGGGAAGTGGTTGAGTCACCCTCCCTGGAGGTATTTAAAAGGTGGGTAAACATGGTGCTTGGGGACATGGTTTAGAGGTGGACTTGACAGCGTTAGGTTAAGAGTTGGACTTGACCTCAAAGGTCTCTTCCAACCAAAACAATTCTATGATTCTGTGAACATCCAGGCAAACTCTGCCTGGACAATGTTGTAAGCAGTCTCATTGGTGAAGTGTTTGGGAGATACAAAGGCGGTAGAACTGATGACTTTACAATCTGTGTAAAAGGAGAGACATCTGGGTAAAGGAGACCCGAGACTAGTGAGAGCGGAAACATCAATAATCAGACCAAGCACCCTGTGCTGTGTCTGGTTCTTCTCTGTTATTCTACAGAGATTTTTATGTCTTTTGATGCCTTTTGCCTCATCTAAGCTGGTGGAAAAGGAGAGAAAAACTGCCTGTTTTCAAATGAGGTGGTTTCCTGAGGTGTACTCTTGAGAAATAGTGCTCAAAATTTTGTGGGCTGTGGGAAACACTAACGGTCCAGAAATTTAGCATGAATAGCATGATATTACTGATATGCTAGGAGAAATGGCATAAGGAACATCTTCCATTCATCTGCATCCTGTTTGCCACACAGGTGCATTTCTGGGAGGTTTCACTCTGGGGAAGGCACTTCCCAGTTGATGATCGGTGCAGGTGTAGTGTGTTTCTCAGGGGGGTTTCATTATGCTTCTTTCTCAGACCAGGTGTGTGCGTTTGCATTTTTCTAAAGATCTAAAAAAATTTGAGTTAGATTGAAAGTACTTGATTGTTCTTTGTACATAGATAAGAGGGAGGAGAAATGTGGGGGCAGGAATAGATGCAAAGGAAATTGGGACTCATTCAGTGTCTTTGGCACTTTATGGCATGTACTTTAGCTTTATGAATTTAAACTCTTGTCGTCTTAATATAGCCTGTAATTATTCCCCAGGGTACTTCAATTATTGAATGCCTATTTAAAGTAACTAATAAGCTATCTTTGACAGTTTTGTGATTCAGGTTCTATTGGCATTAATGTAAAGCTACCGATTTTTTTTCTCTTCAGTGAATGTTTCCCAATAATTTGATGAAATTAATCAATTCTTTTCATTATGAAGTTGATTTATTATTTGTATATTTTTGCTTGATAAGAAAAACATATTTATCTGCAAAAACTTACATAAACTTGATACACATTAAATTGAAAATTAGACAAGTTGTGCTTTTTTCTTTTATTTGCCATTGTATGGATTCTTGCAGTAAGGCTAGGCGCTGTTGTAATTTAAAATGATCACAAACTACAAATTATTGATTAGAAATGTTTCACTGCATTGAAAGCTCATTTTCAAGATGGATACATTTAATAGCATGTCTGTATTATGGTGTAAGTAGTACTTTGCTACGATCATGCAAAGCAATGGTTGCTATGTTTCCTCTAACTGCAATTGGGAAAATTCCTTATGATGAAGCTAAAATCTCTGACAGGTGTGTTTGTGTGCTATACATCATGTGTTGCATGAGCTCTCCCTTCCTCCTCTTTCCCTAAAGTAGGTCATTCTTAGACCTTTCATCAGCCTAGGACAAAACTAGTAATGATCAAAGTTGTGTGGGCTCAGTTGATGGGCATTGGTAAGTATGGTTAAGAACCAAGTAGCTGCTGAGAGGTCTAGGAGATCCAGGTACCTTGCCCTGTTTGGGTTAGTTTAGAACCTGTACTGGGGTGACCATCCCTGTGTAGGGGGACAGCTTGTTGAGGCCAATCTGTGACATTCCTCTCACTTTTCTTCACTAGTCTGACTCTCATAAAAATTCCAACTCTGTAATACCTGTGGTTCATCAGAAAATGTTTTGAAAGTGGCTCCTTTTTTTTTTCCTTCTGGAAAGTGTGTAAGGTATTTTCCTTTGTTTTTACTTCTGGTTTCCCCTCCTTCCTTCCTTCCAGAAATGAAATAGAAATGAAATGAAATGAAAAGCTAGAGACCGTGACAATAGAAAACAGATTTGATTTTAAAAATACTGTGTAAGGCTACAGTGGTGTGTCAGTAAGTGGCTGGCTGTGCTTTCCCTTTTTGTGCTGTCAGGAGGATATGAAACTGGTGGTGGCAGCGTTTAAGCATCACAGAAGTTGGAGCATCTGCAGGAATAAGTTCTGTGCCCTGGGATGAATTTGGTTGGCCAAGTTGATGAACAGGGTCTCAGTGGTTTTGGACTTGTGTCTAACTGTAGGAGGTGTTCCAAAGCAAGCACAGTCCTTGTAGAAATCTATAGGCATCAGCATTGGTCTTGTGAGATGAGATTGAAAGAGATGGTCTTTCAGCCATTGGTCATTGAGAAAGGCAGGAGAAGGAACTGGTGGGGAGCAGGTTTAAAAGGAAAAATGTAGATCAGAAGTAAGGAGCTTATAAGAGAAAAACCTTTTGGAATGTTCCCTTATAAAGAAATTATATCTAGCACAGGACATAAAGAAGCAAAATAATGCAACTGAGTTTTAAAAATTCCATTATAGCTTTTAAAGGAGAGTGTTTAATTATTTCTAGCACAAAGCATCATTTCAGTCCTAATTATTTCCTAAGCAAGAAGCAAATGAAGTAGATAAGCATCACCTGTAATGTTACTCCTGGTGGCAGAGTTGGAAACTTTCAGATGTTTCTCATTTTCTAGAGCTATAGCAGGGCTAATCTGAGAATTGCAAAGAGAAAAAAAATTGGATATTTTTTTTTTCCCAGAGAATTGTGCCTGGGCAGAGACCAAATCTAAGCTGTAATCAGCAACTCGGGTTCTTCTGTTTGTGAAAGGTAAACTGTCCATCCATTAAAGTTTTATTTTCCTTGTGGGGCAGATCAATAGCTGAATAATTGATTGGCTGACTAATTGAACAGCTGAATTATTGAAGATTTTAAATGTGAATTTCATGATGTGAGATGGTTAGAGACTGGGACAGGTGCCAGGGGAAGTTTTAAGTAAATGAATGCCGGTAGTCAGGTAGAGTTAGTCAAGACCCTTTACTGAAATTAAGATTATGCCTGTCAGTTCTTGTTCTGTGGATCCTCAACCTCTCCTTTCCATAAGTAATAAACCTTTTTTCCCTGAGGCACTGGAGTCCTAACTTTCCCATTTCCCAGTAAGCCTTGCTGCCAGCACCTCTCAGCAAACACAAATTTTCACAGTGTCATGATTCCATTCAAAATTGTAAAATATATTATGTCCTGATTTTGCAAAAGTTTTGCTCTTTTGTGACTTGAGTGATTCTTTCCTGAAATTAACAGGATTGGATTAGAAACATACTATTCCTGTGTTATTGGTTGGAGAAACCTTAAGTTTAATATTAACATACTTTTCCTAACCATTCCATTTGTAATATGTGTTTAAATTAGTACCTTGGTGTTTGGCTGTGTCTTCAATGTACAGCCTGCTATTAGCAGCGGCCCAGGACTTGGGATGGACTTATGGGCTATTCTGTAACTGTCTTTTAAGCAAATTCAATGAATCATGATTTTTGTAACCCAGAGTCTGACCAATATTCTCAGTTAGCACACATGGTTGTCTCCTAGCAGAGGTGAAAGGGAGGGTGGAAACATATGGACTTCTATTCTGGGGAACATTTATGCAAGATTTTCAGAACTCCCTCATGAGTGTGTGTTAATGCCTCTGTTGTACCCATATGAATTAGAGGGAAGTTTTATGGTCTCCATTGTATTTAGGTCAGCTCATGCTTTCCACTATAAAGGCAATATTTTATTTGAGAGGTCTCAACGATGGCTGTTTATAGCTCATCTTTGATGATCAGCAAAGGGATTTTCTGTTTTAAAACGCATTGTTTCTTGCTTCTCTCAGAAAGGACTTGTCGCTAGAGAAAATAATTGAATATTGCAGCATAAATGGTATCCTACAAACACCACAAAGATGATAAATCAACAGATACACACACACGCACACAAACACACTGCTAAAGGAATATCATGTTTGTAAACTCTAGCAGTAGACAGTTAGGAAATGCCATATTTATTATGATGTGTCAAACAGTGCACTGAGGAAGGGTAGACTCATGGGACAGCATTTATTATTTAATTGTATAAAATCACATTTTTTGCAGTTTAACTAAACTTTAAGCTTCCTGGAACCTATGTATTTACAGTGCCTTGCAAAAAAAAATTAAAATGTTAAGTCTTGCATTCTATGTGCTGTGGTCATAAAGGACAGACCTGAATTCTCAAATTAAAATACAGGAGATAATGATATGGTACAAAAGTAATATGAAGTGATGAACTTGCAAAGGAGTGCAGTCTTCCTGTTTTTACTTAGTGATGCAGGCAATTTTGTGCTAATTAGTAACAAATTATTTGCTGGACTAACAAGTTTGTTAATTAAAGTACGTGAAAAGTGAATAATTTTGTAAAATTCACTTATCCATTCTTCAGGTTTCCCTCTGGGAGCTTTCTAGTTAGGGGGTTAGAGACTAAAGGAAGAGTAATTGAGAACTGAATTGTGTTGGGAAGGGTGATAAATGTAATGGGGAGTCATAGTTTGTTTTGGGATCGTCTTAAATGGAAGTTTTGTTATATTAGATAAGGGATCACAAAATCCCCATTTAATATCATGTAAGGGAATCTAACATAGTATCAGATGCATAGTAGCTTTGACATAGAGAGGTTGCTGTGTTGACTGTATTATAGACATGAAGCTCGCTCTTATTTGGCCTGAAGACATGTAATTCTTTCTCCTCGTCAGAGTGCTGCCTTCCAGTGAGTGATGAAGGAAAGGGCAGAGGGTATTCACCTGGGTGCTCTGGCACCTCCTGATTTTTGAGTACCATTGGATTGCTCTTGTCTGTAATCTTGTGAAACTGATGCTTCATGTGAAGTATGCAGGGCATGCTGTAAGCGAGGAGTGTTCCACAATTCTATTCTGAAAACAGGAGAAAATGTCTCCCGGGAACTGACACTAAAAGAGCATTTTTAAGTTAGAATTGGAAGTTTTGTGGGGCTCTCTTTATTACCTTGTATTGATATGGTGCACAGCACAGCAAATGTCTTGCTCATAGGCACCGTTGCAGTAACGGTGATGCTGCTGATAATGACAGCAGAAGCCCAAGAGTGAAATTAAATTGGAATTTCTGCTCACTCCTTCTGTCACAGTATGTTCTTGAACAGTCAGCTGAGTTCCTAAAGGACTTTTGTATGAAGCATAATGGATACCAATATATCTTTTTTTCTGGTTTTCTCCCTTATCAGCCCTCTAAAAGGCATTGCAAAATCTAAACAAACACTTAGCAAACACTGATATTTTTGCAGAAAATTCAAATTGCACAGTGCTGTGATTTCATTTGCAGTTTCTGATTGGCAAAATTATTGGCTTGCCTTCCTGGAACATAGGACATAGTAAGATAAGGGTGAAAAATAAGAAATCAGATTGTTTCTCTGTGCTGACTCATGCTGGGGGTTCCCTTACTGTATGCTAGGCATGACTTTGTGACAAACATCTTATCTAATTCAAATTGCATAATTCACTCTATCCCACTGAAAGACATTTCAGTGCAGAAGAAGGGCGTGCATTGTAGAAAGGAGCACAATAACAGCTAGCTTTGTTTAAGTTCTATATGTTCCAGCTAGAAAAATCCTCTGAGGGAAAAACCCTCTCTCTTATAAGACTTCGGTGTATTTTATGAGTCTTTATGTATCCTGTATCTCACTATAAAACTCTGTATGCTCTTAATAAAGAGCATAGAAAATTAAGCAGTTACAGTGTTTCGTTGTTGAAGGAAGATCTGCTAATAAGCTTTGTAGCCTTGGAAAAGTTTGTTTCATTCCAACACTGATTTAATAGTTCCTCAGATAGATAGGTCATGTCAAATTAAATATGGAAACTATAAATTATTATATGAAGATTTAGATAGATAACTTCATTCATAGAGCTCAACCCCAGAAGCTGTTTGTGAATACTGCACTATTAGGATGAAGGCCACAATTGGTAGGAAGTGTTTTCTTAGTAATCGTTTTCTCATTTTTTAAAATTCCAATCATCCCCACCCCCTTACATGGTAGAAAAAATGAGACACCACAGACATCCATAAGTTCCCATGCATTGTGGACCCCAGTTCCTCTCTTCTCTCAGTTACAGATCTTAAGAGACCATGGAGTGTTAGGTTTTTCTTCACCGGCAGAAGTCATAAAACACTCATTTAGGATTTCAGAGAACAGCATTCCTTCTACTGATCTTTCAATAGACAAAAAGCCTTTCTCTAGAATTCATGAAAATAGACAAAAAGTCATGCTTGTATGTGTTTAATCATGGGTAAAAATTCTGTCCTTTGTCATTGGCGTCATAGAAAAAAAGCTGAACTTTGCCATGGAGCTGTCCAGAGAGCAAGAATTCTTAGTCACTTTCAAGGTTTTGCCTTTTGTTTTCATTCCAATGCATATTTTTATTAATGCATGACCAAAAACTGTCCAAGTGCTGTTTGGAAACAGAATTATGATTTTGCATTTTGGTTTGCAGCCAGGACCACTTAATGGAGGAAGGTTTCTTACATTCCACTAGTTGCTCTATCTCTGTTATCACTGACTTCAAAACCCTTTCCTGATGACACTTCAGTATGTCTGTGAAACATTTCATTTTCAACAAGGCCACCAAATAGTTCTGCTCTTTACAGTGCAAACCTTTGGAACAGCATGAATTGTTATGTTGAAGAAACAAATTCATGGACATGAGAATATTTTGGATTGTTTTGCTTAATTCTTAAGATGCAAAAAAAACCTATTTGCAGCAATCTCCATGAGGAATAATATATGTATTTCTGAGAGGCTAAATACTTCCCATTAAGGTGAAACAAATGTGTGGAGAATAAAAAAGTCGTGGTAAAAGTAAAAGCAGGGTAAGAGAAAGAAGTGGATCAAAACTACTTTGTTACTGCTACTTTGAATCCTCTATTTCTAGAAGCTTGACAGAAGCGCTAATTAGTACCTAAATGCATGTCAAAGTACAGGTCTGATACTTGAAACATGTCATTATCTGTATTACCAGTATATCTAATTGACAATTAATAATTTGTGATATGTATAGGTAGATCATTTAGTTAAAATATATTACCTGTCAGATTAGCAATGAAAATACTTTGAAGTTCTGCTATGCAGGTCCAGGAATGTATTACAGAATAATATATTTGGACTGCAACTACACTATTTCAGTAGTTTTGTAAGTACTAAAAAATCGTTATGTTTCCGTATTTCACAGAATACCCACGCAATGGTAATTCAGTGGTGGAAAAGCATATCACAGAATTATTTTTTGTTGAATCAGGCATAAAAATTGTTGGACTGTAAAAAATGATGTCACATCATAATATGTACCTGAGAGCATCTCCCCAGTTGGTGCAAGATTATTGCTTACTATATATTCTTCATGGTGTTGCTCAGTGCTTAAATGTCATAGGATTCCCCCACTCTTTTGGTGTGACAAAGCTTTAATCCTACAGATGTACTGCCAGCAGAGCTGTGAGTGGAAATCTAGTATAAACACGCTTGTGCTAGTTTTGAACACAGTGGCTCAGGCACTGGTAGATGTCTAATTATAGCTTAGACCAGGATACATGCCAGATGGTAGCTTCTAGGTGAGCTGGGTTGTGCCTTGTGTTGCTACAGCTGGAATGCTGCTGTAGAGCTGTTGTAGAGCTAAGTACAAGTGGTAGCTACCCAGGCCTGTCTCCTGAATTTCACTGAATTTCACTGAATTTTTAGAGTTGGAAGGGACCATAGAGATCATCTACTCCAACTCCCCTGCTGAGGCAGGATTGCCTAGAGCTAGAGCATGTTACTCAGGACTGCATCCAGGTGGGTCTTGAAAATCTCCAAAGAAGGGGACTTCACGACCTCCCTGGGCAGCCTGTTCCAGGACTCTGTCACCCTCAGTGTGAAGTAGTTTTTGCTCATATTTGAGTGGAACCTCCTATTGTCTGTCACAGCAGGGACTACAGTCTATTCCTATGGTTTATGAACTGATGTTTTGGACTAAGCTTTGACTAAACTAGACTGAATCATTTAGGTTATCCTTCCTCCATATATTGCAGTCCTTTGAGCACACCAGTGTTAGCCACACTGTGCTCAGGTCTTGGGAATTCAGTATATTTTCCAGGTACATGAGAAACTGTGGGGAGGTTTTTTTGGCAATATTACTGTTTGTGAAGCAGTTGATCAAGCAGGACCTCTGAATCAGTCCTGAGTATGGGCGCAGACATTTCTCTTCCACAGTCAGGGAAAGAGGAGGAGGAGATGAGTGCAATGAAGAAATGAGAAAGAAATGAGATGTGGCGGCTAAAACTCATTACCACTAACCAGAGCTATATATCTGTGCTCATTTTTATGTGCTTAATCCACAAAGTATGGAATACAGCGATTAAATTTTTGCTACCTATATTTTTCCACAGTCATTGATAGAGGAGTTGCATTCCCTTTCCGTGCTGATCTTAGCAGAAAGTCTTTATATTCTTAGTATTCAAAAAATCATGGAATCACGGAATTGTCAGAGTTGGAAGGGACCTCTAGAGATCATCTTGTCCAACTCCCCTGCTAAAGCAGGATTGCCCAGAGCACATCACTCAGGACTGCATCCAGGCGGGTCTTGAAAATCTCCAGAGAAGGGGACTCCACGACCTCCCTGGGCAGCCTGTTCCAGATAGAGGTGGTATTATGCTTGCTCAATACTTGACCTAGTATCAAAGACCATGATTGACTTTCTATAGCACATGCTGGGATGGAGTCACTGGGTCACATGAAGACCTAGAATAATACCTACCAAGATGGTCTGGTGAGATGGATGTACACATACATACATAGACTAGGAGAGGAAACTAGGAGAGGGGAGTATTCAAGAATGGATTACTTAAGAGAGAACAGTTCATCTGGCCTCCATTGAACATAGGACTTTTTATGACTCCCACTTGCCTAAAGCTACTCCTGCAGCACTTTCCTTGAAAATGTGCAGTGAATTGATAGCGTCTGTCAGAATGAATCAGCAGGTATCAGTTAGCTGCTCCCTGCAAGGCTCGTGCATTAGAATTCATGCTAACGAGAGAGCTTGGCTGAAGATCCCTGGCTCCTGTTAGAGGTCTTTTCTCTGCTTTGCTCCCTACTGTGAAGGAAAAAAGAAACAGCATACTAGTATTGCTAAAGGTAAAGTTGAAATGGTGGCTGTATTCACCAGAGCCACGTGTGTTACCCTTAATCCACACAGAGGTGTCTGTTGACATCACTGACACTCATAGAGATCAAAGGTGATACAGACTTTCACACTCTTTACAATAGTTTGCAACTTTTCTGAGAAAAGGATCTTCTGGGTTACAGGTCCTCAGATTTAGCCTGAGATGTGAGTCAGAAAGTTCCATGCAAAGCTTTTAAAAAATTTGTTGAATGACGTATTTTCAAATATCATTTGAACAGGTCTTCTCTACTGACATCAGCCTTGTATACAATTATGGTCATGTCATATTCCCACAGAAAGTGCCAGTGTGACCCATGCACACATTTTCTACTAAATTATGATTATTTAGCATCCTAAGTACTTCCATAAATGGAATGTAATCTGAGTTCATTAAGGTGGATAAAATTCTCCTGAGCCTGAGTTTTGTTGTTGAATTTCTTCTTTGACTTTGTGTCTTTATAAATAAACAAAGACAAGTTCGTGTTTCAGATCATCTTCCAGAAGTCACGTGGTGTAGGATTCATTTTACCTAACCTGAGACATCTATAACATTAAACTCTGGCCCAAGCTAGACTACTCTGAGCTCTCTTCGTAGTTAGTGCAAATGAACAGGTAATTTGAGGGCAGGGTTCATGTTGATGTACATTAGATATCCATCTTGGGCTGAAGCGAATTGTGTTCCAGAAATTGCTCTCTCCATAGGAGATTAGGTTTCTCCCTCAGATACAGACCGCTCTCTCCATAGGACCAAAGGAGATTAGGTTTCTCCCTCAGATACAGACATCTAAACCTGGTCACATCAGTCTAGTCTCTGTGGATCCACACCTTTCCTGTAAATGCCTACTAGTTTGCCAATAGTTGCTGTCTGATACTGGATTTATGCCCATGTTATGGTCTGAAGAGATACATAAACAGTAGCGTTGGCCCAGTTACACTGCATGAGATCCCGGTCCACCTTACACAGTTGAACTGAAATCCACTTGAGATTTTTCACATTTATTTAACTGATAATTATGTGCTTTCAAAATGAGGAGACATTTCCATGGATGCCTTAGAAGGGTGAGGTATGTTCACTGAACCTCGTGCTCTACAACATACTTGCAGAACGTAGCCAAACCATGTGACAACAGCTGTAAGCTTCATAGCTAAAATCTGATTAATTTCCGCTCACACTGCTGTATTCTTCCTCCTCCATGCTACTTGATCGCTCTGTGTGCAATAGCAGTGTTGATTTTGTTAGCAAGAGTTGCCACGCTCTTTCCTTCCAAGCAGCCAGATCTTGTAGTATAAACAGAGAGCTTTTATGCTAAAACTAAAAAAAACTAAAACAGTTCTTTACTGTGTATCTTTGTCATTAAATAGTAGTCTTGATATCTCAAAGATATCTCAATGATAGTGATTCAATGATCTCTTTTTTGAAAAAAAAGTTAAAATTAAAGTTTTAATTTCTAAAACAAATCTGTCAAGGAAGCACCGATCCTCATCAGCACAAAGTGCCACCTTTTATGCAATGAAGGGTGAATAGTTTTCATTTGAAGATAGTAAGTATAATCTCTAAACTCAAACTCCAGAAAATAAGTGGGAAAGATGACTAAGTAAAATTATTTTAGAGACAGCCAACCTATATTGTTACCTGGAGTCTAAAGTGAAATACTGGGCAATGTTAGCACTTATTCTTTTTATGTGTTAGCACTGTTGGTTTGGAAAACACAATTACTGCTATTTAGTATTTTAAAATCTTGTTAAAGGTTCTAATCATATATGCTTTAGATTACTTGTTCCTCAAGGTCTGTGATTTTCAGTCTCATTTTTACAGTTTTTATCCATCTTCCATTCAAAAAGGTGTTGCTATATGGAAGCATAATTTGATCAAAGATGTTTTATTTTCTGTAAATTTGCTAGAATATTGGTGCAGCTGCTGTTTATGGATATAGACAATAGTAAATATTTTCATCTTTAATTGAAGTCTGAAGCACCTAAAGTACTCAGCTCATATTCTAATTAGGTCAGATGTAAGTAACCCCCTTTTTATTTAGAAAGAATATAAAGCTGAATTTATTACTTGTCCTTAATTCATACCTCTTCCAAAACGAAATAGAAATGTCAATGCAATCAAGTGCTGGTTTTGACCATCTTATCTATCACTGTATTCTCATTTTACTGGTCTTCTTATTGCACTTTGAAAGACGTATTTAGGTAAACAGTTGCCTTGTTTCAGAAAGAAGCCATCCTGTAGTACCCTCAGAAGTGAAGAGTACCATCTCTCTTTTTGTATGCTTGCCACACAAAGTGCTAGATTATCCCACTTGTGAAGCCAAAGTTATTTCTCTACACTGTGGAGAACTTCCCTTTACATTCTTATTGTATGTATGATGCGGTGAACTATGAAGCATGATTCAGGGAGGGTGCCTTTCCAGATCATCTGGTCAAGGCTCTCCTCTGTTAAGTCCAGTTTAAACAGCCAACATTTTCTTTAGGTTCTAGGCATAGGTAGGGACATCAAGATAGGTCTCGAACTAATTGGCATGTTTTGGGAATAATGCTAGGAAGACTTTCTAGATTACTATACTACAGTAGTATACTATACTACTAAACCACTACTGTACCTAACATGGATCACCTCCACCACCTTGCTTACCTGGATAGGGAACTTTCATTGTTTTCATAGTATCTCATTAGTAACAATTGGTAGGAAACAGGCAAATAAATCATCTTTTTGAATAAGACAACTTCCTGTCACTAGAGTGAAAGAATAAAAGTTCTCACAAAACATATGAGAAATTGTTGCACACTGTCTGATGCTGGAATCTCTATTAGAAGCTGTGAGCATTTTATGTAGAAGAAAATGAGACTTAAAAAGCATTTTCCTGGATTCCATCTCCCACTTTTTCAGCCTCCTGACCTGGGCAAACACATTACCAGGAATGAACTTTCTATAGATCAACAAAAACTAAATGGAACCAGACTTTGTAAGAGTGACAAGCGCATTTCCATTGCAGTGAAATTTCTGTTGTAAGGGCACTTGTACAAGTCTTGTACAAGAGTGTTATTTTAGTGTATTTCACTCACTGTATTCTTGGAAAGCATGAGTGAAGAGGGACAACTTCTTGGCAGCAGAATACATTCACATGGGCAATTGATAAAAACCTGAAATGAGTATGTTTTCAACGAACAGCATCTCCATCTCTGATCTGTCCTGATCCTTGATAGACTTACAGAAAATAATCTTAAAAAACGGAGACTAAATTTGTAATATGGATGCTCAATCGAGATATTGTGTTAATGATAATATATAATTTTCCTCATACAGTGTCTTTGCTATACCTTCCCTCTTTTGTTGATGCAATCTACTCCCTCAGTTTACCTAGTCAATTAGTTTAGTCTCAGCCTGCACTTAGTTTGATGTTTGTTGTACTGTTATGACTTCTAAAGAAAGACTAATATGCGCCAAGAGATGTCCATCTTTTTGCAATCATATCACTTAGTCTAATAAAGAAATATAACCTCTCCCTGAAAATCTTCCATTAAAGGTGTGTGTTACCACCTAACAGCAACAACTTCATTTTCTTTCAGAAAAGCTTTCTTCTAGAGGTCTAACCTAAATGTCATTTGTTGTAATTTAAGTCTCTTAGTCCTCTCTGTGTGTTCAGTGGTTGGGATATAGGAAAGCAGCTGTCATTTGCGTCTTCTAAGACAGAGGAAAATAGTTCCAAGTTAAGGAAATGAAATTTATTTCAGATTTTATGGTGCTTAGTGTAAAGGGTTGAAGGTTGCAAACTTGAAACTATCTGTTTCCCAAATGGTAAACATCTCAGCTTATTCTGACAGATAACCCAACTTTCAGAGTATCAAGTAAACCTTAAGCAACAGCCAATGCAATTTCTTTTGTGTATACCAACAAGGAAACAGCATCATTAACTGTGAAATGCTGGATGAGAGAGAGACAGAGAAAGAGTAACATGGAAGGTTCTGCCAAGAAACTATCAAATTGAAGATGGACAAAGTGTATTGGTTACTCTATAAACCAGACACAAATGCATAGGTTGCAAAGACATATATCTAGTGGGCTACACAAAGAATGCCATTAAGTGGCCTCGGGTAATTAGTGAAGTAGAAATGTATCTGATAAAGGAGAAAATTACATTCTAATCTATAAGTGCATTAGTCAATGTTCATGAACATGAAGTATCTGCAGATTCTACTATAGTGAGATCTATGTAGTGCAATTTATTACTTTCCAAACCTAATTCCCTTTCATTTCAATGAATATTCTTGTTATTTAGACACTGTTCTCTCCCTCCAAAAACCCTACTGTAAGCATATTGAAAATTAGAAGTTTGAATATGCAGATAGTTTGCCTGTAGGAATTCCTTCTCGATTGAAACTTGACATACACAATCTTCGTATCATAAAACTCTACTTTGTCTTTTATTGTGTAACACCAATAGATAAATGAGGGGGGAAAAAAGAATGAAAAGAAAAATCATAAAAGAAAGGACAGAAAATAATAAATCTAAACTATTTCTTGAAATTCTGACAGTGAGTTGTCCTACATACAGAATAGATTATTAATAGGTCTGATCAAAGGAAATCCATTGTGAGAATCTAGTAATCTATAATGATTAGATGATATGTCGTAAGAAGACAGCAGCATATTCCACTGCACTGAACACAATGAGAAATATTGCAAAATCTGATGACAAAGATTAATTCTAGTTGTTATCCTAAAGGACATTTTTCAGCTGTTGCTATTTCAAAGAGAGAATGATTCATTTTCCTCTATGGGAGTTAGAGTGGCTTTCTAATATGATAATGTCTGATTTTTTTTTATCTTTTGATTTACTTAAAAAGCTATGGCTCAGCTCTTCCGATAGTGGAAAGGCAAAATTAGTCTGCTTTTTTTATTTTATTTTTGTGCAGTTAAAAAAAAAATCTTAATCTAGTTATAGTAGAAGATTTTAAAAACAAAGTTATTAAATCTGCAATTATGCAGCAGCATGACTGAAGACAGTATTTGGAGGGCTGAGGTCTCCATCTCTTGTGGTGGTGTCCTCAGAAGTATTTAAGTGGCCATACCTGTTACATAGCTACTTAGGGACTGAGGCATTGTTTTCAGATCACATGTAGCGGAGATGTTGTTTGCAAATGTGGTGATGGAATTCATTAGACAGTCAACAAAACTGCAGTAATAATGTCATGGAAGATCATAGGCCAAAACTGCCCTCTGACTTTGGGTGCTTCTATTTCAAGATGCCTAGCTGAATAGGCATGCTACATATTACTTTTCAAGTTGTTGAGTGTTTGAGTGTATAAGGTACTCATTTTGGTTATTTTTCAGAAATAGTGATCACCCATAATTTTCTGTGAAGGTTGCAGCTCCTCAGGTGGTGGGAGGGCAGCATATTCTCAGAAAGGAAACCCATTGCAGAAAGAAAACGAACTGTTCTCTCCCAGAAAATTGAACAGCATGTGGAAAGCTCATGCAAACAAGAATTAACTGCAAATGAGGGGACAGATGGGCTTGGCAGCCTGTCCTCAAAATGTCATCCAGAGGAAAAAAAACCCTCTTAACTTGGAGTGCATGTGAATGGGAGTGGGAGATTATTGGAGATTTCGTGCCCAGTGTGTTTGTTTTTTGAAAAAGAAAAGCTTTATGCTGCATTTCCTTTATTTTTTTGACAACTGGTTGAAATTTTCTTGAACTGCTGCAGGTAGAACTGAACACAAAGATTTCCCTTTTCTTCATTCTGCTTAACAATAGGTTACACACATCATACCTATGGTTCTCTGACCTGAAGAACAGAGTAACTGGTTGAAAAGTTCACCTTCAGAGCCATTGACTGGCTCTGGCTGCTATCCTGTATATCTAGCATGCAGTTGTCTGTGCCAGGCATCTAGCTGAACAACCCAGGATGCAGGAACAGTCTAGAAAATGGAATTTTTTATTCTTGTGGTTAATATTATGTGGCAAGTTGATCTTGACTGGCTGCCAGGTGCCCCACCAAACCGCTCTATTACTCCACCTCCTCAACAGGACAGAGGCAGAACATACAACAAAAAGCTTTTGGGTCTAGTAAGGAGAGAGACATCACTCAGCAATTACCATCACAAGCAAAATAGACTTGACTTCAGGAAATTAATTTAATTTATTGCCAGTTAAGGGCAAAGTAGAATAATGAGAAATAAGAACAAATCTAAAAACGTGTTCTCCCTACTCCTCCTTCTTTTCACGCTCAACTTTACTCCCGACTTCTCTACCTCCTACCTCCTGAGCAGCTTAGGGGCCTGGGGAATGGGGTTTGTGGTCAGTTCGTAATGCTTTGTCTCTGTCACTGTGTCTTCCTCATGCTTCTCCCCTGCCCCTGCGTGGGGTCCCATTCATGGGATACAGTCCTTCATGAACTTCTCCAGTGTGGGTCCTTCCCACTGTCTGCAGTTCTTCAAGAACTGCTCCAGCATGGGTCCTTTCCACTGGGTGCAGCCCTTCAGGAATGAACTGTTCCAGTGTGGTTTGCCCACAGGGTCACAGGTCCTGCCAGAAGACCAGCTCCTGCATGGGCTTCTCTCCATGGGACACAGCTCCTGCCACGAGCCTATTCCAGTGGAGCCTTTCCATGGTTCACAGCTTCCTTCAGGGCACATCCACCTGCTGTAGTGTGGGGTCCTTGCTGCAGGGTAGATATCTGCTCCACCATGGTCCTCTGTGGTCCTGCAGGGGAATCTGCTCTGGCACCTGGAGCACCTCCTCCCCCTCCTTCACTGACCCTGCTGTCTGCAGAGCTGTTTCTCTCACATATTCTCACTCCTCTCCCAGCTGCTGTTGTACAGCTTTTTTCCCTTTCTTAAATACGTTATCACAGAGGCACCACCGATGTCACTGATGAGCTCAGCAGCTTTGTCCAGCAGCACGTCTGTCTTGGAGCCAGCTGAAACTGGCTCCAAGACATGGGGGCAACTTCTGGTGTCTTCTCACAGAAGCCACCCCTTCATCCTCCCTGCTACCAAAACCTTGCCACATAAACCAAATATACCTTAGCTCTTATTCCATCCATATTCATACTGTCCAAATATCCAGTAAGAAAATACCAATAAGAATTGCAAGATATAACAACATAGAAAGAAATATACTTTAACTGTTGTGCATGTGTAACATGCCATTATACAACTGCTGCGCTTAGTTTGTGTGCAAAAAGCAGTGTACTGCAAAAACAAATCTATTAGTGTTCATGCTGTAATGAAACCAATAACAGTTTTTAAATCAAGAATACAATAAAACCAGCCAAAACCCAAGCAAACAAATAGAAAAAAAAAGTACCCACTGCAAAAAACCCAACAGATAATAGGAAGAGCAAAAGGAGTTTTCTTTTGCATTACCAAGAAAACAAATAGAAAAAAAAAAGTACCCATTGCAAAAAACCCAACAGATAAGAGGAAGAGCAAAAGGAGTTTTCTTTTGCATTTCCAGGAATCAGAGATGAATACAAACTGACTGCTGAGGTCAGTTCCTGCTGTAGAGTCCACATCAGTTTTGGTAATAAATAATAGATGTCTCTGCTTGGTAAGAATTCATTAACAGCACCTTCATAGCCAGTCGTCCTTGGTGATGATCAAAAGACAATTTTCTATATTGGGAAAAGACACTGTTAAGATGGAGTAGCTGATAGCCTAATAAGTCAAAGTGTCTGGAGGGTGGGTGCCAAAAAATAATTTCCTATGGATGATCAGAGTTAATTGTGTGATGGGAGCACAAAAAAGGGTGAGGAGCTGCTTTCTATGGAAGGGATCAACAGGTAATGCTGGGAGTCATGTTCCTTCTTGACCCCAGGGGCATACAGACTCTGTTTTGTCTGCAGGGATAGGCAACCAAAGCCATGGCCTATTCTCAGGACTCCCATTGCCTTGTTTTCTATTCCTCAAAGGAGGGAAAGTTGCAGGGTATACCATGGAGCCTCCAATGGTAGACTGGCAATTCTGCTTCTCTTTCTTGCAACTAATACCATCTGAGAATGATGTCGGTGGAGGAGAATGAGTTGACAGAGACGGGGAAAGGTATGAGCTGAAAACGAATACCATCTGAGAATGGTTGACAGAGACGGGGAAAGGTATGAGCTGAAGTATTTGTTTTGGAGTTGCACGTACTGAAAGCTTTGAGGGTTGTCAAAGCAATTCATGTCAGTGCTGACTTCTCCCACTGGTTCATGCGTCAAGTATCAGGTTCTTTTCTCAGATTTGCAACAAGCTTTTTGCTCCTGTTTGTGTATCTGCATTAAGATTGTGCACCATTTGGCTTTTAGTAAGGCGTGAAACTTAAAATGAGACTTTGAATGGATAAGGAATTGTTTAAAGTCTGGCAGATTTGTAAGAAATTCCCACCAGAGAGCTTCAAAGTAGTAGCTGTTGGTTGCATAGTGGCTGTCACTAATTCTTCACACAGGCTGCTTGTACCTTAAATTTTCTATTACTAAGAAAGGTATTTTTACATAAAATCAGAGTTTTTCTGTGTGCTGTGACTAGAACAAAACCTACTGCATTAGTTAATCCTATCTGAATAGTAAGCTAAAGAAGTCAGTAGAAAAGGAATAGAAAGAAACATTTTTTGGCTTTCTCCTGTGTTCAAGTGGGAGGGAACCTATTGGGCTATTTCATCGTCTTGCTTATTCCTTAATAATGGGCAGTCTGCACCTAAGTAAATCCATACACCTTACCTCAGGGACATTTTTAATTAAATGTTGGATGGTCCATGTTTAAACATGACTATATGATACAAAGCTTAAAACATACAGTAGCTACTCAAGCTAAAATTTTTCTAGATAATAGATTTTTCTGTGATAAATATAAAGCAAGACTAGTCAGGCATATTATTTCCCATCCAGATTGTCAAATGATGTGGAAAAGAGTTCATATTTGGTAAGGAAGTAATTAAAAAGGGCATAATAATAAAGTACAGACTACAGCTAATGCAGTGTACCAACTTCTTCTGGATATTGCTTTAGGCATAGCTCTGATCTACTCATCTTACAATAATCATTGCTACAGATTGGTGTATATTTATGAGCCTGATCAAATCCATTCATATTAATAAGAAAACATTCAATGTGGTCCTTTAAATTAGTCTACTTCATCAGTTTTTGCCCTTTCTTTGACAATCAGTTGCACAGAATTTATAGAAATCTTAATTTATTGAAATTTGTATCTTGCAGAGGAATAGGGCTTTTTTTTTTTTCAATGGATCAACAATTTCTTAAGATGTTCAGAGTACATTTTCTTTTTATTTATTTAGCACAAGACACTAACAGCTCATAGAAGGAAAAGCTTTAAAGCTTGGGAACAAAGTAATTAAAACTAATTTATGACTGGGCTCTGGAATGCTGAAATCCCAATTTAAAATGGTTTTTTTATAGCTAATGATAAAATTTCAAGATGGAGCAGCAAATACTTTGACTCCTGTCTCAGAAACCTCAGTCTTGGTGACCTTGCCTTCTTCTCTGTTATCTACAGCCAATCCAATCACTTTCCAAAGTTGCTCAAGTTTCCCGATGGTTTGGATTCACTGATACACTGATGGTTATATCAGTTTTGTTCCATGCATTTATATAATAGACTCTGGCAAGTACGTTGAAGTTGCCTAGGAAGGTATAATTTCCAAGTGACCAGTTTGATTTTAGCCTTGTCAGCTGTGTTGTGTGCAACATGGAATTTTCTAGGTATCAGGCTGGAAAAGGAATAATGTTACCTCTTTGGTGAAAATGTAGAAGGCTATATTCTTATTGCAAACAGATGTCTGTGAATTTTGATAGATTTACTTCTGTTTAAAGACCTTTTCCAGCATCTCAGAATTTCAGAAACAAACTATTTACACTAGACACTATTTACAAACTATTTACACTACACAACACTACTAGTGTTCCAATAGTCTATAGCCTTTTAAATGAAGTTTCAAAAGTGAAACTGAAATTCTTTTTCTTTTCTGAACTAAGAAACCCAGGAGGTGGTGTGTTAGGTGGAATCCTAGTGGGATCCTAGTGGGATAGGTGAAATGTGGATTCTAATGGCAAGAGTTAATATTGTTCCAGCTTTTTGTATTTATTAGTGCTGGATCCGTTGTCTTCTCCATTGAAACTAAGATCAAGTTTATTAATTTGATGTTCCTTTTAAAACATATTTCAATTCCAATATTAACTTTTAGACTTATGTATTTTTTTTTACAAGAATAAGTAATGTAACTATCTATTTTCAGATTAAAATGTTAGGAATCTATGATAAGTATTTTTTATCATTGTTTTACATTTACATTTGATGAATTTCAAAGAATATTTCAGCTTCAAAGTCCATCTTTGAAAAGCAAATGTTTTCTCCAATTAGTTTTTAGTATCAGAGTTTAAATGTCAGAGAAGCACAGTTTTATTTATAATATAAGTGGAGATATATTTAAATAAAAATGGTCTGACTTTTATAGAAGCACTTTGACATAGTCAGTTTCACCTTCTTATGACATCTTCAGTGATTTAGTCAAGTGCATATTTCATTTTAACAATACTGGATAGGGAAGTGAGTGAGGTTCTTTGTGTTGCAAAAATGAGAGGACTGTCTTTCAAATATCTTGTGGTTTTACAAAGAAGACTTTTTATCTGATCAGGTCACAGCCTTTTTTCAGAAGACCTGAATTAACCTTATGTACTCACAAATTTTGAAGTAAGAAGGAGAATTATGGGTGCTTTGTGCTCCACTCTGACGTTATTGAAAACAATGTGCTTTCTCCTATTTTTAAATGTTTATTTTGTCTATGATGAAGTCATTGTGTTAAAAAGAAATATTTTTTCCTCATGGACACCAGCCACCACATTCCACTTGCAAAATAGCTGGCCTTGTCTAGGAATTGCAAGCATACCTTTTATAGGCAGCCACAATAATTTATTTTGTAAGCTGTGTTTTTCAGGAGCTTCCTGCTATGTCTTAGAAAGCAATCCCATTCCTCTCTAAAAGAACAACATGTCTTCAAATGCCTTAATTTTTTTTTTTTTTCATCAACAGATTGATCTCCTGGGAAAGCTACTCACAGACGGTGAACTACATTGATTCCATTAAATTGTTAATGGGAGTGTGGTTGTCTAGCTGGAGATGGGGAAAATTGCAGGGGAGGAAGGAAGACCGTTGTACTTTCTCTCCAGGTTTAAGTCCCTACCTCTGATAACTGACACATCAAACACCTGTTCAATAATCTTTCTTCTAAGATGCCTTCTTTGAGAAGGAGGGCTGAGGCAAATAGTCCCTTGCCTTGGAGCTCTGCTACTAAATTTGGATAGGACCTAATGTCCAGGGTGGTGCAGAACAAGGAGAATGAGGTAGATTCCTTCTACTATGGCACTAAAAAAAAAGGGAAAAACCCCAACAGGAAGCCAGACATTTTTGAACATGGTCTCCCAAACCAGCCCTACATCTTTTTCATCTATTTCCTTCACAATCCAGATACCATCTCCCAAAGTAATGCAGCAGGTGTCTTATTCCAGTATAGTTGGACTATACAGCTGTACGTATGAACCCTTCTGGGCTTTGAAAGGTCCTTTGAAAAAGCAGAGAACAGGTGCCACTAATGCTAAGGGTAGTAGTGACTTTCCCTGTCTTAAGATGGAACCTGATTAATTTACAACTGAGATTATACAGCGCAGTTGTGTGTGGCAGCCAGCTACACAGGAGATAAGAATTTCATACTAGTAATCTGTGACCTTTGAGAAATCTATTTGAAGTTCATTTCAGAGAGTGGAGATTATTGGCAGAGATTGCTGTGTTGCTGCCCTAGTAACACCCATAGAAGGAAATATGCAGTGAAGATGTTATTAGCTAAACTGAAGCAAAATGGTTTTATTTATAAAATAACTGTAGTTTTTAGCCAAACTCTTTCAAAACACACTTTGAACCATGCAAGCAGAGTTTAGATGGCAATGATTAGAGCTTCACAGAGTACTGTCATTGTGATTTTTCACCCAAAGGAACACCCTGAAGAACATGAAGAAAATTATTTACTTAATTCAAAGCATCAGCATTCATCAATGATATGAGAAGTCAGTCAAATTATATTTGTCATTTTTTTCCACTTTAACTTGAATTATGACAAATTCACATTCCCCTGTAGTTATGTGGTACTGCTTTTAGGTCAGAATGATGTTTAACATTGTGGATCTCTGGAGATTACATTCAAATGATTTTACAGTCAACACAGCGATTGGGAGGAATACTAAAAAACTTCTAAATATCCTCTTCTAGAAGTTTCAAGTTCCTTCAGCCACAGGCGATAGTTCACCTCCAGAGAGTGGCACTTTAGATAAGTCACCTGGCTTTTGTCCCCTCCTGTGTAGCTCATAACTATTCATTTGATCAGAAAAGCAGAAAAATGATAGCTAACTTCAGCATCTTAAAAAAAGAGAGTGATGCCGACTGAAGAAATGCTATTTCCTTCCTTAACCTCCTACTAAAACAAAGTGAAATATGTGAGGGTAGTGTAGTAACTGTGTAAAGTAAATAATACATGGCCTTTAAATGTCTGAAGAAAGTCTCTTATACAGGGGACTTAGCACATTCAGCTGATGACAGTTTATAATAGAGAAAACAGGTGATGCCCTTTCTCTAACTGATTTTATTTATTAAAACTTTCCTGTCATGCTGTTGTGTGTTGGCATATTTGGAATTTATAAGGATTATACACAGAGAAAATGCTAGGCAACCAGTTGTAATTTCAGTGTGACCTTAACTTGACTTATGCTAGTGAAATGGTAGTAAAAATGAATGAAAGGAAGAGAGAGAAGGAGGACTATGGAAACTATGTCCAAATATGATATACTGCTACATACACTGTAAACATCTTCAGACTCCATGCTTTCACTTACCTATAATTTGAGTTGTATTCTTCAGTTCCAGGAAGTGTAGCCACTCCAAAGAAATCACAGAGCAAGGTGGAGGGCAGTGAGAATCTAGTAGATATCTCGCCTGAGCTATAGACTTGCTTTCCCACAGACTTGTGTTGTTTTGGACAACTTCACTTATGCCAGTTTTTTTCTAAAGTCATGAGCTGATTAGGGCTATTCCAGGTTTCAAGGGGATGATGCTTGCCATTCCATGAAAACTGGAATGTTTTTGGATCTCTCAAATGGATAAACAAAAAACTCAAGGGATTCAAAATGATAATCAGTTTAAGAAAAGAGAGACCTTGCCTTGTTGGGTTGAGGTTGCCTGTGTGTGTGCACATGGGTTGCTCGTTCTTCCCATTTTTCCAGAGACACTGTCATGATCTGGAGATTGTGAGGGACCTGGGGAGACGATGAGAATGTGGCCTGTTAGGTAGGACTAGTATACCTGAAATTAATGTTCTGAGCTTTGTGATGCTCAGGGTGGCATCACAGAGGGTAGTGTCCTACCCTCTAATTCTCTGGGAATCATTGGAAGAAGTTTGCAGGTTTTGTGAGAAACCTTCCTTTTGCAAAAGAAGAAAATATTATTATTGTTGTTTTGCAGTGCAATGTTTCCCAATGCACGGTAGTCACCAAATTGCACAATCTGTGCATAGATAATCTTTGGGCACCCACTGCGCTGCAGAGTTTCTGTAGACAGAGAATTCAAAAGCTCTCTCTCTTGCCATCACTACCCCATTCGCTCAGTAATGATGGAGCACAAATAGCATTTCCTGGAATCTCATTTTTCCTTCTGAATTGTGGGCTGAATTTCAGTCTGAATTCAACTTTGGTGTCCTTTCTGCCCTGAGAGACTGGTACCCAGCAAGAGATCCAGAGAAACAGTTTCACTGCTCTCTGATAATACAACCAGCTAGTTTGGAGATGAAAAAGCCAGCCATTTTCTTGTCCTTTCACATACTGAGACAGTAGCAGCTGCTGGTTGGAACCAGAAACTACTGTCACGATATGCTCATATATAAAAATAAATGGCTGTGCTTGAAAAGTTTGTATTTCCTGTTTTCAGTATGGGGAGTATTTTACAAACTGTAGTAAGATAAGATAATCCAGCCGTACAGTATCTTTGCCATATCTAAACTCATTTACTTGAAGAGTTTTATCACTGTAATTTAGGGATGGTAACCTGAAAGCAGTTTTTGAGATTTTATAATGATTTGACCCTATGAATACTTTCTGTCTTCGATTGCAGCATCATGGGATTTGAGCTGATCAGATTTACATTACAGCCCTTAATTTTGTAGACTCTGACTATTCTGAGCTTTTGAAATATGGACATACTGAGCTTTTGAAATATCACACTCCTGGGCACTAAAAATCTCAGATATGGACATATCACACTCCTGGGCACTAAAAATCTCAGACCTAAACTGAATTTTCAGGTGATCACTTTTCCTGAACAGGGACTATAAATTATTTTAAAAAAACATTCCACAGAGTTTTTATGTATCTTTATGTAATTTTATTAGAAGCTTGGTAATTTTTTTGGAAAGCCTAAACTGATTAGTTTCAACAGGATAATTAGAATAATAAGTAGGATAAAAAAATAAACTGATGCTTATGGTAAACTAGATTTTATTTTTCTTCATGCCCATTAGGCAATTTTCTTATTCAAGGTAAGTTGTCTTACAGAAGAGCCCATGAAAGCAGTTGATACACTGTGCTTGACTGCACGTTGTGGTTCACACTACACTCTTATTTAAATTGTTACACAAGTGGTTCATCTTTTTCAATATTCTTTCTTTAATTTACCTGGCTATATATAGGAATTTTCTCCGTGCAGATATCTCCAAGCCTTTAGCATACCCAGAGGAAAGGGGTAATATTTAGGAGGTCTTTCCCATAACTATTTCAGGCAGCCAGCCCATTTACTGGGGCTTTGGGGAGTTTAGAATTGCTGAAGCTGTTGTAACCTAAGTGGAAACCTAGCTATCACAAAGTCTAATTAAATTAAAACTAACACACGCAAAAAAAAAAAAAAAAAGGAGAAAAAAGGAGAGAGAATATGTTGCTATGTGATCTTGCTCCTCATTTGCAATGGCTTCAGCTCACACAAAGTTCATAATGTCCATTACAAACTACAAAATGTGCCCAAAGCACACTAACAAAAACGCACAGATGTTCTGCACTCACTTTTGCACAGCTGTGAACCACCACGCATGAGGGGTGACGCAGTGAAGATGCAGGCTGTGCCCTGCTGTGTCGCAGTGCAACTGAACTTTAAACCCACGTGGGCTTTAGGCTTTCAAAAGAGCTTTGATTTTTCTTTTTAGATGGGCCTCATGAAGGAATTAATGCGATTTTTTTCAACAGTGTTACATTGGAAAGTGGTAAGTCTCCTTCACGTTCTTCCCAGTGACATCTAACCAGGATTTTACAAAGCAGAATCTCACCTGACTGCTTCGTGATATGAGACCTCAGGCAAACCTGGTAACCATGAGCAGATTAGTGGGTCCATCCTGAGCAATGTGGCAGTCAGAGTTGAGAGGGTGTAAAACCTCATGACAGGCTTATTAAGGTGCTGAAAGACATTGTGGAGCTTTGCATAGGAGCGGAAATGCTAAACCCTGTATCGTGACCACATATCAATAATTATTTACCACCTACTTTTAATTCCTTTTGTAGTTGTTGTTCACTCTCTGTCCTAACCTGTTGTGTACTGTTGCTAGGTACTTTTAAGTGCTTGTTCCCCAAGTGGGGAATTGTAGAAGTGATAACTGCAGACCAGCAACAGTGGCTAATAAAACTGTAATTCTAAAATGACCCATTCTTTCACTGGTTTATTACTTTCTCAGAAATTCTTCCTTTGGGATAAAAAATTGTTGAGTCAGAAAGGGATAGGGACAAATGATGCAGGTTTAGATACTGAATGAGTATGTTCAAGGGATACCACCTACCAAAGTCATTCCATCCCTAATTCATGGCTTACTGGGATATACTGCATGTTTTTTTTTTCTTTAACTGAAATGAGATGTGCAGCTGCAGAGAAGGATAGTTAGGATCTAATATGGACAGATACCCCTGAAAATAGTCATGTGAAAGAATTAAAATAATACCTGTTAAAAGTGTAATTTCTTTTTTTTTTTAAATTATTGCAAAATTATCAGAAATTCTCTGTCACAAAGGTAGGTAACATTAAGGACTGAGAAAATCATAAATACAAATTGAAATGCTTCAAATGTGTTTCTACAACTTCTATACACAAATCAGTATCTGGATGCTGTTTATTAACCATACCAAAAATGCTATAGATTGCATCTTGCATTTACTGTTATAAAGAATCATGACCAAGATAATATGAATAAGAAGCGACCAGCTAGATATGAGGAAAACTCCAGATATTAGAAATGGTGGCTGCTCCTCTCATTGTAGATAAGGGGAAGCCAGGCTGCAGCTGAAAAGAGAAAGCACTTAAAAGGTGAAAATCAAACAGATAAAATAATTTATATAACAGTTACTAGAAACAAAAGCAGAAGACATGTATATATTAAAAAAATTAAGCAAAACCACATGCCAAATATTCTTCTACTGTCATTTGGAAAGTGAATGGATATTTTTTAAGAGCTGAAAAGGAAGGACTGCTCATCTTGGGAGAGTTTTCCACTTTGTGTCTTTGGTGTTAAGAACTCAAGAAACTAGAGGCCACAGCCCACTCAACAATATTCCTGGTAACCAGCTAAAACATGCTTACAAATATCTGTTTGTGGAGCACCCACTACTACAGACTGGTTTGAGTGGGGTCCCACAGGTGACAAGTTGTATGTATCTTGTTTTGTTGTATTAAAACTTCTGTGCCAGCAGCTGTCCTGATGTATAACTGGAGGAAGGCAAAGCTGTTTTCGTTCATAAACATGGATGAAACTCCCTGGTATTTCTTTATAATAAAGTGTAGACAGGTTGTTTTTAATTGCAAAAGACTCAAAGAATTTGGAGACAGATCGAACAGTGAGCCAGGGAAACACTGCACAGCGTTTGACTGCAATCCCAAGGGGATGCTGAAGGGCCTAGATGGATGGTCACAAGACAGACACAAGCCAGTGGGAAAGGGACTGACCTGAGAAGACTGATAGCAGGTGCTACATATGGATGCATGCTAGTGTAGGAAACTATTTTAATAATTAATGATGGCCATAAAGCACAATGTGGCCCTATTACAGCACAGAAAAAAAAGTAATTATGTAGGCTGTGCTGCAGAATATTGATTGACTGACTTGATATATAGTTTGGGCTTTATCCTTTGAGAAGTGTTTTATGTGGCTGTATTTAAAAACAAAGAGTTATGTTTGTGCTTTTGGCCACCATGGAATTTATAGCTTATACAGCTTTCCAAACCCACTAAAAAAGCAGTGTTGCAAGAGAACAAAGGTTTAAAACTAAGATGAAGGATAAAAAGGTGCAAGGACCCCAAAAACCTGATGTTTGCTGAAAATGCCAGGCTGCGTGTAGGGTCATTGCTTAACTCTGTCCCTGACCGTAACTGCATGGTCTATATACCCTTTGTTTCTTCCCCTGGCCCAGTCCTGTGAACTGAGAAACATTTTTGAATTTTGGATAAAAAATTTCTTCCACATGTGAGTTTTTCCCTTCTCTGTGTTATTTGAAAACATGCTTCTGAATAGCTGTGAGTATACATTATTTTTGCCTTATGGGAACAGTCTAGAAATTAGCTTTGGAGCCCAAGGAATAGCGTGTGCAGATCATTATCTATATAAGTCCCATTTAGTTTAATTGAGCTACATTTAAACTTAAGTATGTTGTTTTGAAAATCGTTTTCCAGAACTGTCCTTAGAGTATCTTGGAAAGGATTCCATGCTTGAAAAAAATCAGTTCAGTGTTCCTAAAGCTCTGCTTATGGGAAGCTAACATGATCTTTAACCATTTCCTAGGGCATTTTCCCCCTCCTTTTTAAACACTTGTAAGGAGCTCCTTTTGTTAAGAGTATCCCAGGGGTCATGCTGAGGACCTCTTGGCCTGTAGTGTGGTGCCTCACTCCTTCCCACTTTTTTCTTGGGCTTCCTTTGCGTGGAAAATAAAGTATGAGATGAAGAATAGAATTGGGCTAATGTGTGGTCAGCCCTAGTCCCACCATGAGATAACTGGGAAGCAGACTTTTGTCTAGTAATATAGGCTAGGTTAGTGATATATAACATAGCTATAGACTTCTTTGGTTTCCTTTGTAATTAATGTTGAGAAATAGGCAGGTTTGATAGGCTCATCTGAACTACTCTTTTGGAAGTGCCTATCTCTCTCACTGAATCTAAAAGGATTTTGGGCAACCGAACTCTCATCATAGGTACCAAAGTTAGGTAGGATGATCTGAGGCCAGAGAGTCCTTCCATAGGGACTGAGCAAGTGCTCTGTCCTTGGACAGTTTCAGTTTCATCACTTAAATTGATGCAGAAAGCCTAGATCCCAGGAAAGATCCCATCATACACGAGAATTAGGAAGAATGGTTCACTCATTAGTTTTTGAACAGAAGGCAAAAAGGGGAGCAGATACAGTCCTCACTGAAATTGCATATAAATTGTATTTTCCAGAGACTAAATAAATAAATTGATGTTCAGAGGGCTGGAGCACCTCTCCCATGAAGACAGGCTGAGAGAGTTGGGCTTGTTAATCCTGGAGAAGAGAAGGCTCCAGGGAGACCTTACGGTAGACTTTCAGTACTTAAAGAAGGCCTTCAGGAGAGATGGGGAGGGACTCTTTATCAGGGAGTGTAGCGATAGGATGAGGGGTAATGGTTTTAAACTGAAAGAGGGGAGATTTAGATTAGATATCAGGAAGAAATTCTTTCCTGTGAGGGTGGTGAGGCACTGGAACAGGTTGCCCAGAGAAGTTGTGGATGCCCCATCCCTGGCAGTGTTCAAGGCCAGGCTGGATGGGGCTTTGAGCGACCTGGTCTAGTGGGAGGTGTCCCTGCCCAGGGCAGGGGGGTTGGAACTCGATGGTCTTTAAGGTCCCTTCCAACCCAAGCCATTCTATGATTCTATGAAATACTGTTCCAACTTGGTGGTGGTGTGCTGCTATGCAATCTTTTGTGATATAAAGGTTTAGCCAGGGGGGACAGGAAATTAATCAATTCCAGCATGTGAGTGTCAGTAATTGTTTTTGCTAATATGAACTTGAACCAAAATGTACTCCAAAGAATGTTTCATTTATGGGAAAGATGGATCCACTCCTGAGGCCCCCATCCTTTTTAATAAGTTGCTTCCCTGCAAATAGCATCTCACTGATCCTTAAAAAATCCAGAGGCTTGTATTTTAAAAACATTGATTCTGCTGCAGGCAAGGTGATTGCAGCCATTAGTTCCTCTTTATGTCAGAGTAGGATCTGGCATCAAAAACTCAGGGAATTCTTAAACTGCTTCACCAATGCCTTAAAACCAGAAAGTCCTTATTTGCATTCACAGGAGGAAAATCACTAAAGTGGGAAACTTCCCCTTCATTAATCTGTCTGATGAACTGGAAAATCAAAGCAATTGTAAATGGGAAATATTGCTTAGTTTTCTTATTTTTTTTTTAAATGCTTTACACTCTACATGCTTGGTTCATGTTTAATGCAGTCTTCCTGGTAGCCATGAAGAATGAGCTTGGGAAACTGCTAAACTGTGATCGTGTAACTTTATGGTTTCTTTCTTAGTCATCTGATGTTTTATGTGATATCAAAAATGTTTATAAAATGCACGTCTAATCTTTCTGAAGCAGAGCCAGCCTTTTCAAATCGAACAGATGTGCTGTTAGTACTAACCATAATTATTAAATAGCGATTGCATTGCCTTAAGCTTTAATAATGTTTAAAATACAAATTGTCAGGAAAACTACCAACAACAAAGAATTCTTCTCATACAGTGAAACAGTCTTCGATGCTGAAGTTAAAATATGGAAACATATCTCTAGCTGATCCACACTAAGGGAAGTAAAAAATCCACAGCTGATTTTCTGCTAATTTGCCCTAGTTTATTTGAGGTGACACAATGCAAAAGGTCACTCAGGTGACTTCAGAACCTTTCACCTGTGTTAACAGTTTTAAAGCAGTTCTTGAGAGAAAACTTCATCAGGAATGTGGAAGAAAATAGAAATGAACATGAGCTGCAACATGTGTTTCTCAGAGAGAGACAGTTTCTCACAGCTCTTGCTGTTTGTCTGAGAACAGACAGTACCATGTAGGAAAATTACTAAAGATGGAGAAGTTGGGTCAAGAATAAAAATTCTTCCCTTGGAAAGAAGAATGTGTTTCATTCAGAGCAACTCCACTTCAATAACATTTTGGTGAATTTAGAGGGGAATACTGGACAGCTGTGCTGAGGTTTTTGGTGGATCTGCCTGGATTTGGAAGAACTGAAAGAACTGGAATCTCCAAGCCCTGTGGCTCTAGGAGCAGTTCATGTGGCAGGAGAATGCAGGGTCTGAAGATCCCATACATGTGTGGGAACTGCTCATTTAGTCTGTTTCTTATCAGATTCTTTGATTTTGCAGGTGGTGGTGAAACTGACTTCCAAAATGTTATGTTTGCTGTTTCACATTGCTGGCTTTAACAAATTTTAAGTGTTTGCCTCTAGAACTGCAGTGAGAGATGTAGATGATAAGGATATACCCTCACCACCAGTTCTGTTTTGCCCGATTATTCTCCCCTGCCTCTCTACAGCCTGCATTACTTGCTGAAGGAAGTGTCTTTTTTCCTGCCCTTCACCTTCTCTTCCAGCTGCTTAGAGTCATGACCTCCTTTTCCCCTTTGTCAGAGGCTCCTCTCCCTACTGGATGTTGGTGATAGAGGTTATAAGTGGCTGGAGAAAGCTGGAAGAGCCATGGAGTGAGGAAGGGACAGATGGCTGTGGTAGTGGAGGCAGTAGCAGGTGCTTTGCAGTGATTCTCCCCTGTGGTGGAGAACACCTCCTCCCATGGTAGAGGAACATCTTGCCCTGGCTGAAGCTGCATCTTTTTGGTCAAAGAATAAATGCAGGCTACAAGACCTCTCTCTCACTCATAGCTTTACTGCCTGTCATAGTGTGCCACCTTGCAGAAGGGAGTTTTACAGATGAATTCAGAGCAACTGGGAATAGGCTGCATCCTGACCCCTCTTCATCACCAGAAACATATCTCCATGGGCAGATGAGAACAAGCTTAAGCATTTTCTTACTACTGTAGTCCAGGAGCTAGCTTTATGAACATATGCTGTGAGCAAGCAAATGTTTACTGGCCTGTTGACAGCATGGTCTATAGACAGAGTGAATTTGGGTTTGTCTGCCATCTTTCTTTGTAGAATGCTCAACTATAGTCAGATTCATTTTTGGCATGAACACCAGTGCAGCAGAAGCAAGAGATGAAGCCTAAGTATTTGAGAAGACATGTTCAGGGTCAGAGAGACTTATAATGTGATGCATTGAGAGGAGATAAAAATAATGTATTCCACACCAATTTTGCCTGGTGCGTGAAAGGGTTCTGTTCCAACATGGGGGAAGCAGATCATCTCTGCACAAAATGAAGTGCCTGGAAAGCAGGTGTTCAATAAACAGAGCTCTGTGTGTGTTTACAGTTGATACCAGTGTATCAAGAACGATGTTAGCAAGGCAAACTACAACTTGGCTTCACACGAGCTATGTCTTAAAGTGTTGTCAGACTTATTTCTAGCTTGGAAGAATAGATGTGATTCAGTATCTTCCATAGGGATGGGTGTAATGGATGCCTTGAGAGTACTGCTTCCATCTGTAACATGTGGTATGCCAGCCCCAGTATTGATTGTCTTAGGCAGAGCTTTCTGAGCAAGCAAAAATGCAGAAGATGTTACAGTAACAGTGTATATAAAATTCAATGCCATTTAACAACTGTTGTCACTATCACAAGTCTTTAGTTGTTATTTCTGTCTGTCTTGCTAGTGTCTTAGACTTTCTTCCTTTGATTAATTAGGATTTGTCAGAATGTTATAGGTGAAGTTGCCTACTGTTTGTACTCCTTGAAACCCTACTGGATTATCTTGTCAAATGCATCTTCTTCCCCATCCTCCTCAACAGCCTGAGACAGTTCACCAGGTTTGGAGTGAGGCTACTTACAAAATATGTTTCTCATGTTGATACTACTCTGAGAGCAGGACCACGGAAACATGAGTATGTGTAGTTATTGGTAGCAATTATTAGTAATCTGTACCAAATTTGAAGCTCAGTTTAAAGAATCCAATATTGCTTTCCCCACAGTGTTACCTCAACTTCTTCAAAGAAAACCCACATGAGTAGGTAGGTTTCAGCAGAATATATGTGGGACACAGCTGGGCCTGACCTCCAGGCTTGAAGTTGAACAGGCTTTCTGCTTAGAGTAAATGATGAGTGCTGTGTGCTTTGTGCTTCCTAGAAGACCAAACTCATCCTCTTTTACTGAAATTTTCCCACCTTGTCTGTATAACTAAACATTCATTGAATGGGGAATGGACTCTGCTCTCCTTCTTTCTGTAGTGAGTGCCTGAAGAACCAGACTGAGGAATGTAGCTTGCTGTCTTGAGACCAATTTTTAGGGTAAATGAAACAGTGTTGATAGAAGAGACCAAGAAACCTCACTAACAAAGACCCTCAAGCCAGAAGCAAGTACATTTAACTCACATAGGGGTTACCAGACTGGTAGTCCTTACCCCATTACAGTTAAATTATTTGTGTAGCTTCAACAAAAAGGACTGACTGCCCTATAAGTCATTTTTGTCAAAGGAGAGATTCCTACAATTTTATAAAAGGAAGTGATCCCAGTTGCTTTGGCGAATAAACTAGTTTTCTAATTTCTTCTCAAATTTAAACAATTATCTGAAACGAAATGCACAATATGTCCTGGTCTTGGAGATATTCTCTCTAATTTTTCTGTCCAGAAGCCAGTCTCAGTACTTACTGGCAGGTATGTGAACTGATGTATGTGCTAGAAAGTGGCTCAAGTGACAGCCTAAAGATGACTTGATGTAAAGTTTCATGGTGTCATGCAGTACAATATTGAGATCCTAAATCTAATTCTAAATTAAATAATCCAGATGCAGATTTTGTGTAGCTGTAGTACCTAAAGAGTCTAGGAGCTTTACATAGTTCTCAAATACATACAGATTTTCTAACTCAGATGAGTGCACATGTAGTTAGCGCAGATTTTTTTTTTAAACTAAAAAACTATCTGGAGAAGGAATCAGCATTTCTTTCTAGTATTGTCTGGAGAGAAGCTATCCAATTTTTTCTAGTTTAAGCCAAACCTGACCAAATTCTGGTCAGACTTCCAGCCCAGTAATTTTTCTACAGCTCTCCACCATTATACCTGAAAATATTAAACTCTTGTCTGTTATCTTTCCCAGAAAATTCCTCAGGGGAAAGATCCTTTGTGTCTCCATGAGAAAGAAAACTATGAACCAGCCAGCTTCCCTCCATCCGGAAATGATCCAAAGCTCCTAAGGATTAGGAATTTTGCATTAGCATTGCAGGGCAAACTTTAGCAAAGGTTGCTGTATCCTTACTTGCAATGGGCTTTCATTCCTCATCTTGATTTTAGGCAGGAACAAGTAAAGACAGTGCCAAATATATTTAGTCTTCAAGTAAACTGACGGAGCAGAGCTGTGTTTAGGACTTGTTTAAAGAGGGTATTTCATCTGAAATGAGCACGTGTGTTAGCAGAGATGACAAACTGTTACTTAGGACTTCAGTCTGAGTTATTGAAGCCAGGCTGAGCAAGTGTATTGATGAGGAAAGCTGCCTCTCAATAAATATGTAAATGTGTGTGTGTGTGTGTAGTTGAAGAAGATGGACAAAGATAGTCTCTAAGCTAATAGATGGTTGATTTTTACAGGTAGCACATCAAGCATAACGTTTTCCTTTCAGCTAGCATGCTAGAGGGTTTGTGTGTTCTGACCTTTACCTGATCTGACTTTAAGGCCATGCGTGTCCCACTGGTGTTAGTGGGAAGAAGCACAGCTAATGGTCTCTGTCAGTGTGTTTGCACTGGAGAGACAGCCAAGCTAGCTGTAATTAAGATAGAGTAGCAGAAGCAGTCTAGCTGTGGTCATAAAGAAACTCTCTGCTTTTGTGGGAATAGTGCTTCCATCAGGCTGTCCTGCTGGTTTAGAAATAGCTTTTATGCTTTGCTCTGCCAGTGCTTCCCACCTGGTGATTCAAAGATGCTCCTTGAGACGTAGACTGTGGTCTGTGAAATGACTGGAATTGCTTTTTTTTCATAATATAAATATGCATTTCTCTACAAAGCAGTGAGGGAAAATAAAAGGTCATAGTTTGCTCTAATTTTTGCTTTGTTGTAAAGGAGCAATTGCAACACTACAGTGAGACGCTGGGGCACAAAATGGGCAGTGATTTCTCAGGTTAAAGGAGGTTGAGAAACACTGTTCAGCTCTATGCTGTTGCAAATAGTTTGTATCACATATCCTCCCTGAAGGAAAAATGTATTTTTAAGCCTGGCTGTGAGAGAGGAGGAGTGACTGGATAGTGGAAAAGATCTCTTTGTACAGTTATAACAAGGAAGAACACTCCTTGGAAAACTTTTCAGAGATTTTATTTTTGTGTTAAGGACCATACTAATCTAAATGCAGAGTGGCAGGTTGGAGTGGGAACAGTGACACTTTGTGAGCCATTTCTGGCTGTCCTTAGTCCTCTTATCATTCTCCACTGAGCTGTCATCTCCTGTGGCATCGAACTATCATTTCCAGAACCTCTGATTTGGTGGAAGGGTAGCCATTCCATTGAAGGAGAGTAGGGCTTATGCCAGTAGTTCAGAAAGGACCACAGAAAATTGCTGCCTACCTCAATCTAATTTGCTGCCAGGGTGTTTTTTCCCTAGCTATTTTTTAATGGGGTGTGTGATTAGTGGGCAAACAAAGATGACTTACATTTACTGCTTGCATCATCTCTGCTGAATACCAGGAATCCCCAAGGCTCTGGCAGTGCTCTCAGTGAAACAGCAGGCTTTTCTGAATGGCTTGCATTTCTCTTACAATTAATTCTCCTTTAGCTTTTTCTGCTTGTCTGTTTTCCTTTGCTCATCTAGTAACCTAAACTTAACATTATTTACCTCCCTCAGGTCTTTTTGATTTTAGATTTTTCCCTGCGATTAGTCATCTGTGTCAAGAGAAAACTCAAGCAGGTTTACAGCATTGCTAGTGCAAAGGTTGCTCATGTAAAAAAGAAAAATCTAGCTTTCCAATTCATTGACAGCATTATGGAAATTTGCCTTTTGAGGAGGTTACTTGGAAGGCTTTTTGTTGTATTACTCTCTCTTTGCACCTTGTCTATTAGTTTTAACTTGAATATGTCTTCTGATGCTGTACCATGTGGGTTAGTGCAACCCATTGCAGAATATGATGCACATTAAATCCAGAACACAGTGGCATTTAGGCACACTTGTGTGCAGATCCTGCAAAAAGATAAGAGGTCTAAGCAGCTCAGTGTTTTTAATTTTGAGCCAGTAAATGTCATTTCTATTTGTTGTTTATCTGCTGTCAAATTTTAAAAGCAGAAAGCTTTTCCTCTAAATGTGAACCTGAAGTAATGAACTCTGAGACACTGAAATGGAAGATGTTCAGTGCTGGATCAGACTGTTTTGGCATTGTCTGTAGTATCATAACACTGTCAATGACTAGCAGCAGAAAGGTAAAGTTGAAAAAAGGGGGACATGGCTTATTTTATAGTGATTTTTAAAAGTAACTTTATGGTGACCTGCACAAAGCAATCTTGGCTCATGTCTGAAGCTTCCAAATATTATAACAATAACAGTCTTTAAAGGTAATATGATTTTGCTTTTCATTTAGTAAAATTTAGATGCATAAAACTTTCCCCTTCATCCACATCTGTGCCATTAATCTTACTCTCAGTCTGGATTTACTGGTGTAATGTTATTGTCTACGTGTTTAGGTAGAGGTTATGGGAAAGTGAAAGCACAGAAACAGTGCTTGGGTTGATGAGTCCTACATTAAGCACACAACTAAGCCACTCACAATATACATACCACAGCTGACAGGAAAACAGTCCAAATCAGGGTATTTCAGATTGTGCATGGTACTTGATAATCGGCATGTGTCCTTTACGATGTTAAAATGGGTTGAACACAGGTCACGTTTTATAGCTCTACAGAACAATCTCTGCTCTTGTTTTGTTCAGGCTCTCAGTCTTCTCCCTGGTGTAGCAGCAGGAGGAAGAAGCCATCTGAGAAGTCCTGCACAGCCGTATTGTGGTAAGTTTGGTCCAGATGCCATTGAACCATGTAAACCCATGGGTACAGAGTTTTTCCTGTTTCCTTTTGTGTCCTTTTCCTCAAGTAGAGGTGCAGTGGGTTTCCTCCATCTAATCTTGTAGCTTTAAAAGTCAGTGTGGGAGGCCTTGAGAAAGCCTTTGTTCAAGATCCTGGCAATGGCAAGGTCATGAGTGGCCAGCAGTACTGTGTTCACGGTCTGAGCTGGAGGGCTACACACAACTGGATGAGAGATGAGAAGGATGAATGAGAGAGTTTCTGCAGGGCACAGGACCTCAGTAGAGCAGCTACCTCTGTATAAGCTTCACTTTCCATCTTTTAAGCTCTTTGTTGCTATTATGTGCTTGGAGACAGCTGCCCCATCCCCATGAACTCCCTAGTGGGCTCCAGGAGAGTACTGTGTTGTTATTGCATAATAAATGCAATTTGTTACTATTTGCATCACTTTTTAGTTTGTAAAATTTTTAGTGTACAGTGCAAAACTGTCCAATTATTTCATAATCAATTGACATTGCCAGCTTTCCTGTCTTATAACTGAGGAGCCTGCGCAACATAATTTCAGCCTAATGAATCCCATCATATTCTGTGCCTTGACCCAAAAGTTCCTCTTACCCTACTTTGCCCTGAATTCCTGTGTCCTCTGATGTCCAGGATAAAATGTCAGTTTTGAAAAAAGAGATAGCACAAAATATATGGAAATTGGAGAAGGTCACGGATCCAAGGGCATGACAGCCTTCTATTTCTGTACTCACTGAAAAAGAAAGTAAGCAACCCAACCCAAAAGTACTCAGTGTTTGAAAGGATAACACCAAAGATTGCACAGCACGTAGGGGTGGTATTGCTGTCTAGTGATTCTCAGGGCAGACAGCATCTAATGTTGTAGGAAACAGTCCACAGAAGATGCTGGAGTTTTATCAGGCTCTACTGCTTTCTTGCTCAGATGGGTGTGTTAGAGGATGGCAGCTGAAATTTCCTACAAGATGGTTCTACTTATGGCTGCAGCTGACAATGTCGTAACACCAAAGATAATAAAAGATTTAATCTAGAGGATGGTTTGGCACAATAAAAAATGGGTGCAAAACTGTCAAAATGGAAAAAGGTTCTAACTATAAGTGGTGTCAGGTTCTGGGGCAACTCTCAAGGTGAGGCATTGAGGAGAGGGAAAGGGGATGTCAGCATTTCCGAGTTGCCATTTGATGGATACTGTAAGTTATTAACAATGAGGTTAGTAAGGGAACAAGGCTCTGAGGCAGGAGATGTATTCCCAACCCCTCTCCTGTGTTCTGATCTATTTTTCTCTTTCTTTAGTTGTGTCAGGTTTTGGAGCAACTCTCAAGGTGAGGCATTGAGGAGAGGACTATAAGTGGTGTCAGGTTCTGGGGCAACTCTCAAGGTGAGGCATTGAGGAGAGGGAAAGGGGATGTCAGCATTTCCGAGTTGCCATTTGATGGATACTGTAAGTTATTAACAATGAGGTTAGTAAGGGAACAAGGCTCTGAGGCAGGAGATGTGTTCCCAACCCCTCTCCTGTGTTTTGATCTATTTTTCTCTTTCTGATCGTTTCCCAGTCAGGATGACAATAATGATCAACCTTTGGTAATTTTTAACAGGGCAAGATACTGGGATTGTGAACTAGCCTCTATGTCTTTGTCTTAGGCATCCAATGCTGTAACAATATAATGCCAAGACACCTTAATAAGCCCCTGTTTCCTGTCTGACTCTGAATCGTGATGGTCAATTCTGTTGTTTAATGAACGTTGGAACAAGACCATTTTCTTTCTATCTGTTTACACAGTTTTCCTGACAGACAGGAAGAACAGGTCTAACTGGCCAAAAATGTGGCTTGTGTCTGACATTTATTGTGATAAAATGTGACATTCTGAAATTTGCCATTCAGATCTTGTAGAAATGCAAAATGAGCTGGGTCTGGCCACCATGGAGACTCAAAGTACAAGTAAATATATCCATACTTGGATGGGTTGTTAAGAGCTCGGTAAAAATTCAGGTGGAAAAACACTTCAGTTTTTACCATGACTCTGTATGTTCTTTTATTTCCAAAATGCTTATTTTTCAGTTGTAAAGAAAAAAGATGTCTGTGTCCTTAGTTTCTTCTCAGAGATGTCTCACCCATTTTAAGTCAATTTTGCTTAAGCCAGGGAGACTCAGTGACCTCCAGTATGGCATTCAACTGCTGCACTTTCAGATAAAGAGCAAGACTTCTATTAACTCAGTAAAAGTCAGCATTCAACAATAGCTCTTTTTTGGAACCACAATGAAATATGCCTACTGTGTCTAAAAAACGGGTTATTTTAGCTCCAAATTGCCACTTGCCTCCTACTCAGTATTCTGACACTTGGGATTATTTCTGCTTCATCCTTGCAAGCTTTCCCAGTACATATTAAGCAAGCTGAAACTCATAACCAAAGTCCTGTCCTTGCATGACTTCCATCATTGAAAAAAAGCCAAACAAAAAACCACCAATGAATTCATTCCTCTCTCCTGACCAAGGTCTATGTAGCTAGCACCTTAATGAGTCATCGGAATTTTCAACAGTTAGTTTATCAGTTAGATTTGTCTCTCCCCACCTTTTTTTACACATGAAGTATAAGTGATCTATGCTGAAAGGTTAAACCTTTTCTTTTGAATTTATGCCACTCCACAGTAGGTCATCTTAGTACCAATTACTTTATAAAGTCCAACTGCTTTACCGCATGTACTTCTGGCGGTGTTCTGGTAAATATGTTTGTCATTCAGGCAGTGCACCATATAATATCTTCAATATCTTCTTTTTTTTTTTTTTTAAAGTCTCTAGATCTGTGCCTGTACTCATACTTTTGTTTTCTCATCCAGTTTAAAACTTGGTTTTGCCTTTATTCCTTTGTGACTTTCTGAAGGGAGTTTCCACAGCTGTAGTTATGTCAGCTCTTTAGGTGTTGTGCCTCAAGCCAAGACAATCTTAATGCTTCCCATATAAGAGCAGAGATGGGAGAGTTTTACACATCCAAGCAAAATCCCATTTTATTTGTTGTCTAACATGCCCATTCATTTGCAGAGGTCCTTGTAGCTGACTACCTGTAAACCTAAAAGGGTTGTGGCTCTGAATTTGGAGAAGCTTAGACACACTTGAAAAATTTCATTTACAGTCATATGAAGGCACATAAAAACTAAGGTTTTTGGAAGAGCTGTTTAGTTTGGTCTAAGATAGTGCTGCCAGTCTACAGGCTGTCTCAATCTGCATAATAGGTAAAGATCTTCCTGAACATTGAAAATTTTTGAAATATTCAAAACATTTCAACATCACTCTCAAATTTGAGTGAAACAGTCTCATAGACATTAATATGCTAATTTTCAGAGTGGTACAGCTGGGGAGAGATGAAGAGGAGTCCTATTCTTGCCCTTATAGAATTTAAAGACTCTTTCTTAGACAAAAATAGAAACCATTAGGTAGTGTTTGGGAGTTTCTTTTTTTCAGACTGGACTTGCAGTAGAGTGTAAGAGAGTTAGGGAGCCATGTCTCCCTCAGGGAGAACTGACAACACCATTTTTAAGCCTCTTCTGAAAACCCCAGCTTTAAGTCATCTTTTTTTTTTTCCTCCCTCTTTCTTTTCTTTTCATTGCTGGATTCAGAAAGTCCAAATAATTATCGTCTTCCTCCTACTACACCCTCCTAATTTTTAAAAGAGACTGTGATTTCTACTGTCATGGATGTGCTACATTTTTATGGGTTATGTTTTCTCTCTGTGCCTGTGTGGAAAGAAAGGAAGATCATACAGTTGCTGCATTTCCAGTTATTAAAACTGTTTGCTTGGGCTCTCTTTTTTACTGTGTGTTTATAATCCAAAGTAAATTTCATACCAGTCATTTTTGTCTGAAGTAAAGGTTCTGAAGAAATGTGCAGAAGTTTAACATAATTTCTATTCTCGTGCATCTTAGATAACACACCTGAGGAAACCAATCCTGGAAGCCTCTGTATTTGATTGAGAAGCTGGGTTCTTTTTTCTGTTCCTTGGCTTTCATTTCAGGCACTATAAGTCTCCCTACAAGCAGATTACAAGAGCCAAAATTCCCTGTAGCAGAGACAGAGAACTTCATGCCTTTGGATAATGGCGGTTGCTTTGCTGACTTTCTGTTATTTACCTCTTCCTCCACTCAAAATAAAGAATGAAAAGATTTTCAAGATTAAGTCCTGCCTAGATTTGAAGGGCAACGTAAATGTCCCATTGCCTTTAGCTGGGCTAAGATATCTCTCTAAGTGTTTTTAATCATTCTCTGTCTGATGGTTTCAAGCAGGAGAATATCACAGTCAGTAACAATGTTCCACAAGACTAGGAAATGGTCTGGGAGCAATTTGATCATGGAGAAACAAGTGTTAATGTTCCAGACCTACTACAGACAGACTCTGAGAGGGCTTCTTAACCCACATTTATACATATTTATGCTCTTAAAAAATCTTAGTTCTGTTGAAATAGTGATATGACTGCTAATGACATGCACAGAGATGTATGTGCTATACTGCGCATCTTTCTCTTATATATACTCTGCTATACTCCCCTACTCTTACCACTAATCATTTATATCTGCTTTCCTCTGTCACAGGATGATGATATTAGGACCAGTCACATGATGTGACTTAAGATTTGGAATAGTGGTCTTTCATAAAAGGGCTACTGACTTGTCATTCTTTGCAGATCCTTTTGCTATAGAGCAGTGGGGACTTGAAGGGAAGGTCTGAATAGTGCATAGTCACAAGGTGATGTCCTGATCCTGCAGCAAAGATTCTTGGCAAGTAGATAGCTGCAGTGGGTGACAGATCCTTGAGATCATGCTCTGAGAAAAAAGAAGTAATTGACAGAAATTATCTTTAAAATAGAGATTTTGCTGTTCTCCAGCTTACTGTGAATCCTGTTATAGCTTAAAAAATTCAGCTAATGCCTGTAGCTGTTATTTCCCAGGGGTCTTAGCAATTCTAGCCCTCTGTGAGCAGGATTCAAATTAAAAATAATAAACAGAGGTTGTGAAAAAAATCTAGTGTGGGTGGAAACTATTGGTGTTTACCTTTTGGAGTCATGTTGACATTTTTCCTTATTTAAAAAAAAAAGATTAATATGAGAAGTTTGTTGGTTTCAGGGACTAACTCGTGGAGAGATTGTCTGGAAGAATAAGAGATGCTTTCTGCTTTAACCTATTGAAGCCTTGGTGCAGAGATAACAAGATTGTTACAGAGAACTGGAATCACAGAGCATGCATGTTGCTGTGCTCATGGCTGTGACCTGAACTCAAACCCGAAAAAGGAGGCTGGTTCTATTAATATGGGTTTTCTTCTCATGAAATTTTATTGGACTGAAAGTCTGCGTATGCTTCATATGCTGTTCTTCATGGCCAGAAGGAGGGTAATGGATAGAGGTCAGGCAGTTCAGTCAGTAATTCCTTTGGGGTAGTGCAGCTCATTAAGCTTAAAAAGAGGAGGGGAGTTCCAGGCATGACAGTTTGTGACAGTCCCACTTGTGTTTGTCACTTCAAGAGCACTTGATCTATTCTCAGTTGAACTTTCAGTAGTAGCTAATTCAGTGGTGAATCAATCACGTAATCTTCCAGACCAGTTGGGCCTTTGGAAAGGAGGAAACCCAGGAGGGAAGCCCCCTGAAAAATAAAATGAAGGAGGAGGCAATTCTCAGTGGCTAGTCCCTGGCAGAATTAAGATTTCGCTCTGTGTGTGTCGGTTTGAAATGGACTAAACCATCTCCTTTTCTTGAAAACTCCTTGCAGTGAATCCCAACCATGTGCTTACTGTTCTCACTGCAAATGAAGCATCAGGGAAGGTCAAAAAATCTGCTCGCAGAGAAGTGTTCTAATTAGTCACTTTCTGCATCCCCACGGCACTACTCTTGCAGTGACATTGAGGCAGGAGTCAGGTCTGTCCAGCAGCATCTTGAACCATCTGCTTTTGTATGGCTGGTTCTGCTTCATTTATTTTGACTCCTCTGCATTCCATCTGACTTCCAAATTTGTCTTTGGCTCTGGCTGTCCAAGCGCGTGTCTAGACATGTGAATGTGCTCGGGTAATGACGCATACCTTTCCTTGGTGATGATGTAATTCTTCCCATCAATCCTGGGTTTGGTGTAGAATTTAGTACTACCAATCATTCGGATGAAGCATTGATAACATCTGCTCATCCTCTTTTTTCCTAGTCTTGTCTCTCTTTCCAAGCACCATCTGTTTCAGAATACTTGCGTGCTTCTGAAATGGCCCTTTCCCTTTTAATTTTTGTTTCAGAGTTTTATTCCTGTCTTTCCATCAAGCTCTGTAAAGCTATATGTTATTCTGGTTCTGATGACTGTCTACCGTATTTGGATCTTTCCAAAATGTCGCATTCTTGTGATTCTGTTGTGTCTTAATTCTCTTTCAGTGCCTTGCCTCTCCTTAGCCTTTCTTACTGTCTCTGGTCCCAGAAACTCTATTCAACACTGTTCTTGAGACAACTGATTATAATGTTTGGATCTAACAGCGGCAATTGCAAACTCCATATGCTGACAGATATCACCAGGGGAAAGTGTAAACTGTATATGCAGTTATATTCAGTGAACTACAGTGTTTTGTTTCTTTTTTACAGCTCTTCTGTCTTAAACTAAATACATCTTTGTCTAATCACTACTAAAAGAGTTAGTGACATTCCAGAAGATGCAGAGGCTTTTTGAAAATAAAATTAAAAAAAAGTAATCTGTTCTTCAGGAATATTTTCAGCACTGGCTGACTATTGAAATTTGCTAGACATGTTCTGATATAACCTTGATTAAACCAATATATGATGCTTAAAAATTTTAAACTTACCAGGAAGTTTTTTTTTCCTGCTAAAAACTGTGTGTTAAAGGCTCTTAATTTACCCATGAATCTTTTGATAGAGAGAAAAGCATATGGTAACTGCTTCAGATTTCACATTTGTTTTGCTCATCAGAGAGAAACCAGGCTTCATACCCAAACAGCATGTTTAGAATTCAGGAGAATGTGGGTTCATTCTCAGTGTAGCCTGAAATGTGCTTTGTGATCTTTGGCTTGCCATGCACTAGGTCAACTATAATGCTATCTTCAACCATCAAATGTTCAAAAGTTTTTTTCCTAACCACTTGACGATTCTGCAGTGGAATGTCCTGCATGAAGCTCATGTTTAACGATATCCAGCATACAGGAAAGATACTGTAATTCTACATCACGTTTTTTTCAGCTGTTCATGCAGGTAGTATCTTGCACTTGCATCCCAGTGCAAAATCTTGTCTTGTGTTCATTTCGACTGGAATAAATGCCATGAGTTTAGTCACAGAAAGGAAGTACTCAGAGTGTTCCCCATCAGACAACTCATTCAGATGATTAAGTTAGGCGACTGGTCTCCTTAAACTCCCTCTATAATCAATCAGTGGAGTGGGAGGCTCCTCCAGATGACAACTGATAGCAGGAGCTTAACTAATGTGTCTGTAGCTATAACTGTACTGATAAAAGCGGGGAGGTAGAATAGCTTGCATCCACATTGCTTGTGGCAGATTTTTTCTAGGACCCTTCTGATAGCATTGACCATGGCTGGATCATCATCTGGCCAGCATACAAGGGCTAGATGGTCTTAAGACATAAGAACTTTTTCCCCCAGTTCAAATTGTCTCCCGTTGGGTGTGACTGACTCCCTTACTGGTGCTTTCATGGGCATGTAGTGTTTGGTGAATGGTACAAAATGGTGCATACAATGGTACAAAATATTATGCATACTGTCCAGACAGAGTGGCCCCTAGCTAGACTGCAACTTAGAGGGGTCTAGTAAGCTCACTCCAGGACAAACCTGAGAGCAAGCTGAAATACATGAAATAAGAAGGAACAGAACACTAGGGGGCAGAGGTAAACACGTAAAATGGATTTTCTGTGGGTTTTTTCCCTTTTTTCAGGGAAGTAACAAATTAATCTGTGATCTTTCTATTGTTTCTAAGCTATGGCCAAGTCATCCATCCCACTGGATCTTTTCATTTGCTTCTCCACTGGAGCACTAAGCACAGGACTTCATCTCTGAGGTCCAGCGTTGCCCTGTTCTGGGTGGAATGATTAATGTGGAAAAATTACAAAATAGTGAAGAAGGCAGATGGAAACATTACAGGATGCTTTTTATGTAGTTAAACTAAGGTTTTGTTTCCTGGCTGCCTGCTCCCCTCTCTCTGGACTCTTGGCTCTGTCTCACCTCTCCTCCCATCTGGCCATGTCCTGTTTTCCCTCTGGAGCTGCCAAGTTTCAGCCTAAGAACTGGGCTGAGACTTGAAGCTCTTTAAAATTTCCAGCCTACCATGTGCAGTTGTACTGGTGGGAGTAGGCTTTCTGTGAGTTAGCATCTACCTGCTGGAAAGTTAACCACCTCTTTACCCCTTTATCTTCCTCATATGCCTTTCTCAGAAGTGCTGCCTGGCTATGCAGCGCCAGAGCTTGCATGACACTCCAGAATGAAGGCTTTCTACCAAGCAGCATGGAGGAAGTAGCATCTACAAACACATAATGACATTTCTGAGCATGGATGTGATCATAATGACCAATCCTAAATACCCGTTTGCTATTCACATATACTGTAGCTCATTACAATGACCACGGAGAGCACTCCATGGTGTTAGGCAGGGAATGGAAATGCCCCTGCCATGGAGAATTTACAGTCAAAGTACAAGACAGAGACAACAAGTGGCTATTGCAAGCAGATAGTGAAAATACATGCTAAAAAGAAAGATGTGCATTGGGATGTGTGTCTTTCTCCTTTTTTTAGCCAAGTACAAGACTGGCAGTGGAAGCATGAAGCAGTCCCAGCATAGGGTCATTACAGTGTTTCTGAGTTTCTGTAGGTAGCTGTGTTATTTGTATTCTTAAAAAAGTTACTTTCAACAGTACTATAGCAGGAACTTTGTTGTCCTTCATGGTGTAACTTTGGAGTTTGTAACAGGAGAAGGGGAAAAATGAGTATGGAAAAGCCAATTAGTTCTAAGCACTTTTGGAAACCCAGACAGGTTTTTTAATGGTGTTTCACTAGCTTCTTGACTCTTCAGTGTACCAAGCTTCAATTTCAGTATCATAACAGCAAATACAGATTGCATTGAATACTTTGTTTTACTCTGTGTCCTCTCCTCCTCCAGAATTCAGCTACTTGTCCACCCCTCCTATGCTGCTCCTTTTCTTTCCCTTTTCCCCTTCTCTTCCCTTTCCTGCTTCTTAGATCTAGTTTTAAAGTGCTTCCTCTAGTCAAAATTGGCATGGAAAGCAGAGAAGAAGCTTCTCCTCTCCATTATCATGATATAAGATATATTGATATGAATCCCCTCACTCCTTAGATTTTGCTTCATTGCATTTTGTGTGAAATACATGAGTAAACATTCAGTGAGTCAGAGAGAGGGTCTGTCACTACCTTGCTCTGTGAAAGTCATGCTGTATCTACTTGGCCAAAGATATGTTAACAGGAAGAAATTATGTCTCCATTTATGCAGCAAAACAATAAACTGTTTACAAAGATCATCCTGTGATAAATTATGTTCATTTATTTAAAATACACCCTGCCTTTCTGGGTAGCTTATATGTGAACACTGCCATGTTATAGATCAGATGGAGTGCTCAGGTGAATAAAACTACGTATGCATAACTTTGAAGGGAGAGGAAATATGTTACCACCTTTTCATAGAGATGGGAAGTGGGAACATGGAGACTATAGTCTTTGCCTAAAGCCACATTACTAAATTTGCATCAGAGCTGGGAAGTTTCAATGTTTTCCCCTCCTAGTCTTGTAATTTAGCCACAGAATCATCCTCTTTCCCTTGTTGGTATTAGGCCCTGATATGTAGCAACACTAATGTGAGACAGAGGCTCTAATTCTGGATCCTCCTGGATTCTCCTTTATGCCCTAGACTAAGTGACAAGTCTGAGTCAAGCTCTCACAGGTTAAAGACCTTAGCCACCTGAATCAATGATGCAGAGAAAATTTATCTGTCTGTGTGGCTTAATTGTTGTGTAATGGTTTTCTTTCTCTTCCCGCTGCATTCCTTGTTTATTTACAATTTATTTTCTGTCTCATGTAGTGTAATAATTTGTGCTTTACACAATGCCAGAGCAGGAAAATTCATATTTTTTTTTGTGGAAAATTAACATTGACCTCATTTTAGTGCTTTTTAGCACTTTTTTTTTAGTGCTTTTGCACACTTTTCAGTTCCATAGGCGTAGCATAAGTTTGTCTTCAAGAGTAGAGGAGAAATTGGCGTCATTCAGCAGGCTGACCTGAGGTGCTGCATGAAGGCCTGTGGTGCCACCATGTTGAGTTTCCCATTCTTGTGGGGGAGAGTCTTTGGAGGAGGAACAGAGGTTGGCAGTTTGTAGAAGACATCCCTCCACAATTTGCTTTTAAAATTTTGCCTGATGGACAGGTGATGCACCACTGACACAGCGCAAGTCCTAGAGCTCTTTGGAAGGTCTTTTTTGCTCCAGCAGCTCTGTGTCTAGGTATCTTTTTCATTGTAAATTGTCTCTATTACCACTGACACAGTGCAAGTCCTAGAGCTCTTTGTTTGGAAGGCCTTTTTTGCTCCAGCAGCTCTGTGTCTGGGTATCTTTTTCATTGTAAATTGTCTCTATTTCTCTAAAGAATGTTTCAGAGAGAGAGTGAATCCATGGAACACAAGGAAATCTGCTCTCCTCTCTGTATGACTTTGGGAACCTCAGGTATTTTTATTTATGATACCTAGCTCAGGAGAAAAGAAAGAGGACAAACTTACCACCTGTGCCAAAGTGGAAAGGGAATCTCATGAACTGTAAAGATTTGTAAGCTGGATAATTCCCACCTTGAAGAAGAGCTGATCCACATTGAGTTAAACAAGACACAGCTTTTCCTATCATTTTCTCCTATAACAAATTAAAGAAATAGAAAGATTTGGTGAAGTAGAAATTATGTTTTTCAAAAGGCTTAAACAAATTAAGGTTTAAAATAAGATAATAAAATTTATATGAGATGTTTTGATATGTTTTATAATGCAATTGATACCTGCCTCCAGCAGATAAGCACATTCATCTGTTTGCTTGGAGGCTTCAGTCCATGCACAGTGTGCATTAATAGCTTATAAAGCATATACTTTCATATTCTTATTAATATTACTTAAATGGGCCTTTTTCAAGGAGTTTTGTCATTTTTTTCCTGAGATAGCACTGATTTAATAAAGTTTACTCCTCTGGCATACGGTTGAAGAAAATTGTCAGAAAAAGCAGCATGGGCACAGGGTGGCATAAGCAGGAATAATTTCAAAGGTAAAAAGGGATCTACCTTTATGGCGACAATAGACAGACTAATGGATGAAAGCATAATGGTGGTTTAGTCAGGTTCTTCTGAGTATGAGGGAAGAGTGAAGACTCAATCTGTTGTAAGTTAGATCCAGCTGCCCATTGCCCAGGGGCCTCTTTTAGTAGTTGAGAGTTACTGGGACACAAGAGTGCTTCAGGAGAAGCTTCCCAGCTGCCTGGCATTGCTATTTCGGTTTCTTAGTACCCTTTGCTGAACAACTGCATATGCTACTATTCCCATCATCCTGTGCATACAGCTTTACCAGGGCTGTTGAGAGCTCCTTTAGCCAGGCACATGATCTAGGAGCACCTTCACACTTTCTCATCTCCCCTCAGCTTTGTGGCTTTGCCAGGCTGTTTCCTGCTTGGTCTCAGCATCCGACTCACTCCTTTGTGATGTCTGGCCCTCCTGCAATGAGTCCTTTGTAGCTCTGCTGTATTGTGAGCTCTCTGGGATGAGGGAAGGGGAAATAGTGTTGTTTCACGTTTGTATGTCACCAATTACACTCTTGGATCTTCCTTAAGATCTGTGAACTTTTAGTAAACAAAACAAAGGAGAGAAGCATTAGGGAGAAAGATAGATGGTGAAAGGAAAATCAGAAAAGAAAGGAGAGGATTCAAGTCTGACCCTCTGTCATTCTCCAGATAAGGAAACAGTGGGTTGGGGAAAGAGAAGGTAAGGTGGTCTTACCTATGGGCAAAACACTGTGCTAGCAGCCACCTGAATCAATGATGCAGAGAAAATTTATCTGTCTGTGTGGCTTAATTGTTGTGTAATGGTTTTCTTTCTCTTCCCGCTGCATTCCTTGTTTATTTACAATTTATTTTCTGTCTCATGTAGTGTAATAATTTGTGCTTTACACAATGCCAGAGCAGGAAAATTCATATTTTTTTTTGTGGAAAATTAACATTGACCTCATTTTAGTGCTTTTTAGCACTTTTTTTTTAGTGCTTTTGCACACTTTTCAGTTCCATAGGCGTAGCATAAGTTTGTCTTCAAGAGTAGAGGAGAAATTGGCGTCATTCAGCAGGCTGACCTGAGGTGCTGCATGAAGGCCTGTGGTGCCACCATGTTGAGTTTCCCATTCTTGTGGGGGAGAGTCTTTGGAGGAGGAACAGAGGTTGGCAGTTTGTAGAAGACTTCCCTCCACAATTTGCTTTTAAAATTTTGCCTGATGGACAGGTGATGCACCACTGACACAGCGCAAGTCCTAGAGCTCTTTGGAAGGTCTTTTTTGCTCCAGCAGCTCTGTGTCTAGGTATCTTTTTCATTGTAAATTGTCTCTATTTCTCTAAAGAATGCTTCAGTTTCAGAGAGAGAGTGAATCCATGGAACACAAGGAAATCTGCTCTCCTCTCTGTATGACTTTGGGAACCTCAGGTATTTTTATTTATGATACCTAGCTCAGGAGAAAAGAAAGAGGACAAACTTACCACCTGTGCCAAAGTGGAAAGGGAATCTCATGAACTGTAAAGATTTGTAAGCTGGATAATTCCCACCTTGAAGAAGAGCTGATCCACATTGAGTTAAACAAGACACAGCTTTTCCTATCATTTTCTCCTATAACAAATTAAAGAAATAGAAAGATTTGCTGAAGTAGAAATTATGTTTTTCAAAAGGCTTAAACAAATTAAGGTTTAAAATAAGATAATAACATTTATATGAGATGTTTTGATATGTTTTATAATGCAATTGATACCTGCCTCCAGCAGATAAACACATTCATCTGTTTGCTTGGAGGCTTCAGTCCATGCACAGTGTGCATTAATAGCTTATAAAGCATATACTTTCATATTCTTATTAATATTACTTAAATGGGCCTTTTTCAAGGAGTTTTGTCAATATTTTCCTGAGATAACACTGATTTAATAAAGTTTACTCCTCTGGCATACAGTTGAAGAAAATTGTCAAAAAAAGCAGCCTGGGCACAGGGTGGCATAAGCAGGAATAATTTCAAAGGTAAAAAGGGATCTACCTTTATGGCGACAATAGACAGACTAATGGATGAAAGCATAATGGTGGTTTAGTCAGGTTCTTCTGAGTATGAGGGAAGAGTGAAGACTCAATCTGTTGTAAGTTAGATCCAGCTGCCCATTGCCCAGGGGCCTCTTTTAGTAGTTGAGAGTTACTGGGACACAAGAGTGCTTCAGGAGAAGCTTCCCAGCTGCCTGGCATTGCTATTTCGGTTTCTTAGTACCCTTTGCTGAACAACTGCATATGCTACTATTCCCATCATCCTGTGCATACAGCTTTACCAGGGCTGTTGAGAGCTCCTTTAGCCAGGCACATGATCTAGGACCACCTTCACACTTCCTCATCTCCCCTCAGCTTTGTGGCTTTGCCAGGCTGTTTCCTGCTTGGTCTCAGCAGCCGACTCACTCCTTTGTGATGTCTGGCCCTCCTGAAATGAGTCCTTTGTAGCTCTGCTGTATTGTGAGCTCTCTGGGATGAGGGAAGGGGAAATAGTGTTGTTTCACGTTTGTATGTCACCAATTACACTCTTGGATCTTCCTTAAGATCTGTGAACTTTTAGTAAACAAAACAAAGGAGAGAAGCATTAGGGAGAAAGATAGATGGTGAAAGGAAAATCAGAAAAGAAAGGAGAGGATTCAAGTCTGACCCTCTGTCATTCTCCAGATAAGGAAACAGTGGGTTGGGGAAAAGGATTCTTGTGCCAGCAGAGCTGGTCTGACCCCCTGTCACTCTCCAGATAAGGAAACAGTGGGTTGGGGAAAGAGAAGGTAAGGGGGTCTTACCTATGGGCAAAACACTGTGCTAGCTGGGGATAAAAAGGTTTGTAGTAGGGAGTTGTTAATATATGTTTTAAAATGCACACTGCTGCAACAATTCCAAGTTCACCAATAGCTCTGGAGCTAACATCAGGGCATCCTCTTATAGCAGTGGACAGGAGCATTATTTTTTCTGAATGTAGCTATAAGAATAGTTTTTAACATATAAAGCATATTTCCCCATGCTCAAATACATTTGTACTTTACATGAGTTCTGTAAAAAAGTAATACTTGTTTTTGTAATCTACTAGAAAAAGTTTTTGTGAAAAATCAACTGCTTTTTACCCAACAAATTACTTTTATGGGCATTCAGAATTGAACCTCCTTAGTGTGACCTATTCTTGCCTGCCCCCACACACATTCTTTCAGGTTTTACACTCTGTAGCACTCCAGTTTCTATGAGAATTAACTGGGCTCTTTTTTTTGCTTCTTCCACTGTCAGCAGAATGGCAATGAAATATGTCATATAGAACCTACCTTTTTATTAGATCTTAGGAATAATCTTACTTCAGATGGCAGGTTGAATAATCAAGACACAAAACACAAAAATTAGGAAATGTTCCTTCCTATACAATTTCATTAAAGTTCTTGCATGACTGAACTTAATAATGAAACTCCTAATGACCAGTGGGGAGAGGTTTGTCTGGAATGTATTGGAAGAATAAGCCTAGAGACTGTGGCTGGACTCCTTAACCAAAGTAGCTGTAATCTGGTACAGGCTCCAAAGGTGGTAAAGGCCTGAGCTGTAGCTGGTCCAGGAACTTCTCTAGTTCAAATCTGTTCTCTGAAAACCCACAAAAGAACAGAGTGACACAGTGGGCATCCATGCATATGAGCTTGGAACACCGATAATGCGATTTACACATGAATAGCAGGTGGCTTTTCCAAAACTCATATATCAAGGAACAAAGAAAGTTGTGATTACAACGAATCTCATGCATACCTTTCCCATCCCATGTAATTTGATGATAAGCCAAACACTTTGTTCCATCAATATGACAGCCCAAGTGGGCCTTCTTCGAGCTCTCCCTACTAAAGGCTGCATTGTGGTGATCAAAATCTTGATCTTGAGCTGAGACACCCTCTCAAGGTTGCTCCTTGAGGCAGAGATACCTCTTACCAACTGCAGATCTTTAGTAAGTGACTGATACTGTGCATAACCTTGTATTATAGTGCACTAAGATTTTGTCTTGGTAACTTTGATTCTGTATTGGTAGTTTTAAATTATTGTTATATCCTTTGTGCAGTAAAGTAGTAGGGTGAACCTTGCCATCGAATGTTGTGAAGTCACACTTTTTATAACATCATACTTCAATAAACGCACTTTTGCCTCTACTTTTGGCAGTGGTTCTTTAAGCAGTTTAAACTGCCCATTTGTGGCAAATTGGTGTAGTCAGCAGGTTCCTAAATCAGGATTTGCAAAGGTGTTCTTAGAATCTGTTCTTCAGAAAACCCAAATTTTAGCTTCACTGTAGTCCTGTTTATTTATCTTGTTTTCTGTCGCTCAAAAGATTTGTAAGCAATGAACATTTGCTAGTTACGCAGAGTAAAAGTCATCAGATGATTGCTGGGTTCACTTTGAGAACTCTTTACAGAATCAGTTTTTTAGGAATATATATAAGAATATATACAGTAAATTATATGATACTATACAATCAATATTATTAAATATTACCTGAACTAAAATGGAAACTTTTTAAAACTAGTAATCACCCTAGAAACGACACATTTTATGAGTCTCCAATTTCAATTCAATTGGAGATGTCTCAGTGACCTTGCTGTTAGGGCAGTGTTTGATTGGAGATTGAAGGGGTTTGTATCTATACTTTTTCTATAAGTTGGCGTTACACTTTTTAGTTTTTCTCACACTAATTTCTGATCAGAAAAACAATGTTAATGGTTTTGCAAAATGTTGAAGAACTTTTTATTTTGTGCTTTATGCCCTCCTGATGACAGTGTTTTCATATGGTTAAGAAGGGCAATTACGGAAGTGTTCTGTATGTTTTGTGATTTTCTTTTGAAAGTCACTTGAGATGAGCGCTTTGTTGATCAAAAGAGGCTGCTGGTTCATGCATGATACCTGCACAGTAGACCACAGCCAATATTTTGCCTGTGTTTCAGCCCAGAAGATGTTGTTCAACATCACACTACTTTGTCTTTGAATAAGGCCTTAACCTGAGAAGAATGTCACAACTAACCTTTATTCATTCTTTCTATTTTCATTCACAGATCCTTCTTCTTGCATTTGCTTTTCATCTTCCGTGCCCATTAGATCTCTGAAACTAAGGTGAAGGGTGCTGCTTACAGCTGAGCAGCACATCATCTCAGCCTTGCCTATACCTACGACCTCGTTTCAAAATTGTTTTTTTCTGCATTGAAAATTGTTGAACCATTGGCTTTCTGACAGTTTCAAGCTCTAACCTGAAGTACACTGGGGCAGGCCTTGAATTATGATTCCTTTTTGCATTACAAATTTATTGCTTGTGGATGCTTGTCATGTTGTAATGCATCTCCACACGGATGATAGGATTCAACTTTTGCCTGTTTTCATTGGCTTTCAGTGGCGGACTGAACAGGGGGGGTTTTTTTGTTTTCATGAAGGGCATGTGAAATGTGCTGAGCAGAAACAAAACACATTACGCTGTAATTCACTGGAGTATTGTGTGCCCTTCATGCAAGTGGCGTGACAGCCACTGCCTTTTCTCTACTGAGACACTGTTTGAATCTGTGCTTCCCCTCCATTCCCCTGGGCATTTCTTATTTTTGCTCATGGAATGCCAAATTTATTTGTAACTGCAAAACATTGTGCATTCTTGCTAACTGGGACATTAATTTTTCTTTCTTTCTTCCTCCCAGCCCAGTCAGGACACAAGTTTGTTCTACAATATGCTCTCTCCAGTGATACGTCTCATCCAATTTTAAATGTCTTATATAAAGGAGCTCTGCTTCAGAGACTACTTAATACTATTTGAGGGCCAGATTGTGACTTGGATTTTGTATACCTATACATCACACAAGCTACCTGACTCTTGGCTTCAGGTGTACAGAATTTCAGCCATTGTATTCAAAGAGCAGGTACAAAAGAAGTGTCAGAAATCTGTGAAATTTTTGTCTTGCTGCTTCAACTTACATGCCAGAGCACTCGTTCAAATGTAAGGTAGTTGGTGCAGAATAGGTCAGCAGCAAATGTGAAAAAGGAATGCTGACAAAGAGATGAGTGGGACTTCTTTTACCCCCTGTGGATTCTGAGGCTCTCGGTCATTTTTCATGTTCGGTCTGTGTCAAAACTGATAGCTGTGGTGATAAGTAGATGATGTCCCTACCTATTTATCCTCTAAGTATCATTCTCTGAATCCTGCAGAAAAAGTTTCCTCTAGTTATACATTTTCATCTTAGCTTTGGCATTTGCTGAACAAACAAAGGCCTTGATTGCCTGTCGTGTGTTAAATTGGGAATGAGACTCCGACAGTGTTTTAAGCAGTCGTGTTACGAGATTCAGATGGACTTTGTACAACCATGAGGTGGAAACTAGTGCCAATTAATTTTTTCTTTTCCATTAAAATTTTCCCAGCAGCTTTCAATAGGTTATAAGCTAGGCTGTATCATAATGGTTCCTAGAATGATACTGGATTTTGTTATACATAAGGGTAAGACTGATCAATTCTGTCAGTATGTGGTCATCCTTGCTTTGTCTCCAGGGACTGAGTGATGTGTTGCCTAGTGGAATGCAGTCTTTGAAACTGGACTGCAAGATCTCAACTAAACTTTATTTGTGTTAGATTTTAAAGCCTAGAGGCCAAAGTTGTTAGTTTATGATTGTGACAAGATAGACTAAAATAAGACTAAAACAAGAAGATCAGGTTCGAGACCTCTTAAGGAACCTGAAGGTGCATAAGTCCATGGGATCTGGTGAAATCCATCCGCGGGTCCTGAGGGAGCTGGCGGATGAAGTTGCTAAACTGCTTTCCATCATATTTGAGAAATCGTGGCAGTTTGGCGAAGTTCCTGCAGACTGGAATAAGGGGAACATAACCCTGATATTCAAAAAAGGAAAAAAAGAAGACCCAGGGAACTATAGGCCAGTCAGTCTCACCTCTGTGCCTGGCAAGATTATGGAGCAGATCCTCCTGGAATCTCTGCTAAGGCACATGGAAAATAAGGAAGTGACTGGAGACAGCCAACATGGCTTCACCAAGGGCAAGTCATGCTTGACAAATTTGGTGGCCTTTTATGATACTGCCACATGCTTGGTGGACAAAGGCAGAGCAATAGATGTTGTCTACCTGGACTTATGCAAAGCGTTCGACACTGGCCCACATGACATCCTGGTCTCAAAATTGGAAACTAATGGATTCGATGGATGCACCACTCGGTGGATAAGGAGCTGGCTGGACGGCCGCACCCAAAGGGTTGTGGTCAGTGGCTCAATGTCCAATTGGTGGCCAGTGACGAGTGGTGTTCCTCAGGGGTCTGTACTGGGACCCGTGCTGTTCAACATCTTTGTTGGAGACATGGACAGTGGGGTAGGGTGCACCCTCAGCAAGTTTGCCGATGACACCAAACTTGGTGGTGTGGTCGACACGCTGGAGGGAAGGGATGCCATCCAGAGGGACCTGGACAGACTTGAGAGGTGGGCTCGTGCAAATCATATGAATTTTAACCAAGCCAAGTGCAGGGTCCTGCACCTGGGACGTGGCAACTCCAGGCACAAATACAGGTTGGATGGAGAATGGCTGGAGAGCAGCCCTGAGGAGAAGGACTTGGGGGTGTTGGTGGATGAGAAGCTTAACATGAGCAGGCAGTGTGCACTGGCAGCCCAGAAAGCCAACCGCATCCTGGGCTACATCAAAAGAAGCGTGGCCAGCAGGTTGCGGGAGGTGATTCTATCCCTGCATTAACAGTTTCATTTGCTGTATGAAGTGTCGGCTTTCCTTCTTGTTAGATATTCAGCAAGATCATAGAAAGTCAAACATCTCAGTAAAATCTATTTTTATCATTATGAATGCTTCACACTGGTGAGATTTCAAACAAGCCCATAGGTAAACTGAATTGCTTAATACAGTCCATTACCTTTTTCTTTTGCTACAGGGGGCTCTTGTGTACTTAAGGTCTCTTAAAGACTGTTTTGTCACTGGTGTTTCTTTTTTCCCAGTAGTAACTCCACAGAGCAGCAGATAAATTAATTCTTTCCAGTGGAATGTGAAGTCAGAGTTCTGACTATTGCCGTTCTGGATGTGAGTGCAATGAGGTGTCAAGGAAAAATTAGGTTTGTAGTGTTTCTTCTCAAGTTGGATGTATTCAATTCAGGCGTAGCTTCTTCCAGAATGAAACAAAACTGATGATGAGGCGTTCATAAACAGTTAAAAACTGACTCATCTACTGGTTTCTATGTAGAAGGTCAACAAGCTTCTATACACAAAGAAACTGTGTTGGGAACCCATTTGAAAGAAAGAAATAGTGTAGCTGTTGTGTTTTTATTGCTATGTTCCTTCATCCCATTTAAGCGCATCTAATTTAGGATGTGAAGACTTTTCTTCTGTCTTTAAATGTAGTTAGTGGGGGCTTGTTTATCATAGCCCAAATTACTGCTAAGAACTTTCTTGAGAACTAAAAGCTTTATTTTAAGAGATGTTGAAAAATTATCTGTCTACGAGAATTAGAAGTGAAAGGTTTGATGACATTCAATTGCTGTTGCTGAGCCCATTTGACTCACATGAGTCCATTTGAGTAAGGAGCACAAGCATTCAACAGAGGATTTGTTCTTTGTAATGAAATTGTAAGATGCTTTTTATCACAGCTCTTTTCCATTTGGCTTCCTATGATTAGACAAAGCATGATGTCTGATTCTTTTTTGCTTTTTTCTTAGGGTTTTGCTAAGTTCTAAAAAACTAATTGCTGATAATAGTAGAGTCAACTAGCCATGGTAGCTAACTCTAAAGACATAATGGAGAAATAATCTTATCACCTTGCATTTCCTTACACTTTCTGGTCCACAAACTCCTTTCTTCTTTAAATACCTTTCTTCTTTTCTAACAAGTGATAAGACACGCAAATGGTCATACTGGTCTGTTTCTTCTTTATTCTGCACTTGCTTCTTCTCAAACTTGATACAAACTTTATTGAAATCAGTGAGAAGACTTACATTCTCTATTTTGATTCTTTCTCTCTTTTGACATACAGTTATTCTTACAAATTCTCCATTTTTCTTAAAACATGCAAGTGCGCACTTATTAAAATGCACCAGTCTTTTATAATTATTTTCAAGCTACTCTATTCATGTGGCCTTGAGCATGCCTGGATCTTGGCAGTCTTGAGATCTTTATCTGAGTCTTCTTGCCTAGGGTATCTTTAATATGTTCTGGGAGAGAATGAGAATAGGGAAAAAATCAATGACCCATTGAGGGATTTGCATGTCATATGAATGATGTTAACACTTGTCTCAACTCACTACAGGACACTGCTACAGGACAAACTCAGTCTAATAACTTCTTGTGAATGTCTTGCCATTGTGTGCCAAATGCCTAGTAGAAAAAGGACCCAAGGAGACTTGGTGACATTTCTTGTTGCTTATGATCATAACCTTGCATCCTCTGTGTCCACACAGCAAAATTGTTCATCTTTTGGGATCAGCATTCAAAATCCTCCCTGTGCCTACAAATTATGCAGGCTTCTCACAGCACTACCTAATGACTGGGAGATATGGACACCAACCAAAACTGAGCAAATGCCTAGTAGAAAAAGGACCCAAGGAGACTTGGTGACATTTCTTGTTGCTTATGATCGTAACCTTGCATCCTCTGTGTCCACACAGCAAAATTGTTCATCTTTTGGGATCAGCATTCAAAATCCTCCCTGTGCCTACAAATTATGCAGGCTTCTCACAGCACTACCTAATGACTGGGAGATATGGACACCAACCACTGGGAAGTGTCATATCTATTTTAAGGTGCATGAATATATTCAGTAATAGAACAGCAGCAGATCTTGGCTTTTTAGAAACATTCTTTTTTTTTTTTTTTTTTTTTATGCTATCAAACTTTTTTTTTTTTCTTTAAGCTTGGATAAAGATACCAACTGACTACTGATCCTTGAATATAATGAGTATTCTACATATGTGTTTCCTTGATTCTAATGGGAAAGAACAATGTAGGATAGTGTGAGAAAGCACATTTATTTGGTACTGGTAAGTAAATATGAGTTTCCTGCAAATAAGTGTATTTTACTCACATGAGATTCCCCACCTTCAGGTCAGGATTCAGGAACTTCCCCTTTAATAAAAGCAGAATTAATACTGTAATGTGAAGTCATGGATTAGTGGGAAGACATGGACAAATGCTTTTGTATCTGCATTATTATTCCCAGGCCAATGAGCACTTGCATATATGATGGCAAGAATATGTTCTTTGGTTAAAATGTCAGCTCAGAAATATACTGTTGATTGTAAATGGTTACATGCTACTGCAATGTATAAAGAGAACTTGAGGACATATTCCCAAGGAAAAGTTTTCTTGCCTGATATGACCTGTTGATAAAACATTAAAAGCTCATAAAATGTAAAGATCCATTGCCAAGATTGAATTTTGAAAGAAATAACAAAAAGATTATACATTTAGAAGAGTTATGAAAAAGTTGTGTTTCTTCTAAATTTTGAAAGGAGATTTTGTTTCTCTGTGGGTATTACTGTGGAGACTGTATTATCATGTGGTAGCGGATTAAGTTAATGCAAAGAATGACAACTGGGGTTAAGCTTCCTGGTTTATGTGTATGTATGGCTTGATTTCTTTAAGTTTGGCTTGAGTCAGAAAAAGTGTAACAGAACACCTCCAATCTCCGCAATATCTGGCCAGGTATCACATAACCTACATTGTCAGTTATGTCCTAGCTGACTCAGACCTCACTCTAGAAGTGTCATCTTTTGTTCATACTGTGGTAAACCCTAGAAGGGTTCAGCCCTTGGTTGTGTGAAAGCTGTGCACATGTGGGGGGGGTAAAAAAAAAGAGTTTATAACCCAAAGAATATGTAGTTAATCCCTTCTAAACCATGAAACTTGACTGAGGTACTTCCCTTCAGAGCTGAGATGCCTCAGACTCCCTCTGTGATTACTGTGGGAAGAGAGAGGGGCAGCCCCATGGTAAGAATCAGGTCTCAGATGTGTATGTAGAAGTGAGATGGCAGACATCTGTCCATAACCCAAACAAGTGAAGGAGCACAAGTGAGATATTAAAAGGGTCTGCAGCGCTGATGTAATTTAATATGGTGATATCATCAGGTTGTTTTGTTTGAGTGTTTGTTTGAAAGGCCTTTGGTATCTTTTTCAGTGTATTTCCCTGCAACCTTGTGTCTTTGGCTAGCAGTGGAGCTTCCTCCTTGCTTGCCCTTTGGTCTGCCATTTGCGATAGTGGGTAAGGAGTATCTGAATCAGTGGAAGATGTGTTGTGTAGGATCCCAGTAGTGAATGTTGTCTGGTGAAGAGCTTCCTCAGTGAGCCTGTTTTGGGGGGTAGCTATTTTCTCTGTGCCTGATATATTCATCCTGCATCAGGAGAACAAGGGTGGGTAAGTGAGATTTCATGCATTTAGTTGGTCACTGTGACAAAATCACTATTACACGATATAGAAGGTCCAAATACAGGACAGCAGGACAAAACTACCATTTCTTCGAAGGAGAATGGGACTTTGCCTAGAAGATCTTGCAATTATATGATGTCCCATGCTGTGCTGCTTCTGCTGTCTTCAATTTCGTCTCCTCATTTTTGTTTCCTGTGACCTGGAGACTGTTTATTAAATATTGATGCTGAGGCTCTGTTCACAGTACTATAATCCCTGTTCTCCCTTTGTTGCTGTCCAAATAATACAACTCATTTACCCATCTTGGTTTGTTGCACTCTTTGATCTTTCCCTGCTGGCATTTGAACTTAACTAAACAGCTTGCCAGATCTGACCATCACGTGTTTTAGTATAGCATGCCTGTTAGCTTGTAGATTGCTTTATCACCTCTCTGAGAGAAAGGATTGTTAACATGCTAGTGTGTGTGTTCCGCATTTCTAGGCAGACTAATTGCCACTTAAGAGAACTTAAATAACACCCTAATATACTGCTCAAGATTTCAGCAGTGTAAGCTATCATGGACAAACAAGGTCATGTCACCGCTCTGTGTTACATTCTGTTGTTTCTGTTAAACCAGTCTGTACATTAGCAATCCATAACAAAATTGGATCAATAGCAAGCCTTTTCTTAGTAGTACAGAAACAACTTAGGGATATTTTACAACTCCAGTGCTTGGTGCTTTCTCCTCACAGTCAGATGGAAATGTTAAAAACAATGAGGTGGCTGTTGATCAGTAAACTTCAGGGGTTTTTCATTATTTTTATTCTACTGTTTGAAACAGCAGTTGGATCTGGAGTGTGGAGGGGGCACTTTGAGGAAAGTTTGTTTCTATAACAAGATGGTAGACAAATGGAGTTCTCTTTCTTAACTCCTTTCTTGAAGTGGAAAACTCCTGGAGTTTATTTCAGATGCAAGGTACTGAATAGCACTAGCAGTGTGTGAGGCAGTAAGTAGAGACAGAAAATTTTAAAGCAATGCTTGTGTGTGGGGACTGTTGCTCTGGGGAGATAAAGCTGGTATTTTTTTTTCCTAAGCTTTTTTAAAGCTGCATGTCTGTGTGCTCACCTGAAGCCCTGTTGCTGGCGTTGCTTTCTAACCCCTCTTTCTCTTGTTAGTATTTTAGGAAGGATTCATGTTAGGGTATTTTACCTCAGTAAAGTCACTGCCACTCTAACATTGAACATCACTGGAAACACATGTCCTAAAAGTGAATGGGGCCACCTGTCTTCCCAGTGTGAAAGACCAGAAAAAAGGAAACGGGATGATTTGGGGCTGCTGGGGTGAATGTCTCTGAGTCAGCTGAATTTGTCACCCACCACAGTGCCCCTCACAGGTGAACAGCTCTCACCTTCACATTTACCTCTGCCTCTGCATGCCTGGTACTATTTCTTCATGCACTTACCTACAGGATGCCCAGGACTATTCAGCCAGGGGCTGGATTAGTCCTATTCCACTGTGACAGAACTACTAGTAAGGTTTAAGAAAGTTCACACTGTTGCTGATTTGATGTTACCTTTAATGCTGTCATCTCCACTTGCACATATACTGGCACGTGGGTGTCTCACTTTCATTGAAATGTACACAAAATACCAATTTAGAGAAGCCTTTTCCTGGCTGTTGAAAAGCTGTGGTTTGGTGACTAAGTTAGGCTTTGTTTTTTAGCTGTTTTTGCATGGTTACTCAAATTCATGAGAGATATTTTAGGTGATGTACTGAAAGATTGCATTTCCAAACTGGAGACTCCGATATATTAACTTCCTGTCATTGCTCTCCTTCCATTTTAATTAGTTTCTTCTGATTTCAACAAGGAACTGCCAAATATATTTAAACTGTCAAAAATGCAAAATTAGAATATCCTAACTGTGATTGCTACCTATGCATATCTCTGTTCTCTTTCAGGTCACCTCCAGTACCTCTTTTTAGGTTACAATTCTTGTGCCTTTACCAGTTGTGCATAAGACTCTGTAATTTTCACTTCTTGTAACTAGTCCCTGTGAGACCAACCAGCTTTACTGACTGGTTTGCATCTTATCCCATAAGGATTCACTGGTCAGTATAGACCAGATAATCTAGTATAACCAGATAAACTCAGGGGTCGGTACTGGGACCACTGCTATTTAACATCTTTGTCAGAGACGTGAACAGTGGGATAGAGTGCACCCTCCGCAAGTTTGCCGATGACACCAAGCTTGGTGACGTGGTCGACACGGTACTGACTGGATTGCAGCTTATCCCATAAGGATTCACTGGTCAGTGTAGACCAGATAATTTGGTATAACCAGATAAACTCAGGGGTCGGTACTGGGACCACTGCTATTTAACATCTTTGTCAGAGACGTGAACAGTGGGATAGAGTGCACCCTCAGGAAGTTTGCCGACGACGCCAAGCTTGGTGACGTGGTGCCATACAGAGGAACCTGGACAGGCTTGAGAGGTGGGCTCGTGCAAATCACATGAAGTTCAACCAAGCCAAGTGCAGGGTCCTGCACCTGGGATGTGGCAATCCCAGGCACAAATACAGGTTGGATGGAGAATGGCTGGAGAGCAGCCCTGAGGAGAAGGACTTGGGGTGCTCGTGGATGAGAACCTCAACATGAGCCGGCAATGTGCACTGGCATCAATAGAAGTGAGGCCAGCAGGTAACGGGAGGTGATTCTGCCCCTCTACTCTGCGCTCGTGAGACCCCACCTGGAGTACTGTGTCCAGCTTTGGAGTCCTCAACACAGGAAGGACATGGATCTGCTGGAATGGGTCCAGCAGAGGGCCACAAAGATGATCAGAGGGATGGAGCACCTCTCCTGTGAGGACAGGTTGAGAGACCTGGGGTTGTTCAGCCTGGAGAAGAGAAGGCTCTGGGGAGACCTTATAGCAGCCTTCCAATATCTGAAGGGAGCCTACAGGAGAGCTGGTGAGGGACTCTTTGTCAGGAAGTGTAGTGATAGGACAAGGGGTAATGGTTTTAAATTGGAAGAGGGGAGATTTAGATTAGATACTAGAAAGAAATTCTTTCCTGTGAGGGTGGTGAGGCACTGGAACAGGTTGCCCAGGGAAGTTGTGGGTGCTCCATCCCCGGAAGGGTTTAAGGCCAGGCTGGATGGCGCTTTGCATAACCTGGTCTAGTGGGAGGTGTCCCTGCCCATGGCAGGGGGGTTGGAACTTGATGATCTTTAATGTCCCTTCCAACCCTAACCATTCTATGATTCTACGATCTTAAAACCGAGTTGTATTGAAAAGGGGAGCGTACCACAGCACAGAGAACCACAGCTGGCAGTAGTGGGTCAGTCAGGGTCTGTGCTAGTGTGAGGTGTGCTGCATTGGGGCTTCTGCTCTCCAGATCACCAGCCTGTGATCCGGGTGAGCTGGGTCCTTGTTTCTCCTTGGCATGGAAACCTGGCAGGGGGGCTGTGTGGAGGAGGCAGTCAGAGAAGGAGAAGCTGATGTTCTTAGGGGTTTTGCCCCAAGACGCTATGTGGCTGTGGCCAGGAAACATCTCCAAGCTTTGTGAGATGGAAGGACTCCTTGGCAGACAAACAGAGAGAACCATCTCCAGGGAGGAGCAGGTGCCTGTTTGGTCTTTTAATTGTCTCTCTAATTCCTTGTGGTAATGGGTGTGCGTTTTATCTAAGTGGTGAGGGAAAGAGGTGTATGAGAGATGGGAGCTCTGATCTTTGGTGTTGGTAGGCTGAACTCCATTCTTCTACCTGAAAAACCATTGAAATTATCTGCTCCATCAAAAAAGCCTGTATTTATTTTCTACAGAAGGAGACCTCAAGCTTCGCTTCATTTACTTAGGCACCATCTCCAGAGAAAAGGAGACTTATACTGGATCACAGATGGAGCATCTTCTGGGCAGGACCAAGAGTGCATGCCCCCAGGAAGAAATGGTCTTCAACCCCCTTTATGTTCTTGTGTCATCTCCAGAGAAAAAGAGACTTATATATGGAGCATCTTCTGGGCAGGACCGAGAGTGCATGCCCCCAGGAAGCAATGGTCTTCAACCCCCTTTATGTTCTTGTGAGGAAGTACAGACAGCGGTACCTCTGCTGAGCTGCATGCAGGGCTGGCTACAAAGAGGAGTCTTTTCCCTTCCACCATGGGGAAAAGAAGAAAGGCCACATATATGCTAAGTCTGGTTTGTTGTTTTGTTTGTTTTTTTTTTGCCACAGATGGGATGTACATCCCCTCATTGGAATCCTAATTCTAGCTTAGTGGTACGATAGGAATGCATGCAGTTGGAACAGTACAAGCTTGCACACTGATAGATCCGGCTTGTTCTTTCCAGATTGCTAAAGCTTATTTTCAAAGGTCTCATTACTGGAGAACTTCCATTGTGTATTTTAAGCCTCTGATATCTTGCTGTCAATTAAATGAAAACAAACTGCTGTTACTTCGTAATTTAAGGGAGACCTCTCAATAAAAATATGTTTACCAACAGTTACAGATATGGAAGTGTTTTAAAAATATTTTAAGTACACTGCAATTAACTAAAGGTGTGAAATGAAGTTGCCTGTATTCACGGCTTCACAAGCAAGGCCTTGCGTTCAATGACTGTCAAGTTTGCTGGGCTACTTTTCCATATACATGACCAATAGAATTAGACACCTTATCTCTAGGCAAAAGATGTTTATATTTTCTTTGGTTTAGGTAATTCTTTCAGCTATGAACAATGTAATGTGAGTAGCTTAAGCAAATACCTCTTTATAGTTGCAGTGAAACACTGATGCATTGTTCTATGCTTTTTAGCAATTACCTTATAAAATATACCAGTGTACAATGCAGGAAAAATTTTGAAAAATGACTGTGGATTTCTGAGAAGTGCCTTTACTTTTAGCTCAGAAAAATGTTATTGTGCTTTATGTGGTCAAATTATAAAGAAATAGATCTGTTTTTGGTGGAAAATGCATTCGCATTAGGACATGTGAGTCTATAATTATAAAAATAAGCCTTCCATGCTTCATGAAGCTAAAATACTCGTGGGTGATAGTTTTGTGCAGAAATAGAAGTGCTGAAGCACATGTACATTTCTGCATGTGAATCTTGGGTTCACATCAGAAAAGCTGGTTACTTTTTTTTGTAACACGTGTCTGTGTTGTGGTATTGTTATTCCTCTCCTGATACTTCACAGCACTTGGAGATGGCTGAGGTGATTCACTGGCAGAAAAAACTCACATGGGACTTTGAGCATTTCTAATAATGGAAATAGTGACAAGGGAAAGTCATTATTTCCAAATCTGTTTCATTACATAGCTCCTAAAGTGGTTTTTTGTTGTTTTTTTTTTAATGTGCTGGAGCAATGTAATTGCAATAGAGGGGTCACTTCAGGTATGTGACATCTAGTACATAAATTAGTTAAGTCTCTCAAAAGACAATTCAAGTCATATAAAGGTGCATATTATTGGTGGTGTTATAGTCGTGGGCTCTACTTATCACATCAGTCATCTCACTTCTCCTTGAAACTGATTTTTTTATCAAAGAAGACTGAACAGATTCTGATGCATTTGTACAATCATTTAAATACAAGTTGGAAGGAAACAACTTTGCATTCATCATATTTCAGGTCTGCTGGGAGCTCAAAGTGAAGCAGCCGGACACTTTGTTCCATAAACAGGATGTTGTGGTTTCAGCCAAAATCACCGAAGCCGGACTGACAGATGGCCCTTCCCCTCTCTTCCCCCTCCCCCCCTAAAAGACGAGAGGAAGAGATAAGGCGATTTAGAAGTTTAGAATGAACTAAACTACTTTAATGAAGAATTAATATTAAAATAAAAAAGAAGAAAATAATGAAATAGATACAATATATACAAAACCATATCAAGCTCCCAGGATGACAGTCAGGTCACCGGCAGGCACTGGGGAAGTCCCAGACTGGACTCAGCGATGGATGGGAACTGGATTCCAGCTCTGGAGTCAGGAACACATGGATCAGGATCAAAGGCAGATGAACAGACAGTCCTCTTTGGATATTGGCCATCGCAGGAAGACCCTTGACCCTTTGATCCCTCAGCTTTTATACTGAGCATGGGGCAGATAGGATGGAATATCCCAGTTGGTCAGGTTTGGGTCACCTATCCTGTCCACTCCTCCCCACAGATGTGACCCCTCTACATTTTTCTGTTTCCGACCCTCTAAGGGGCAAATAACGAAAATTGGCTGACCTTGGTTATTATAGCAATAAGTATAAGCAAGGGCCTCTCTGCATGCTATTCCTTGGCATGTAGCACAAACATTGCTCTTATCATTCTGAGAAGGATCAGTTTTCTCCACAATATGCTGTTAATTTCAGAGAGTTAGAGGAGGGCTAGCTAAAATGTAAAATTACAGAACACAAAATCGGTTTGGTTTTACTTCAAACCGGGACACAGGATCAGATGTATGCTAAGAGTCCTCCTCTATCTTGTGATGTTTCACACGATCTACAAATATAGTGTTATCTGTCTTAGAAAAGCAGTAATCATGGAAAGTTTCTTCCTTGTTACTGTTGATAATTTCAGCGTGGTACTGTGGTTCCTTCTGCCTTACTGCCAACTTGTTGCACGTGTATTTTTGTACATCTTCCTTCTCTTCTTGAGATCACTGAGACAGCTGAAGTCCTGTGCACGGGGCCCTACTAACATCTGTCAATAGCTCTGCTCCGGCTTGTATTGACATTGACAGGTGACTTTGGCAAGTCGAGTGAAATATTATCCATCTCTAAGTGTTGCTTTTCAGGTATCCCTCCTTGTGTCGGCAGCATAAGTGGAGCAGTCATCTGGAGGAACCCGATTCATGCAAATTCAGAACTTGTTCTTCTTTTCCTTTTCAGTGAACTCACTGAAGATGCAGCCAGAAATTTTTTAGTACATCTGGCAGAGACATGTGCTTAGAAAGTACTGCTTGGAGTTGAGATAAAGACACTCTGACACTTTTCTAAGTCTGTTTCTATTGTATTTCTAGTGGGAAATTATAACAAGATATCCAAGAATTTAGGGGAAGTTCACTCTGCTGCTCTTCCCCCATATCCAAGGTCTCTTTTGTTATTTATGTTGCCACACTGTGTCTATAGACTCCAGCTGCGATGAAGTTCTCATTGTGTGAGGCACCATAGAAATGGATTGTATGGCTTAGTCCTTGCCACAATGACAGCACAGTTCAGTATGGGAAGACAAAAAGGGGCAGCTGAGGTCACAAAGACATGCTCTGACTGGTGTAAAGTCATCCAGTGAGCAGCAGGAAGGAGCAGGAGTAGGACCATAGTCTCCAAGTCCCAGTTCCCCTGCAAAACTACCAACAAATATTTCTTCTTAAAGGAGGACTCTCATTAAAAACATAAATGTGATTTTTGGAAATTTTCTTGCTAAAGGGCTTTTAGAAATGCCAGATAGAGAAGGAGCTGAAAAATCCTAGATTAATCATTTGAAGAATTAGGTATAAATGTCCCTGAAACTGATTGGAAATAGGACTTGGACCACCTTTAGTTACTCTCTCCCATTTATTTGAAGACTCAGTGGAAGCTTCCCATTCTTTCCCTACATTTACCTAATTTACAAGCACCTGGCTTTACCCTGATGAGTAAGGTATAGAAAATAAGGGATAAATATTTGCCTTAAATATGGTATAGAAAATTTTTTCACTCACAATTACTTCTTTTTAATAAAATTATATCAGTATTTTTATTAGAAACAGTGTTTTTAGTTGAGCTGGGTTTTGTGTTCATTTATATCAAAAAGAATTGGACCCCATATATTAAATTTTGGTCTGTTTAATGTTTTCCTTATGAAAATGAGATTTTATTAGCAAATTGGTAAAACAAAAGGAGAATGAAGTACAAGAAGCAGTCTTGAAAAACACTTTTAGGCAGACAGAGGGATGAGAACAGTGAAATGGTGAACAATGTGAATGGGTCTCAAGTAAGTCTTTATTGACTCCAAACTCTGGTATGAATAAATGTCCAAATATCCATATACTTCCCCAGTCATCAGATTTCCTAACTTGGTTCCTTAATTAGGTCTTCCAGAACAGGTGGAAAGACTACCTCAAGAAACAGTTCAAAGGTCTTGCTCATTATCTTAAAAAAGAGCAGGTGTTTGACTCATTTGCACGTAGTGTCTTTCTGAGGCATCCTGGTACAGACATTGGGCTCTGTTTTATAGCACTAATTCTAGAGAAATTCTATTGGATTTGAGTAAATACATTGTTCCTGATACTTTAAACCTGTAACTTATACATTATGTAAGATAGATACGACATGTAATAATATTGTATGTAATTTCTGTTGAAAAAATGAATCTTACAGACTCAGAGTGTTTCACTGAAGTGTGTTGACTGTCTTGGTAATTGAAACTAAAACTAAAACGCCTTACCTGCTGCATTTTTTTTAGAACTATATTGTATTTTTATCCATACAAATCAAAGAAAAGTTAATAGAAAATGGCCAGCTATGAATTATGAGCTGCAAACTTGTCTTCGACTGGCTGCTATACCACCTCTCAATAAGTAAATCAAGCAGCAGTTGCCATATCACTGAGAATGACCCATTTCAATAATGTTTACCAGTTAGGGTATCAACATATTCAATGTTCTTATTCAATATTCTTGTTCTCATTCAATGTTGCTCTCTTATTGCAAACTCATTTTAAAGAAGTTGTGTGGTAAAAATGTTTATTTTACAGAACAGAGAGAATGAAATCACAAAAATATGCCTGTCTTTTGAAAAAATAGGTCCATGTCTTTGAAATGAAAGGGGTTGATTAAAAATATATATCTTTCCAGGGCAATATTAACATTTTGATTTAATCTTTCTTATTCAGAATGCAAAAAAGAGATAATTTCCCATCATATGGCAGTGCTGGCTTCTGACCAGTGCTTGTGCTAGGCACTTTACTGCCTCTCCTATTCTGTCCTGAGGATGTCACAGTTCAGCAGAACTCTACTTCCATTTGCTCCTCTAATTTTAGTTCAGACTAACAAGATAGACAGGTAGCACAGAAGAGGGATGATAGAGTCTTGATATGCAAAGGTAGGGGAATATTCTGTGTGAGAATTTTTTTTCTCTTGCCCAGTTAGAGTCCTCATTAACATGTAGAACTATGGAAGAGAACAAATTAGTATTAATACATTGCCACAAACCATCTTTCCTCAAGCTGTATAGCCTACAGTGGACCTCCTGACTACTGGTGAGCAGGAAATGGACATTTTCCTCATGGTGACAGTAAAGTCCTTCATAGCATGCAGTGTGGTAGCTTCTCTGCAAGGCTTCATCTGTGCTAGAATGGATTTCACAGGAGGTGAGTCATGAGAGTCTCATTCCCATCATAGCTCTGCTCAGGACAAGACCTGGCCTAGAGTATGCATGTAGTTATATACCTATATTTACAATTTACATAATGTGTTTTCATTTTGGGTTCTGGGTCATATCTTCCCTTTTCCTCCTTTCACTTTGGTAGTTTTGCCATTGAAGAGGAAGGGCATGCGTGCTCCAGGATTTGAACTTTGTATATTTTCTCTTTTTCTGAGGAACATCTCTTTTGAACATATTCTATGATTGTGGTCATTTGTTGGATTGCAAACTTAAAAATAATGGAGAGAGAGCAGCATCACCTCAATATGTGAAACTGTTAAATCCTGTTTATGGTGCTATGCATGTAGACAAGGAGTGCAAGGAGTCCAAGGCTTCTAATTACTGTGTAGACCAGGTTTTTCTTTAGAAAGCAGTGATACCACCTACCGTAGCTGTGCTTTCCTTCACTGCCTTCTCCCCAGAGGTCCCTGGTGAGATGATTGAGTTGCTCCTCAATCACATACTGAATTGCTGCTATCGAGAGCCTGAGGTAAAAGGCACCATTTTGGTGCCCTGTAGTATACTAGGCTGTAATTCCTGGTCATTCAATAATGGCATTACAGACAGCTTATGAGCTTCAAGTCCTTCACGCTTTTGTATCAGAACTGTTAGCCTGGCAGGTATCTGTTAGCCGTGGAGCCAAGGAAACTTGGAGCCCAGAGCAAGCCAGGAGCTGGAGGACATGCTCAGGAAGGGTTCATAACTGCACTACATACACTCTCTGCTACTGCCAACATGCTGCTGAAAGTGCCTGAGCTTCCCAGTTTGACTCCTGTGAGCAGCAACGTAACCAGCATCTAGTGTGCAGAACAGCTGTTTCACAAGGCCAGGCTTTCTAAGGTGAAAAGAAGTTAATACTTCCAGCTAACGACTCCAACTTTTAGAAAGTATAGACAGTTAGGTTTTATAGCCTACAAGTGCTTTGGGAAGGAGTAAGCCATCTCAGATACACGTAGCAAACGAGAGAATATGTACTTCATGCAGACTTTCTGACATACCATGAAACTCTTGGTTCATGCCAAACGTTGTGTTTTCCTAGCACATAAAAGGAAATCTGATTCAGCTTCACACTGAGTTCCTGAAGCTTCTACAGATCCTGAAATAAAGATCAGCTTCATATTGCACACAATGCTGACATGTTTGTGTAATGAGTACTTCCTGCAGCAGAGAGCTATGTACAGCTAAACTATCTATAAGCCTCTTAAACCGATGACGGGTACTCAAAGCTGTCTGACAGTAGGCCTGTCATCCATGATATTGCGTCAGGAGGAATCCCTACAGAGAACCAAAAGGAAATGGAGGTTGCACGTTGTAAGATGTGCATACAAAATATTCCCTGTGATATACGGCTTAGCAGAATATTGTGGCACTAAGAACTGCACAAAGGCCATTTATAGTGCATTTATAGAGCACAAGAGCTGAAAGTCAGGAAAATCCCCCCCAGCAAGGCCCCTGCTTGCCACACTGTGAGCCAAAGAGGCAAGGAAGGGCCTCCCAATCCAAACAGAGAAGGGGAAAATAATGGCTCTGTGTGTTCCCAAATGCAAGACTCTTGGGAGACAAAGAATCCAGATCCCCCGTGTTGAGAAGGTATATCTGCAAAACAGCTCATAGCCATGCATAGTTCCAGTGATTGTCTCATGCAGACAGAGAACTGACAGCCCAAGAAGATTTATTTATACTTAGAAAAGTCGGGGTGTAAGTCCGCAGTAAAAAGTAAGATTTCTTCTGGGAAATACAAATAATTTATGAAAATATTGTTAACTTACTGCTTACATGCCATACTGTAAACAGCAAATATAGATTTTACATAGAAAATATGGGTGATATATTTATTAATTTTAAATGTGTAAATGTAAACAAGGACATAAGAATGTCTGTTCTAAATATAAACAAACTTTGTGATATTCAAATAGAATTTTTTTCTAAAGGAAGGAGAAAGGACAGGCTTTATAGCCAGGTAGAGTAGATGCTCCCTCCCCATGAAGAGGCTTGAGGTGTCAAGAAAGCAAATGCTGAGGTTCCTTAGTAATTTTTTCCTAAGTTAGACTTGTCTCAGCAGGTGTACAAGTAGTATTCTCCTGGATCTAGCAGTAGAGATGGATCCAGGAAAACAAGTCATGTTGTGGTTTTGAACATACTAAGCTTCCCTGCTATGCTGAACTGGAGTTTGAGTTGAGCAGTATTTCCGCAGAGAATTAAGACATGTAAAACTTGACTTATCCTTAAACAGACGGTCCCTAGAAGGCTCATCACAGAAGAGAGATCATTGAGTTGCTGGTTGTTTCATTTGACAAGGATAAACTGTTAGGGAATTGATATTTTTACTTAAGATGTAATTCAATTTTATGTTCAATCTCTAATTCAGTCTCATTTTTTGCATAATAAGGATATTGTGATTAATGTTAAAAAAATGGTCAAATGAAAAGGCAATATGTTCTTTCTTTGTTCAAAGTTGAACATGATCAGAAATACTACCAATCTGACCGGACAGTTACAGTACAAAAATCATGACACTGATTCCCTCAGAAATGTAATTTTGCATTCAGATTGTGATCTGACTGGTTTTGATATAGTTGAATTACCCAAGCTTGGATCTGAAGTTGTCTGCATCATAATTCAGCTATCTGATTGCCCTCCACGTGTGTGGTTAAGCTACTGGATCTTTTTGTGCAGTTCTTTCTTTTTCTACTCTTAATTAGAATAGCTTCCATCCTACAATTCTCTCATTCCTATTTATGATTTCCAGTTTAGCAGGGTAATAATAAACAATTTCTGCCATTGTTTCTCATTCTGTGACTGAAAGTAATTTTTAATTTTCAAATGAAATTGATCAAAGCCACTGTTCTACCTCTTTGTTTATGATTTCTGGTTTAGTAGGGTAATAGTAAACAATTTCTTCCATTGTTTCTCATTCTAAAAGTAAGTCTTAATTTTCAAATTAAATTGATCAAAGCCACTGTTCTACCTCTTTCACTCACAGGAGCACTAAATTGTGTGAACCTTGTGTTAAAAACTCTTCCAGGATGTAGTTGTTACGCCCGAGTTCTGGTTCATGCTTCTCAGACTTTAGTTTAATTTATTTTAGCAAGTGGGTCTTTTCAAATGTTCCCATTTGCAAAGTGAATTTTATTTTGGTGAAATGTGGGATTTTATTGCTGTGTCTGTGGCCTGACTACACATGATGCTGTTTCAGTGACAGGCATTAATCAGCCCAGTTCTGATACAGGTAGCCCTTTTGCGCAAAGCATCCGCCGATGTTGGCAGTCGATCAAACAGCTGGTGTTGCTAGAAGATCGTTCGAGTTCCCCCTCTAGGATGACAAGGACTTTTGCCTGCAATGCATACAGACAAGGATTTGCTGTTAGTGCCTTCTAGATCCCAGAGTTTTTTAGCTTTCACCTTTTTAATCCAGTAGAATTTTTTTATCAGAACTGGCTAGCTGTGAATGTGCATTAGCAAAACTGTATCATCTAACACGTAGATGTTTTTTTGCACTCCCTATGTATTTTATTAATGCTTTAAGAAAAATGAATTCTATGTGCAAATAGTCTGAGTCATTTTGCAAGGAACAAGCTGTTATTTATGTATTAACATTTCCTGAAGATACAGTTTCTATAGAATATCAGGAAGCATCCATAAAAGCAAATATAGGAAAAAAACTGGGACAGAAAGATGTAGATGCATTTTGCAATTGGCTATGCAGAAACATTCCATAGCAAAAGGTAGGATCACATGCGGTACAAATCGCTTGCTTTTGTGAGTTGGCAGAAAATACAATTAAAATAAAGAAGTGACATCTTATGTGACAGAACCTGAGTAGGCAGCACAGCATTTATCACCTCCTGTTCACTAGCTTTTCTTTTTTAAAATTAGTGAGATTTATCTTATATGACGCCTACTCATGGTCTTGTTGGCATGAACGAAAACAAAAAAAGGAATGTAGCAATGTAAAATAACACCATGAGTTACTGCAGCCAACAAGAAGGGACAAATTCGTCCCTGATGGTATGAAAAAGAACTGCACAAGGGTGGATGCAAGCCCCAAAGTGTATTACTTCCTGGGGTTATTTTTGCTTGTCTTTTGGCTTTGTGCTCATAAATTCTACTTCTATCCAGGGAAAGATATATATTGAGCTATTTTCTACAAAATAAGGATTGGAGTGTGATCTTGATTTCAGCTGTGTAAATTTGAAGTTATTCTGCCAGAGTCAATGAAGTCATTCTGGGTTTATAAGCCTTTAATCAGAATATGTCAGTGAGCAGGAAGATATGACACATGAAAATCAATGGTTGGTGCTGCTGTTTTTCTTTCAGGCTGAGCATTTTGACATCTTGCTTGCTTGGTTTTCTGTGCTGTGCACTAAGACCAATAATCTCTATTAGGAGACATGGAATCTGGGAGGTTTCTGAAAACAAAACCAAACAAAATCAAACCAAACCAAACCTAACTTATCACATTTTAATTTTAGAAGTCTCGACAATCAAATATTTGGAATTCTGAATGACATGACTTTAACAGAGAAATGAAGGAGTGCCATCCCAGAAATCTGCACATAAGAGGAGGAGCAGAGCAGAGAAAATGAATTATTTTATTAATATATTTATTAAACCAGAGCTTGTGAAAGATCTCGAGTAAAACTTGAGTGGGTGAAAGGCGTGGGCACAATCCATAGATTAGCTATATACATGATTTTAAAATCCTACTTTTAGGAAGCAGGTGAGATGAGAGAAAAAGGTGACCAATATTTATATTTAAATTTTTAATGTTGTTTCATATGAGTCATTTTCCAATATTCGGACTTGGAGAATGTGTCTAAACGTACCCCTGGGATGCATGGAAGCACACACTTAATTGCAACCTGGTGTTGATGCAATGGTGCCCTCCCTTTTGCCTCCTAGCACCAATATCTCTTTCCCTCCCACTGGCCTTGAGTTGCCAGTTACCTCCAAAAGCAGAGGCAACCGTTATCTGCAGTCCAGAGAGAGCAAGAACAGCTGTTCTCCCTTTCTCCTCTCCTGCCTGGTACACCCACAGCATCTGACCTGCAGTCATTTGGAAACAAACACACTAAATCTGTCCTTCTGTAAGCTTTGCAGGGCCCTTACATGGAAAGCGATGGCTTGGGCGGTATGTGGGTTGTTCTTTTTCAAGCTCTTTTTATTCCAGCAACAAATATCTATGGTGTGAGTGTACCCAGTTTGTCTGAATACAGTATCATGTACTGCACATTGTGTTCTTTGGTATTTCAGTAAAGAGTTAGCGTCGCACAGGCCTAGAAGAAAGGAAGCTACAAGAATACAGCTGTACAACACCTCGGTGCACATTTCACTGGGAAAAAGGAAAGCTGATCAGGTGACAAGCTCAGTGTTGAGGAGCTCACTGTGTGATTTCACTCTGCACTGAGCGCAATGAGAGTTTTGGATGATTGATGACTGTTCTGCTGTACAATTCCATTACCTTTTGCTCATTATCTTGCCTGCCTTTTCTACTTACTAAGTAAGCTGTGCTCTGATCGTCTGTGATTTTGTAGTAGCACCTTGCAGCCTTGAAAGTAAACCTTATAAAAGCATAGTTCAAGACCTGAGGTTCTTTGCTAGCTATCATGATATTTTAGAACATTAAACACCAAATTTGGTGGATGCTGCAAAGTCGTGAAATGTATAGGACATTTATCACAAAGTTTAAGGTGGCTGGATGTCCAGTAAGATCAGTTGTATAGCGGTGCAGTGTTTTAATGGGTCTCCCTAACAGTGGTCTGACTGCTTTACATAGAGAGCCATGACACGCAGCGCTGCTGCATTCCTGCAGGTTACCAGTCTTATAGTCATTCACATTCATTCATGTTTTCATGATCAGGGTATTGGCAACAACAATCAATTTGCCAAAAGGAAAAAAAAAAAAAAAAATGCTCTGGCTTAATTCATGATGAGTTGCTACTTGGGGTTACAAAACAGTTTTTTTGGCAGGAGTTTTACAAGCGAACAGGTGGGAGGACGTACAAGGCCAAACATGATCATTAGAAAACTTTGTCCTAAAAAAAAAAAAAAAAAAAAAAAGGAAGAATTGAAAAGCATTTGCAACTGCAAGTTATTAACTGACAGTTCTCATTTAAGCAGTGTCACTTAAAACCAAATATTTAGACTCCAAATCAGGATAATGAAAAAACATTTTCAGAAGTGTGATGGAGCTGCTGTCTAATTGACACTTGTACTTCCCTGCAGCTGAGGAGGATAAAGTTTCACAAAAGTATGAGCAAATTAACAGCCGAGTTCTTGCAGCCTTGACACCCTTTCTGTGGACAGTATTTAAATCAGAAATGTCCTTTAATCCAATTTCTTGCTAAATTCTCTGCTTTTGCTAATAAGGAGATAGGTGAATACATAATTTGTCACCTAGCAACCTCCGATGAGTGCTCTGAACAGTTTTTGAATGAATAGTTGCTGACAGGTTCTTGAAAATAGCTAATTTTTTCTTTGTTTTGTTTGTGCAAGTGGAAGGTGTGGTCCCCCATATGTGCTTGTGTGAAATGATAAGCAGGCAACTGAAGGGAGAGCAACACAGAAGAGGAAATAAAAATGGAATCATACAGTGTAATTGGCATGCATATATATAGAAATTCTGTTTCTATTCTTTTAAGTCGACTCTGCATAAATTTGCATGACATACCTCAAGTTCCCTGTCTGTTCCATGGCATGCTAGTCAAATTCTTTCCTACAGAAGAAATGGGAACATAGATCCTTTGGAATGTTAAACAACACCCTCCCCTCATCCTGGTAGGTAGGAAAATTAGTGCAGGGACTTGTTATTTGCTTATGGTAGGTTGTAAGATTGTTAATTCTTGCCTGCATTAGACTTAGATCTTAGACTTAAATAGCAACTGGTAGCAATAATTGAAATTGCATTAATGACAGCAGTTGTGTGGATGGGACAAGGGTGGATGTGGCCAGCTGCAATTGGGATGAAGGGGGGTAGCTGCGGGCAATGACAGCTCCTGTATCGCGTTCTTTAAAGAGTGCTCATAGGGAGGGGGCAAGAGCCCCTTCAGCTCATCTAGTAAAATTGCACCTGGATGGGGCAAAGTCACTGTTAGCCCAGAGAAGGTTGACATCCTGCAGCAATTTAAAACCCTGTTGGCCTTTATTGACTGCGTTTCCTTAACTCTCTCTCTACAATGGCCAACCAATGATGCAAAGCACCTACATGACAGTTTCAGCTGACCACCATCAAGTCTCTTTCCAAAGAGTAGTCTCTTGGTGACAAAACTAATCAAGCAGTTTCATATGGCCCTGCTGTCACAAGATGTTCCTATGAGAAAAGGAGCATGGTCATGCCATAACCAACTTCTGCTTGTACCCAACTACTTGAAAGGTTTGTTTGGGACAGTGTACTTCACATCAACAGCTTGACAGACTGCATTAATAAATTAGAGTGGGGTCTTATTTTAAAAGTCCGCCCATGCTGAGGGCAGAATTTTGGATGATTGTGCCCAGCAATGAAGAGAAGGGTTGATTTCTTTAGAAACCAAATGTATCTGATTTCCTCAAACTTAAAAGTAGTGTAACGGCTCTTTATTTTTGTAAGTGGAGGCACTTCTTTCATTCATGTGATAATTTAAAGCACATTATTTTTGTTCAGTGTAGGCACTTGAAGAATATAAGCAGCACTATTGGATGCTTCTGGGTTCTTCAAAAGATTTATTGACTTTGTCTTTCAGCTTCCAATGTTTTGTTTAAGAAATAAGAAACACATTATTGTGTTTCCACTCCTAAAGTGGAGGACAAAGGAAATTTTTACAGAAAGTGTGAGACTGGTCAGATGGATTGGTTAACAATAAGCTGTCATTAATGGTTTTTAGCTCACTGTCACTGGGATTATCCTTATCACAACACAGGGCTTGTTTTTATTTAGTTAATTTAATCATTGAATGAAGCACTTGCCAGTCAGCTTTAGCTTATGCCCCTATCTGGAAAGGCCACTCTGCATGCTTGCTGCATATTTATTGCAAGCTGTGTGTTGTGTCCTACTGTTGTCTCTTACAAAGGTGATGTTGTCTGTGTGTGTGCGGGGAGATGTTGTGGCTGTGCACGCACACGCCTGTTGGGTCTCTGGGCACGGAGGCTGGAGCACCCATCTGATGCAGGAGTGAGCTCAGGCAAGGCTCTTTGTGAGGCACAAAGGCAGGGTCTCCCCTGGGCTCACACCAGGCTTTGAGGCTGCTGGGACACTGTCCACGGTGTGGTGGCAGCCTAAGAATGGCTGAGGTTTGGGACAAAGCCAATGGTGGAGATGAAACCTAATGACCCCTTACGGCACACTTGCTACCATCAGGATCTTGCACGAGAAATGGGAATGTGGCCCTCTCCAATCTCATTTTCATCAGAAGGAAAAAAGTTTGGCTACTTTGTGGCAACTAATAGGAAATAAAATCTCAGCAAGGTTTAGACAGTTTGCAGAAGCCTTTTAGCAAAATTTTCAAAATAGAAATAAACTCACTGTAGAGGCAGAAAACACTTACGTCAAAGTGTATTTCTGAAGTTGCTAACTGGGTCCTTTCGTATGCTGGAGACTGATAGCTTCTTCTGAAAATTATGCTGGACTTTTCTGATGTACATTTTAGGGCCTAATCAATTACTATCCTATAGCACAGCGTGTGCCTGGCGGTACTGAGATGTTACATTTCATCTAAGAAACAAGTAACAGGCCACCTGTAACTGATTGCTATGAAGAGTGAAAAATGTTAATGGCAAGCAAGTTATCATGGTCATTTAAACCATGACTTTAGGCTGAAATATATTTGTATTTCCATGCACATGTGAAAAGAAGCAAAAATGTAACAGTGACAAGCTAAATATTTCAAGATGTTTGGTATAATAATTTTGTGTCTTTTGGGTCAGGAAAGAATGATGGATCATCTTCATTCTTCTTTTTTTTGTGTATTTCTAATGCCTACTTTGGCTTGCAGTTTTAATTCCCCCCCCCATATTTGCAGTGTTATTATTAATTCTTCTTTTGTAAGTGCTAGATTTCAGTTTTCCTCTAATTCTGCCCTGGTATTTCAGATTCTTCTAGTTATTTTACATTTTTCTCTTCATTTTCCTCCTCCTCTAATACTTTCAGAAGAGAGCTGGATTTCCATAAGCTAACAGGTCTTGGTGCAGGGTCAGGAAGTTTTTCTACATTATTTTCCTCCTTGTTTTTCTGTGCAGACTGCAATCAGATTTTCCATTGCAGTCACTTACCAGTATGTTATCAGAGATATTGTATCAATAGTACATCGTACTCATGTGTGTGTGGAGGTGGGTATACAATACTGTACTTGAGGTAGGTACTTCAGTCCTCCAGGTTGAGAGGCCCGTCAGTAGCAGCCAGTGGAATCACTGCCAAGTGTCTTATGTGGATGACATTCTGTGTCATTTTCCTGTGTGAAATGCATGTGGAACATCATAGTTTTTCACTCAAGCTCAACTTTGGATACTGGGCTGCTCCAGCTGCTTCGATGTTGGAAAAACACAGATTACATATCCTAAGTTATCACGCCTGTGGAGTTGGTTTGCTGTTGTGCAGTGTTTTTCTGTGACTTTGCCGTGTGTCTGACTGGCTTCACTTGCTGAGCAAGGAATGTGAAGTCTCTTTCTGGGTGCAGTTTCTTGCTGTGTGGCTGGCGGCTACCCCTACATGGAAGGGTGCTTATGGCCTCCAAAATCTTTACCATGGCTGTGGTAATTGTGCAGTGTTTCTGACTCTTGTCTGTGTGTCCCTTATCCTAGCTATGGCTGGTGCTTATCATCTTCTCTCTTTCCTGCTTATCGTCTCTGAAATCTGTCTCCTCAACATGTGAAAATCCTTCAGTTGCTAATCCACCAAAGAAAATGGGTGTATTTTTAGAAATCCCAGGATCTTCCTTGTTCCACCAGTGGATTTAAATTTTTTAATTTGGCTGATGTCTATATTGAATTGTGCAACTAGGTCTTCCTCTTCAAAAAACACAATACTGAATATTCATTTTCTGTCAATATAATGTGGAAATAGTGCTAATCCAATATTTTGGCAGTTATACAACTTGTAGAAAAGAAGAGCTGAGTATTCAAGTCTGAACAAAACGCAGGAAGGTAAGCATTTAGTTCTTTTAAGCATGAAGTGCATAAAGTCATCTGAGTGCAAAATTTGCTTTACTGATTCAGACCAGACGTCCACCTAGCCAAATGCTCTGTCTTTAACAGCGACCAATAGAAAATAGAGAAAGAGCAGAAGACAAGCATATTCCCCTGGGTATGCCTGCTGAACTTCCAGACACCCGTGCCTTAGACATTTCTTGAGCTAGAGTATCTTCTCATGCCTAGTAACCCTTTGTGGATTTTTTTTCCATCAAAAAATGTGTCTACAAATTTCTTGAATTTATGTAAACTCTCCCATACATGATAACCAGACACAACGAGTTCTGAAGTTGATCCATATATCATTCAAAAAACTACCTCCTTTTTCTTGGATCTGTCCTCTGGAAATTTTATATGATGCTCCTACTTCCTAAATTATGATTTTGTGGACCTCTGTCATATCCTCCCTTGATTTTGCTCTTCCAGGCTGAAGACTTCTGGCCTATACACTGTTTTCTTGTCCAGATGCTGTTTCTGCCATGAGTGGTGTTGCTCTTCTCCGCATCCTTCTCTATACCTGGTTCTACTGTATCCTCCTGGAAACAGCACATAGTTATGATGAGTGATTGCTGCTTGAACGGGATTTTTCACTCATACATGAAGTGATTCCTCTTCCTTCTAATGAATATTTTTCTCTTTCTTTTTGTGGCTGTCATGCATTTTGCATGAAAAAGTTTGAATCTTAATCTTTCCTACCATTTATGACTGTATTTGTTTTTTTATTTGGTTTATTTGTACCTATAAATAGTTCTTGGCAGATTACCGTGGCATTTTTGAGAAAGGGAATCTTCTCCCTTTCCTGTGTCTCATTTTCAAGCTGTTTGTGTGTCTGAATCCACCAATGCTGAGCCACAGTTTAGTATTACTTTCAGAGTGTGTGTGAGCCATAATCAACAATTTTGAGCTGCAATTAAGAATGGTCCATTGAGTCCATTAAGAAGAAACAAATACAAAATGGGAGATAGAAATACTATAAAATTGCATTGCTTCACTGAGTGGGCAAGGAAGCTTATGGCTGAAAAAAAGCTAATGGATGTACATTAGCAAACAGGTAAGCGCCCAGGAAATAACGAATAAAGAATTTCAGACTTTTCTTGGCAATGCAGATTTTCTTTGTAATGAATGGTAGTGTTCACTTCTTCGTATGGAGAAGGAATTAGTAGCAATATTTGACTTAATTTCTGTTTTGTGGTTTGCAATGGTGGTTACAGAATAATCATAATTCAGACTGGATCAAAGATAAGTTTAATAAACCAGGGACTTCATTAACATTTTGCATTCCATATCTCACCACTGGATTAAAAGGACTTTCATGTTCTTTAAGAAGAAAATGTGTCGGCCCTCCATAGGACAGCTTCAGAATCCCAGTTGGGCTTGGTACCGTAGGGCCAAGATTATACAAAGCAACAACAGTCTTTATCCCTTCCACTTTGCCTACATCTCCACTTCAAAAAAGTTTAATGATTCACATATTCATGCCTAGCTGTGAAAACTGATTTATGTTTTTATCCTTTTTTTTTTCCTGGACTCTGTAACTGCTGGGTTTGAATGTGCTTAGAATTTTCTTTTACACTCTTGCAATAATATTAAACCATTACAGGTATGTGTGTATGTATAGACATATGTATATGGTTTTTATTTTTACTTGAGAACTTAAATATAGAAAGCATTTTGTGCTACTTCTGTTAGGAAACAGCTATTGTTTTTGCTTTGCAGTCCAGCCTAATTTACAGTGGTGTGCAATGGGGACCCCAGTGAATGGGAGGGTGCCAGGAGGGCCCTGGGAAGCTATGCTTGTTTTGCCCCTGTTGACAGAGGAATAGGAAGCATCAGGATGGAGACTGATGTTTCTGAACAATGATGTCTTTGCACAAACCACCTCTTCAGGACTAGTTGCCACCCAGTATTTGCCAGTCAACCCTTGGTGGCAGAAGCAGCGGCCAGTCCAGCTTTCTGGAGCTCTGCTAGGGGCAATGTAGGACCAGTGATGATCCGTTTTCACCTTCTACAACCTGTTACCCTAGATGAGAGCTCAGGTTGCCTATGGCTCAACCCTGCAACATCTTATCAGAATAGAAGTATCGTATTCTGCAGCCCTTCCCCAGCCAATCTAGATCACCCAAAAATACAAGGCAAGTCAGATTCAGGATTGTTAGTGAGGAAGAGCACATTTTGTGAAGTTCCTAATAAAAACTGTAATGTTCTCATGGAAGTTGATACAAATTATTCTGTAATTCTGTTCGAATTTAAAAGAGAAACATCCAACTACTGCATTTCAAATACGTGTTTGGGTAACGAAAAGTGAACTAGGTGATTGGATGACTGCAGAGAAGCTGCTTTCATGCCAATTGACAGTGGAAATTTGCTAGGAAATTGCTCAAAGCACTGGAGTTTAGTTACATAAACTTAAAATTAGAAGAACATTCTGTACTGTATGAAGGAAAACATATCTAACATTTGGTACAAGCTAACATTAGTCAGGGTAATTAAATTCAATGTTTTTTAAAGATTAATAGATGTTTTACTTCAAGTGCTTTAGCAAGCACAGAAATGGGAGGAAAAGAGTATTGCTGTACCACGTTTTCTTCTTTCATGTGTTCTGATATGTTAATTTGACAGTATCAGAGAAGTGGCTAGCTGGGTGGATTTTCTTGATTTCAGGTAGTTTTTAGAAGCAAATTACTGTCCTAGGAAGATAAACCACATTTTTGAAATTCATATAAGAATTTAAAAATAGAACTGACTGAACAAAAGATGTTCAGATTTAAGAGAAGTATTGATTGATTGTTTACCTTGGAAATCATCAGGAAGATTTTAAAAAAAAGAAACCCCACACCCCTCCCCCATGCTACTTCCAGAAGATTGACATTTTTCGTTGCAAGGCAAATTCTTGACACTTCCACATAGGGAGAATTGAAAGAGAAGTTGTAGAAGCTGTTTTCCTGTATTTCCTGCCTTCCAGGGACTTGGAGAGACAGGTACCCCTGAAAATACTGAGGGCAGCAGGAATAGTGTCATGCCTGCTTGGCCAGCCAAGCTCTACAGCCTGCCACCTGAGGATGGGACTGTGATCTCTGAGATAGCTGAGGCAATTCTTGCAGTCAGTTTTGGGAAACGGGGATTTAAGTGCTTTTTGGAATCTTCAATATCTGCGTCCTCTGTGCAGCCAAGCAGGACTCTGCAGCTGCTTGATAAAACCCTTACGAGCCAGCCTGCTCACACCAAATCCCCAGCACAATAGCCAGCACAGTTACACAGAAAGCAGTGAGGTAGCCCATGCTGATGGGCATATGGCCCACGCTGCACGTGAGATAAAAGAGTTTCTCTGCTGCTTTGTTTTGTTATTTTAAATTCTGGATGTATTTGTTATTTAATTCTTATTTTTATGAAAACATTGTGTAAATATGGTAGCTCTGTGATCATCTGCATTTTGAAAATGCTGAAAAATAATTTGTTCTTTGTGGGACTGAAGGGACTGACTTTCACTCAGTCAGCTCTTGTGGTAGCATCACTTTGGCTGATGCCTCACAAAATCATCTGATTGCATGAAGAAACACTGAAAACTGTGATACCTTGTTACATGGCACTGAATATTCCCCTCAGCCATATGGTAATTGGTCAGGTCTCTCTTTTTACTTAGGAGCTTGTACTATATAAGGAAAAGCCCAAAGCAAAGCATTTCACACAGAATTTGGAGATGCATGATAGCAGTCTGGCCTTTTATCTCCCTCTCCTCAGGTGTTTGTAGGAGCCAAGGACAAGCTATCCCGCAGTATAGCAGAAGTATGTGATATTTATTCATGTAGATACATAAGAAGAAAAATTTCTGCTCTATAAAATTTACTACTTAAATTAGACAACAGTATGAGTACTGACAGTAGGCCATGCTAGATAAGATGGGGTGATTATGGTGCTTTTGAAAGTAATTTTATTAAAATAAATAGGTCTTATAATTAATTTTCTGTCATGTGGCGTATTCCCTTTTTTTAAAAAGCAATTATTTGTTACCTTTCTGTTTTTAATGGGCAGGCAAGAGAGTGGGAGTAGATTGTGCTAGAAGTGAGCAGAGGAAAGCTCGGTCGCTGGAAGCGGTAGTTACAGAGGGATCAAGCCAAGCTACAAAACTCATCCTGGCAAGTGGAATTTGTTCTCACGCAACCCAGTTTTGTGAGTGGAAGTCTTTGCATTTGGAGTATTGCATGCGTGGTTTTAGAGGGTGAGTTGACGCCTTCTATATTTGGCCCTATAGCAGTACACTGATGAGTTCAGAAAGGAGTCAGGAGAGGTGTGTGCAACAGTCTTGTGAGAAGGACAGCTTAAAATATCGGGTTTTCCAGCCCAGAGAATCAGCAAAAGAATTGACAACAAAACATTTAATATAATGTATGTAGTGTTACTTAAGACCATGTATGTTAATCAACTAAAAAGTGAAAGAAAGACATCATTTGAGATTGAACCAGCAAAACCACAAAACAGAGAAGTAACTGTTTTGGATGCTGGGTACTGGAGAGAAAAACAGGCACTTGTTCAGTAAGCAGTAGTCTATTAGAAAATGTAGGATCTGTAAGGAGCGGTTCCAAAGAGATGAATCAGACAGTGTCAGCTAATGAATACCTGCAGATATTATCTCCATCCTATATTTAAAATCAATTCACCTTAGTAGAAAGTGTGTGTGTATCTTGAAAAGATTTTTATGTAGGCAGTTCTGAGGGTGAGATTGAAGCTGCGTGCCCCTTACCTGACTATATAAGGCTCATCACTAAAAGAGGTCAAAATTGATGTCTCTCTCATAATTTTGGATATGAACATTTTTATTATGAAAGGTTTTAGAAGTATTTTAGAGAGAAATGTTGATCTAAGTGTGTAAGTTCACACAAAAAACTTGACAAATATTTGATGATGAAAAATTAAAAAAAAAACCAAAACATGAATTTTCACAGAAATGTAGAAAATGATGGTAACAGAACTGGATCAAAGAGAGATGTTTCAAAACTGCTGCAAAAGGAGGAATTTTAATGAGGGCGCACAATAGAGAAATGAGCATGACTGAGACCTGTTTTTGAGACCTGTGAATTTAAAGCTGCTTCTGGACTTGATTGCATTCTTGCTGTGTTCAGTAAATTTATTTTGGCATTCAGAACCAAACGGTGGGGGAAAAAGCTGTTTGTTAAAAATTATTATTATGGAGTATCAGAAATGACTACTCATTACTGAACTCTGGGAGAAGATTAGTCAGCACGCAGCTGTCTTTGACCTTGAAATGCAAAGAAGACACAGGACTGTGTGGGAGGGAGTCAGGGAGAACTCTATCATGACTTGACTGACATCCACCTACTCCTGTAGATGTGTTTTAGATGCACATTCTGTCTTCCCTTGGAAATCAATCTTTTTGGTGGCCTGCTTCCTTAAAATGCAGTTAAATTGCTCTGCAGGAAGAAGATATGTTATGAGGAGCAAATGGGATGTTTATAAGATCATTTATGTTACACAGCAGTCAGGAGACAGAAAAATACTTATGTCAACTAGTATGAGTTTATTAAACACCTAATGATTGACTGTGACATTGATTTAATATGCAAATTAAGGTACACATGCTTAGTGTCAGGGGAGAAGAATGACAATGAAAATCAGTGATGATTAAAAATCCCATGCTATGGCTGGGAAGGAAGGTATTCTGTTCTCTGTGATAGGTATGGCTGACAGAAAATGTGTAAGGAGCACAAATAAAGAAGAAATGTGTATGCTGTGTTTTTTGAAGAGGAATAAGGCATGGTATAAATATAAAAAGAAAAACGTAAGAATTGTTGTCTTTGGACTAACATACATGATGCTGGTCTGTGAATAAAAGAAGCTTAGTATAAATTATCTGCAGTCTCACTATATTCTATAGAAATCAGTATTCAAATGACAAAATAAATCATATTGGGAAAAAAATACCTTTTAATTTTCCGGTTTATGTACAGTAATTATTCACATAAATGCTATTGGTTCCTCTGAGAATTTATATATATTTTCTATGGTGATATGAATCTATTATGCTACCCTGTAAATCTACCAAACGTGAATTGCCTTAAAGTGAAATTAAATTTCATTGCTTTCAATTATCTCAAAAAGTAGAAATATTGGAAATTTTCTTGTTTCTGTGATACTAACTGGATTTATGTTGAGGTACTTTAAGCAAATGTATGTAAATGTCTTTCATGATAAATGAATTTCATAAGGCATCTATGATCAGTATAAGTTTAAATTAACCTTAGTTAATTTGGATCATAGTTAGCCTTTACCTTTCTGCAGAGGAGAGCAGAGACTCCTGTGTTCTGTGGTGGGACAGTCCTTATGCTCAGGGCTGCAAAGGTTATGCTTCCTAGGAGCAAGTCACTGAGATGGCAGCTCCCTGTTTTCAACAAGCTGGCCACTGGCAGGCTTGATTTCCTCCTCCATTAAGAGACAAGGAAACAGACATCACCTCCAAGATAACTGGGAACTCAGGTGAGACAGACGAGCACTTCTATTCCCTCCTGCAGGACACTGTGACTACGATGCTTATTGCAGTTTGTGGCTAAATACCACAGTCTATTCCTGAGAAAGCGCTTTGCACATTTGCCAGGCAGATGGTGATTGTTACAGTTAGAGTGATGATTCCAGTTAGGCTATTTCCACAGATGTTTGTGGGCAATGCAAAATATGTTGTACTTCTCATGAGATTTTTCTATTACCCGGTAAAAACTGCCTTAACTGGTTGCAGGGTGAGAACAGAAATATCTCTTTCAAAGGTTTTAAAGACTCATCTGTTGCATGGTTCTAGAAAAAACCTGTATCACAGAGAAATTCCATGTTGGAGCTAGGATGAGGAACATCTGTATTTAAACTGTGTATTTTGAAGGAATTTCTTATGATTTTGTATAAAGTATTTGTGTTAGTGATTGGCTGTCCATCACTAACATTGCTGCACATTTAACATCCAGGATTTATAGCTTCCTTTGCTACTTTTTATGCCACCAGTGGGACTCCACATATTCTATGGAATGCTTTAAATTAATTAGTCTTTATCCATCCTATCTGGGGACAGACAGAGGAACTTAATATATTATTACTAACTAATGAGCAATTTCTACTTTCTGATGATTAAATTTTCAAAAGTAATTTGAAATATAGATTGTACGTCCTTCACAGGGAGACATCATCAGATGGACTTCATTAATTAATCAGCAACATTCAGTCCATAGCTTGGCTATGTAGGTGCTAGAGTAAAATAACCATTATTTGAAGTTGTTTTTCACATTTTTCATTGTTTCATAGGAAAATGGCCCAGGGCTTATTTTCTCTGTGATGCTAGCTCTGTTTATGTCTCAGCTTCCATACAGAAGGAAAATGCCTTAACCGTAATGTGTGTTAGTACTTCTATGTTGATCTGTTAGTCTGAATCATCCAAACTGCTCTTGCCTCCAGTTAGTACAGCTTATTAGACTGTGTGGATGTGGACTATATGCTGCAAGAAAGACAGTCAATTTCTACCAGAATTCATTCTTGGGGAAGAAAAATTTGTGGCTTAACTTACTGCAGTGAAGTAAGTTGTGTGTTATCCCTTTAGAAATCTTTTAGCCAGATGCTACCAGTGGTAGTGTTTTATGGGCACAGGTCTCTGTGTGCTGTCCTGCAGCACAAAAAAGACTTCCTTCCTTCCTTCCTCCCCCCCTTTGTCCCTTCTTCCCTTCCTCCTTTCCTAGGCTGGAGTAAGCATCAGTACTGTGGTCTCTGTGTTTGGAGAAGCCCAGGGCTGATACAGCAGAGCTGCTTTGCAGAGGGTAAAACACGGAAGCAGCACAGAGTAAGGTCAGACACTTCCTTGCTGTGCTGTGGTCAAAAGAAAGGACTAAGATTTATACTATGAAGCCGTCATCTCAGATGTCTCATCCCCATGGTCCTTCAGCCTGAAGGACTAGGACCTGAAACGATGGCTGAAGTTCACACAAGAAAGTGTTGCCCTCTTCAATGTTTTGCAAGGGTTCTGTTGACACAGAATGCTTCAGGGCCATTTCTAGGGAAGTAGCTAGGTAAGGCTCTCTCCTTCCCGTGAAATTCCACTTGCTGGTGGGGAATCTCTGCAGATGAATGTGAAATTTGTACTGCTGATATTTCATTGTGTACTGTTTGTTAGGGAAAAAAATTAATATGGACAGAAACATACTGGCTAAAGAAAAAGCTTGGAATTAGAAGATGTGAGTTACATCCCTTGAGAATTAACACAAAGTCTTTATGGACTGAAATTCTCCTCTGAATTTTGCCCAGATTCATGACAGTGCCAAAGACAGCCTCATAGAGATGGCAGAGATCACACTGACAGAAAAGACTATCATCATCTGTAGCCCCAAGAGGGAAGGGTGAATGTCATGATGAGATGTGTGCTGCAGAGAATAGTTTTTAGACCCTTGAAATCACTGCTTCTTAAAGCATTCAATGGAACAATACCAGGAGAAATAAGTCTTGAATTATCCTGATCCAAGACTAAGTTCAGAATGTTACGGCTAAGTAGCCACAAAACAATAATTATCACAATACACTCAGATTTAGCCCTTTCCCCACACTAGCACAGAACTACACAAAAATCAATAGACTACTTTCAAGAAATGAAAAGGAACAGGCAAAAGAAAAAAAAAATTGTGGCATAACATGGAGATTGCTTAAATATAATATACTGGAACCTCAGAATAAATATATTCCATTTATGGAAAAAGAAAACTTGGAAAAGAACTCCAAAGAAGGCTTCAAAGTTAAACATCAGAGTAAGAGGGATTACTAGGAGTTAAAAGACCTAAAATGAACATCACATTCAAATGGAAAAAGAACATAAACAAGTTAAATGTAAAATTAATAAGGCAGCAAAAAAAAAAGACTTTGGGGAACAATTTTCTAAAGGCATAAAAATAAAAAATATACTTATTTGTCAAACATATTATGAAGCCTGCCAGAAAGGCTGTGGGGCCAATAGATGATCATGGTTTAATAGAAGTTCTCACAGGGCAAAAATGCAGAAAAAATTAAACCAATTCTTTTCAGTGAGCGTCACCATCAGGAAGACATTGAAACCAGAGGGCTTTATGTTACACAGGTCTTAGTTTAAAGCAGAACTTTTGCAAACAAAGGTGTCAAAAGAATAAAATTTAGAAGAAATATATGGAGCGAATGCAGACAAATTACCAGAACCAGGAACCATTTACTTGGGAACCCTAGGGGAACATAAATATGAAAATCGAAACTTTCAGCTATGCTATGGAGTCTATTGATTAGATCAGTTGTGGTACTCTACAAGAGTAAAATGGAAAATATAAATTCAACTTTAAAAAAGTATTTCAGTGGAATGGGGAATTTGGAAAACTTAAGACAATGTATACATTTGTTAGTGTGTGATTTGTTAGTGTGCGAACTGTTAGAAACCATCCTATGACTAATAGACAAAAGGGTAGGTACAATATAATGAGGAAGAACTAACACAGCTTTTGAAAGGGGATTAGTACTTTGCAAATCTATTAGAGTTGTTTGATGATCACTGAATATACAGAAGAAGTGATCCAGTTGACACTCTGACAAAAAGCTTTTTGACAAGGTCCTTTGCTCAAGGCTTTTACAGAAATTAAGCAGTGGTAGGATGGGGAGAAAGTCCTCTGCATATTAATAACTTTTTAAAAGGTAGGAAATGGAAAGTAGGAATAAATGGTCAAGGGAGGAAGGTAACAGTGGAAATCCTTAAGCATCTGTGCTGAGGTCTGTACTGTTAAATATAGTAATAATATATATACATTATATAATTAAAGTGCTTGTGTGTCTACATGTATAAAATACATATATGTATGCTCATATCTATTTTTTATTCTACAGATGACAACATGACATAAAATTTGTATTCTGTATCGATATATACAAAGTAAAGCACAAAGGAAAACCTATCCTAGCTATACACCCGCAGTGAGAAGATCTAAATCGGCATTACATTACCATGCAAGACAGAGACCCCCGAGTCACTGGAAGCTGTTCTGTAAACACATTGGCTCAGTGCTCAGCACTGTTAAAAAAAAGCAGTCATAACATCAGGAACTATTAGGAGGGGCAAAAAGTGATTATTGTTTTGCCTTTTATGCCACTGTGAATAATCATAGTTCATCTACACCTAAGTACATTTGTGGAGGTCTGAGCATCCCTCCCTTCAATTAATAAAAAAGGTGTAATGTAATTAGAAAAAACATTATAGCTCTCTCTTGTGATAGATATATACCATGTGTTACTTATAGAAGGTGGTAAGGATTGCTGGAGTATAGAGAAGCTCCTATGCAAGGACCTTACAGGTACTCACTGATATTTGTGGGGGCCAAAAATATAGATGGGTCCGAATAGTGATTGCAAAACAGATATATGGAAAGATGCGAGTTGGAAGCTGTGGCTACAGCCTCCAGCTGAGAATAGGCAAATGCCACAGTCCCAGAGCAGTGCAACTCCATTGACTAGCACCACTGTGGTCTTGCCCCGTCCAAAGCCAGATGTCCATCTGCCTCTGCCACACAACTCTGTTGTGCTGGCATTGGCTGTACACTTGGTGCTGTGATGAGCTGTTTCAGGTCTCTGAAATGAAGGACAACTAATCTCTTAGTTGTAGGGTTGCTTTTCTTTGTGCTGGTATGTGTTAATGCCTGAACAGAGGGGCAGCCAGGACTATGTTGTTGGGGAGCAGGGTGATATTCTGGTTTATATCATCTTAGTCTGCCTTATAACTGCACCCTGAGCTGGGAGAAGTGTAAGGACTCTGTTCTTACACTTCTTGCCTAAACACTGTGCACCACCAGCAGGCTGGATGGGGTCCAGTTCAGCTTGCTTATGTTCTTATGACTTGTATCAGTTTGTTGGTACATCTCTGTTAGGTTCAGCTTCCGAGGAGGCACACATCTTGGAGAGGTAGCTGCAAGACTTACTCAAGCACAGGTAAGTTAATGCAAGGCTTTTTTTTTTTTTTTTTTGAGATAGTACTTTTGCCTTGTCTATGTTACCTGTGGTCAGAAGGGACAAGAACCTGAAGGTGCTCTTACGTTCTTGTCTAAATATAAGCCTATACATGGCAGTGTTACTTTTCATGGCCCTAATTCTATAAAGGGTAAAATTTGAGTCAGATTTAGCTGGTCTTAGGAGTCATGTCTCAAAACTGTTACTTCATATCTTGGATCCTCTCTCCCCTGAGAGTGGCACTCCTGCTTGCTTTGTCCCTGAGTGGGACACAACAGACCTGCATGAGTCAGCCTGGGAGCAGCATGTATCTTACCTAAACTGAGCTCCAGGCTATGAAGGCATGTGCCTCAGTGTGCCACACACAGGTGATGGTGGACCCAGCCTTCCCTATTGACTCTTTTATTGCCCAAGAGAGTGTAATCTTACAGGGAACACCCAGTAGATAAATATGATTTGTAGAAGCATTGTTGGCTAATTCACGGCTTATGATAAATGCATTTGGGAAGAAATGACACACTTTACATACAGGTATATCTTCGATTTGAAAAAAAAAGTGTGACTGTATCAGAGAGCTGCTTGTTGCAAACTATTCTCTCATCTCTTCTGAGAGCCAGGAAAATTCAGAAACCCTCTGCAATTTCTAGTTTGCAAACTTAAATAAATGAAAGTGTTAATTGAAAAGACAATACACTAGCTGTCTTGGTATCATTTAAGTATAATGATCTTCTTAGACAGGCTGACAACTCTGAGAGGAAATATTGCTGCTTTACATGAAATGTAGTGGTTTAACACCAACATGAGCACTCTGTTTGTGTTAGAGCCAAGTATTAATTTCCCAGCCTTTGAAATATCATACTTTTGCATCATTATGTAGTATTCAATGCAATAAGCATCAGTTTTTTAATAATAGAGAAGGTTTAAAAAGACTGAAGGAGGAAATGAGTGTTTGCACAGACCACTAGATTTGTCTGAAACCATGTGCACCTATTTCTGGCCCTTTGTTTCCATAAATAATAGATTGACAGCTTCATGGTTTCCAGAGGATCCATGGTACATATAAATGTCAGACAAATAAATTCCAACATTCCATTTCTTTCTCTCATGTATAGCTCAGTGTAAGGTTTTTATGGTTCTAAATAAAACCCATAATTTAATTTGCCTGGTGCTTTAAATGAGTCTGAGGGTACTGTGACAAAAAGGGGGGAAAAAAGGGAAAAAAAAAAAAGTTGAGTCTGTTCCTCCCTTCTGAACAATTAGAGTTGCTACAGATTTTAAAGAAAGTTTCCTGAGTAAGACAGGTTTATTTGGTGGAAATATTTAACTCATTTCTATTATTTGGTGGAAATATTTACCTGATTCCTACTACTTGCTGTGTCTTATACCAAGCCCAAGTGACTGCTTTAATCCAGGAATGTATTTTTTCTGCCTGCTCAGTGTGGGGAGATAAGGACACTAAGCTTGAATGTTGCTCACAGAGCAAAAGCCAGGTTATAAGGCATGCTAAGATAAAGGATAAAGCAGAAACCAAGATGATGTTATCTTGTCATCGTGCATTAGTTGTCTTTGGGAAGTGGGAAGTAGTTTTCTCTTTCTGATCTACTATCCCCAGCTGCTTTCCGGTGGAGGTGCAGACTCCAAGTTGACAGTGAAAGTCTGAATAAAAACAGACGTGTTTTCCTTATCTTTCCTGGATTCCTTTGAAGGGAAATACAGATTTGTGATAGCCAGTGCACTTGATGTGTTTCTTCGTACTTTTCAATGCTAGTTTTTAATGATTAAATAAGATGACTGGCTTTCTATGGAACCTCCTGGAAATTGGAGAGGGGAATATGGGAGCCTGCTCAGAGAAAGAAACAGCAGCGCTGGCAAGAAACAACAAGGGGGTCTGAGCCCAGGGCTGGGCTCCTGCAGGGAGGCCAGTGCAGTGGAGACCTGTAATGAGCAGACAAACCTCAGAAATAATGGAAAGGAAACTTTCTGGGGCCTGAGGGGCTGTGCAGGGCTTAGGGCACCTCAGAGAGTCACTGCGTTTGCTGAAACTAGTCCCATAAGCAGAGATACCATGGACAGGGAGAGACTGGATTATAAACTTTCATTTGCACACCGAGATAGTGGCTTTAAGGATTTTTTCTGTTAAAAAAAATCTTATTTCTGCTCTAAAAAAAAGTTAGAGCTGGTTTGGGAGCTTACTTTAAGGAGATGTTCTACATAGATCCTCTTCAAAGCTCTAGCTGATTTGGAGGTCCTTTACATACTCCTCTTTGCATGTTACAAATTGCTGTGCTAGTTGGCATTACTAAGTACATCTCATATTTAAAACACAAGTCTAATAGTTACAACTCATTAATGAACACTAGAAAGGAGACATGCAAGGTTATGTTATCTAGTTGCAATCCATGGGTTTGGGTGCTGTAGCATTGAGGGATCTAGGAGTGCTTGGAAGAATCAGGCCTATACAAAACAGAGGAACTGTTTCAAATCCCGTGAGGCAGGCAGGGTTTTAGTAGGAAACCATGACCCTAGGACTCTCCTTCCTTTTTTGGGAAATGTTTGCTCTGAGCATCTCCTTAATGCAGAGATGGCGTGTTCTGCAAAAGGCCTCAGAGAGAAGGTCTCTTGTTTTCTTCTTTTCCTCTTCATATACCCAAAAAAGGAAGTTTTGGGATAGAGTAAGGATAATGGTGAGATATTGCCGTGCTTGTTGTAGACCAAGAGTTCAGAAGTGAAGCCCTGTCTGTGAAATTCAGAAAGGACATTTAGACAAAGAAACTAACCAACTTTTTGTGTACATACATAAATGTTCCATAGAGCAGAACTGGTTATGCACCATCTGCTTTTCATTTTTGCACAAAACTCACAGTACTGCCTAGCATTCCTAAACCCAGGCCCTCTGAGACTTCATTTATAAAAGCAAATAAAACCAACATTCAGTGTACAACATCCTCTTCTTTATAAATTATTTGTAGGCCAAAACATTTCCATAGAGACTAAAAATGGGTCTTCTCTCCATGTCTCAAAAGGAGCTCCAGTGCTACCCACAATAAAGTTTCTGGTGACACCATCTTTGGCATACTGGAATGTTGTTCATGTAACAAAGGTACAGGTTTTTTCTAGTAAATTTATTATAGAGATTCTTTTATTACTGCTGGCAGCACTTTCATCTGAGTTGTGTCTGTGGACAAACATCTACAAGTACTTTTAATTGAGAGGAACAAGAGCCATCTAACATGTTTGGGAGCCTAAGACAGATGTGACCAAAGTCAGAAACTGTAGCTTAGCATTAAAGGAAAATATTGACTAAGAACTATCTAAAAGTTGACACTGATGAACTACAATGGTGTTTACCAATCTATCTTTTGCAGTGCTGATTCATTCACTAACAGATACTAGACTTGTGCAAGTTGTTCAGCGTAGATTAAACATGTAAATTGGAGGAAGTTTTGAGTCTTACAATTATGTCAAGGATGAGTTGGTGACAGTAATAGCTGAGTGGTTTTGGCATTTTCTAACTCCTCTTTCAAACAATACCTTTATTATAAACATTTTATATATCACATAACATAAAAAATAGTGGGTACCCTTTATCTCCTGTACTTAGGAATGATGGTTCTCCAAGAGAGACAGGTGAATATTTGGCCTCCTATTAGTGAGAAGGCTGCTTTCAGAACATTCCTTGTACTTCTGATCTTTTCTTCTTTCTCTCTTTTTATTGTATTATTTTATTCATCAGATGCATGTTTTGCATGATTCCCCAAGTCATGACTGATTTGCATTTTGTATTGTCTCTGTCTCTGGAGTATAGGGTTCTTGGGCTAAAATTTGATGTACTAAGCATTTGCGGGAATAAACAAAGACAAAAGCAGAACTGATGTAAAAGCAGCTGAGTAAAAAATCACTATCCAGGAGGTAACTCAGAACTTCAATGCATTAAAATTGATAGCTTTCCAAGTGAGAGGTTAAAAAACCCTAAATCCAGCTTTGCTGCACAAATTAATATAAATTAATACAGTATTTCAAAGTGGCGATAACAAGTTTCATTAAGAAAGAGGTTTTCCAGGGTTTGGTAACTCTGGAAATAATTTATATGGGAGTTGTGTAAGAAATGGACATAGACATAGCACAGAAAGTGAGTGGGTGATAGAATACAATCAGAGCAATGAATACCAAAGTATTGTGGAACTCACTATGAATGCCATCAGTATTAGGAAATGCCATTTAATACTCTTAGTAAATACTAAAATAACTTTGCATTCGGTGGGGTAAATGGGTAAAAGTGTCTGTTATCTTCTCTGGAGAATCTCCTGCAGTGAACTATTGAACAATTCTTAAGCATTTGTGGGATTTTTTTGCTGTGGAATTATGTGTAAACTGAATTCATGTTAAGACTTTGAAGGTTTATTCTGATTTGTAAAACACACTCTGATCTAATTAAAAAGAAAAGTTAAACAGATTTTAATTGTCGAAGGATGAGAAGGAAAATGTATTCAGCTTGAAAACTGTCTTCACAAGCTAAGTCTATTAGTGTGATTGTACTACAATGTTTACAAAGCAAACTTCTCTCTAGCACCCTGAACTATAACTTACTTATCCCGAAAGGGATATTAGAAATTTAAAGAATTATGTGAAGGCACAGCACAGAAAATGGACACTGTTCAGACCATGTTGTCCTCAGTTGGAGAGAAACTAGAGTTGATGTTTTCCAGTATTATGGTCATAGGAAAGGAAGCAAAACCATCCAGAGATGCTCAGAGATGTGTACACAGGTGTTCTCAGTGGTGGTTCCAGCCTGGACCTTAAGAAAGATACTTGATCCATAACATGAAGAACCATGGCCAAAGCTGAGAAATGATGAGAGCTGGGCTGATTTTCACCTCTTTCTTTATAATTTCATGGAGATGATGTTTGTTACATGTTGAATAATCACAGAATCACAGAACTCATAGGCTATTGGCCAACGAAAATGAGACATTACGCTGTTAAGCTACAGCGATTCAAAGGTGCTATATGCATATTTTACAAGCTGCTAGACGATTATATGTTAATAAAGCCATCAACATGCTATTATTATTATTGTTGTTGTTGTTGTTGTTATTATTTGTAGAGGCCACATAATGTGCCACTTTGTGACAGGTAGCTGCTGTTGAAGAGCAGTATAAATTTCACAGAATCACAGAATCACAGAATCTTCTAGGTTGGAAGGGACCTCAAAGATCATCTTGTCCAACCGTCAACCTAAATTTGACAAAAACAGACACCCGCACAACAAACAAAAAGCAACACCATCACTAAACCATATCTCCCAGCACTTCATCAACCTGTCTTTTGAACACCTCCAGGGATGGTGCCTCAACCACCTCCCTGGGCAGCCCATTCCAATGTCTGATAACCCTTTCGGTGAAAAAAATTTTCCCAATATCCAGCCTGAACCTCCCCTGGCCGTAACTTGAGGCCATTTCCTCTCATCCTGTCGCCTGTTACTTGAGAGAAGAGACCGACCCCCACCTCTCTAGACCCTCCTTTCAGGTAGTTGTAGAGAGCAATAAGGTCTCCCCTCAGCCTCCTCTTCTCCAGGCTGAACAACCCCATCTCCCTCAGCCTCTCCTCATAAGACTTGTGCTCCAGACCCGTCACCAGCTTTGTTGCCCTTCTCTGGACCTGCTCCAGCACCTCAATGTCTTTTTTATGGTAGGGGGCCCAAAACTGGACACAGTACTCGAGGTGGGGTCTCACCAGTGCCGAGTACAGGGGGACAATCACCTCTCGGGCCCTACTCACCACACTGTTCCTGATACAGGCCAGGATGCTGTTGGCCTTCTTGGCCACCTGGGCACACTGCTGGCTCATGTTCAGCCGACAGTCGACCAACACCCCCAGGTCCTTTTCTGCCAGGCAGCTCTCCAGCCACTCTGCCCAAAGATATTGCCCTGAAGGTACATTTAACAGCAATGCAGTATATTATATCCCTTAAAAATAATATGGGGAAGACCAAAATTAAGGCAAATAGAGCAGGATGTGTTTGCTGTGTAGAAAGCACTCTGCAGAACAAGGGCTCACACAACGCCAACCCTTCCCAAGGCAAACTTTACTATGGCAAGCGGTGTCTCTCAGGGAGCAGAATGGTGAGTAGCAACTGAGGCTGGTGAGTGTGAGAGTCTCGCTGGTGCTTTGTGGGGTCAAGCCTCAGGCTTGTAACAGCATGGTAAGCTGCAGTGTCTCAGATCACTGCTGGGAACTACTGTCACGTTGCCGTACAGGGTGCCGCTGCCGGGAGGCTGGGGTGGAGGGGTTGAAATCTTTCCATTTAATAAGCTTGTTTGACATCAGCGATTATCGGCTGCCCACCGTCTGTGAAGCATTTCCTCCACTTCAGCAGCTGGGGTGGCGTTTTCCCGGCTTGCTGCAGTGCAATGATTAGATTGCTGTCTCCAGCCAGCTAGCGCTGAGATGCTACAGGCTGAATGATAACTATGGCAGACAGAAAGGGTTATTCCTGAAGTGTTCCTGAGAGTCTTGTCGATTTATTTATTTATTTCCCCCCCCCTCACTGCTCGCTGGTAGGAGGCTTATAACTGGTGCAGCATCAACAATCACTCTAGGTCAAGCGGCATTAGCCCTAGTGCTAACCTTCTAAAAGATTCAGATTTATGAATTCAATTACGGGAGTTTACAACCTGTTTAGCTTTGTTGTTGCTGTTATTATTGTTATTTATTCCTGTCTGTGTTTAGCTGCACTCCAACCCATTTCAGGGTAATTAGGGAGTTGCTTTTGATAATTTTTAAGCTGAACGATGTGATAACAGGACTGCAACATAAACCTTTCCTTCTGTCCTTCCCCCACCTGACAGTCCGTGGTGTGAGCCTATGGGCCCTGCATGTCTCGGTATCCTTACTTTTCTGCAGCTTTGACTGTGTCATATAACTTTTTTTCTTCACTATTTTGTCAAATATTTCTGACACTAAACAGAAGAGAAAGCGTTTGTTTTATGTAATTGTCATCTTGACATTATAAAACCAATCATCACAAAAAAAAAGATAAGAACATCTACATTTATTCTTTTAAATTACTGCAGTTTCTTTTCTCCATCCAAACTCATAATTTGGTAGTTTAGGACTGACTCATGATTTTCATACGCTTGGGACTGGCGAGAGAGACTATGTCTGTACAAAGGGCAGAGAAACAGATAATCACATTTGTGATGTGTGCTCAAAAAGTCTGTAACATTTAAGATCTTTAGCAAAATACCCCAGGAGTCCGAGCAAGTTACAGTAAGCAAATTATCTTGGAACAAATTATGTGATACCTAATTGAATTTCCTACCATGGCTCCCATCAGTCTTGTCTTCTGAAGACTACCTGTAGTGTGTTCTGCACTTCATAACAATTACAGCTGGTGATTAATTGTCAGACATAAAGCAGCTGAAAGAATATATATGGGGGCATATTATATTGCTAAGTTTTTTCTTGTTGCAGGTCTGAATGTTACCAAATAGTTGTGTAAACTATTAGTGTTCAAGTCAGAGAACATTTTTAATCTGTCAGGAAAGCCACATTAAGGAAATTTAGGTAATGATGACTTACTGTTAGGGGAAAAAAAGAGTTTGGTCTTTTTTTCAGTTTTTCTTATATTAATATTGTATAAACTTTTTCCTGCCCTTGTACTCCCCTTGGAGTATTTCCAAATTGCCACTGATGTTTTCTAGCTCACTGAGATCTGTTCTTGATGCCATCCTCTGCCTTGGTCAAAGTACTCTACAGCTACCTCATGAAATTCAACTGTGTACTCAGTTTTACTGAATAACTTCAGTGAAAACTAGGACTTCCCCTGAATTTCTCTCCCAAATTAGAAACAATGAGTAAATTGAAAATTGAAAGGTTAGAGGTATATTGTCCTTCTCTTTTGCATTTTTAGTCTCTCTTTTTTTTTTTTTTTAATTTTGAATAATAGCAACAATTCTAAAGAACAAGACCCTGTGAATTATGAAGCATCTGATGAGAGATTATTTTCTTCTGAGATCTCCTCAGCTGAGTCATGCAACTTGGCTACGTCAGAACAATATGCTAACGTGAGACAAGACTTAGTAGGATGGGCGATCACCTACTGATGTGCCTAATCGACTCTGAGATTGAAGGTGATTCACCTATTGTAATCCTGGAGAGCTGGCAGCTAGGATATAACCATCTGCTTCTTTTTGCATAGAGATGCACAAAAGTTCAGAGGATTTCTTTAGTCTTAAGGAACTAAACATTTAATGGATGAAGCACTTAGTGGAGAGAAAGGCAATCTAGGACAGGCAAAATACCACATACCATTTTTCTGAAAAGATGTATAGTGTTCATAGAAGAATTGTACTCATTTTTAGCTGTTTTGGTAATTAAAACTTAACAGAAGGGAATGAAAGGTGATTTGGAGTGTTTCACCAAATAAGCAGAGAAAAGATTATGGGAATATATAGTTGTAAATTGCATCCTCTCTTCAACCTGGGTTTCCCTGGTTCTCTATGGTAATGTGAAGGTGGCAGTATTGTTGACATGGGCATTTGCTAGTTTCAAGAATCTACATACCAAAAATCTTCAAGTAAAATTAATGTCACTGTCTAAGTTCTTCATCTTCCTGGAGAAATAAACTCCATTTACAGAAAAGCAAAGTAGTTTCTCTCTGATGTGGTTGTAATGCAGCAACTGGTGGAGTTGGTGGGGTTGGTTCCATGATTTCACCCTATGGATTCTGTTGTTAATATTTATTTAGCTTTACTTTGAAATGAATAATTGTTCAGCAATAGCTCTCTGAAGCAGAATGAAACTAATTTTCCCACAGCTCTCCGAGAGCACCTTGCACCAATTATTTGAAAATTTTCAGAACCAGTGTGGTTAAAACAGTGTGATTACCATGAAAATTAGCATTGCTAACAAGCAACGACTCCAGCATACCAATCCTTGCGCTTTAAGTCAGTTGTAGATCAAGTTTAGCTAAGGTTTGTCTGATAGAAATTATTACAAGTCCAAGAGAGTACACTTTCAAATGCAAGCTTGTGTTTCATTTACAGTCAGTTCCCAGACCTCAGGAGATTCAGCTGCAAGGCAATTACCTCTGCTGGATCTCCATTCCAGGTTTTTTGGTTTTTTATCTTGAAGCACAATTTAGGTAAAACACCTTAAGAAAAATAATAAAAAAAAAATGTTCCTGCACAGGTGTTAGAAACAAAGAGTGAGTTCGGGAACTAGTACCAGTTACATAAAATGTCTCTTCATCAAAAGATTAGTCATTATCTTCCTACTAAATCAAGATTCAGCATTACTCCTTGCAAGGAATTATTTCCTTCAGATATTTCTTCACTTTTAAGGCTGACGTATCTTGACACAATGGCAGCTGATGACAGGATTAAGAAGGACTAGTCAAGACAGTCTAACATTTGAATAAATCTCTGACAGAGAGCCTGGCCCTCCTGCACGCTGAAGCTGCACAAGCCATCTTGTTGCAAATTAAGTTACGAAATAGCATTTTTCTTACATTTCTGATAAATATAACAATGTAAGACAAGCTAGGTATTATTTAGTTCTTCTTCTTAGCAACTGCTCTTCACGGGGTGTCAGCTGAAACATGTTCATCCTGCTGGTAGGGAAGCAGGCCCTGTTTCTGCGTGGGGGAGATCACAGTTTCACTGTGCTGCCTTCCAGAAATAGCAGGGAAATTCGTCAAGGTTTTCTGTACATTCTCTCCTTTTCTCCTACATACAAACCCATGCAGTCTTCCGAGGGTAGCAAGTGATGCCAGAATGAACAGGGTGACGTAATGGCCTGTGATGCTGGGGTGAGGCGGGACTGACCCTGCATCTCCTTATGGCAGCATGCCATCTGCTTCTTACGTGGTAGACCTGTAAGCTGAGCCCAGTCACGACCAAGTACATATGGCCAAATACCACACCATCTATAGGGTATCTGGTGGCACACAGACTGCCAGTTGTAAAGGACGTCAAGAGCTCTGTCAAGATCTCTGCTGTCTTAGAGCAGAAATGACGGAAAATAGAATATGCTTGTTCCTGGGTAGATGGAACAGGGGATGATGAACGGAGACGGTGAAGGCTCTAAAAATATGAAGATGATATCTCCTATTGGAAAGTATCTCCCTACAGGACTATTTGGAATTCCACCAGCAGGAGATATAGTTTAAAACATAAAACTACCTGTGTGCAGAAAATTAAGTCTATGTCAAGATAAGCTAGAAAATATTATGCTCATGTGTGTAGTACAGGATGATATTTTCTGTAGGTTTATTTTCAAGTGTATTTTATGGCAAAATAAAGTGTGGGTTTTAGGGTTTATTTATTTATTTATTTATTTATTTTTAAATTGGGATTAGTTAAATGATGAGGCAATGGTGTACTAGGAGTATTAGACTGGCTTACTTATCTTAATTTCTGCTGAGATCTAATTACATACTCCCCTGCTGGACTTTGCTTGAGTGAAGAATTTCCTTGTACAGGGAGTTGTGGTCAAGTGTCAAGTAGAATCTAAATCAAAGTAATCATCAGGCTTTTTTTCTACCTCGTTCTCTGGGTTAGGCAGAGACTCTGATTTCAGTAAGTGTATGAGGCTAAACCTTGGGGACCTTCTGTGGTCTTCCTCAAAATCTTCACATTGAATGCATTCCTCTGCGTGTGCCAAAATGTGCGGAGACTGGTAGCATTGCCTAGCACTGTGGCTCCTCAATAAGTACAATGCAAGGTATTGAATTCGAACAGGGTGAGTTAGCACCGACTGAAGGTAAAGTGAGGTTAGGAACAAGCAAGCACTAGTTTTCTGGCTGTTTCTAAACTCATGGACTTCATTAATGCAATGCAATGAGAGTGCAGGGTCTTCTAGGAACCTCAGTTTAAGTGGGAGCATTGCATGGAGGCGTTACTGGACTTGAAGCAAAAGGTAATTTGAATGTCTGAGCACTACAGGGATATCTGACCTTAATGTCAGACTGGCCACTTATCTGAGAGGCTGGTGTTTCTTCTCCCTAATCGTTACCACAGGCAGTTAAAACAGAACTCCACAGTGTACCATTGTAAGGGGGAGTAAGGGAGACAGATCCTCAGCTGTTATCTAACCCTTGCTGAGGTGAGAATCCTATGTATGGCATGAACAAGGTCTGAGGTATGACGATGTAAGGTGCTCGGGACATGGCCCCTAATATTTTACTGCAACATCTTAGCATTAGCACTGCTTTCTAAAATGTATTTCTGTATTTTTAATAGTTATCATTAGAAGATGCAAATTTTATATAGATTTAACTATAAAGCATATTGTCATTTATTATTTGAATTACGATAATAGCAGATGTTTTCTGTGCTGTGGTGGCAGTGCAGATTTAACGTCCTTAACACTTACCAAGGTGGCCATAAATATTTGTACAGCTATATTGTTGTTCCTATGCAGCTGAGGAATCCAAAGACTAAATTTATTCTTCATTATCTATGGAGACTGTATTTGTAATAGTTCACAGCTACATTAGTGGTCCAAACAGCAGACATATGCAGTGCTGGGTTGTTTTCTGGTTTGTAGATTACTTCAGAAACAATTTATGAAAGACAACTGATTTATCCAACAACTGATGACAAGTGCAGACTTATTAGCTTACTTTGACAATTTTTATCAAATATAACTGTGGTGAAGGTACTTTCTCAAAGAACCAACTCCTTCTGTAATTATGGGATTTATGCTTCTATTTTGAGCTTGGTATTTTGGGTCTACTAAATTTGCTCGTGGTTTCACATTGCCACCATTCACCATAATATCTGAGCAATTTTCAGATGATAACAGATGATGATAAATTCCTGAAAATGGGAGCATTTTTAGGTTATTGCATTACAAATAGGAACTTGCTTTACTTTAAATTACTTCTCAGTAGCCTTTTAGATGAAATTCGTAAATCCTCAAGGATCCATGTACTGCAGGCTCACAGCTGTCCACAGGGAGGGCTGGTTGGAGTTCCCGTCCCTGTTTGACTCAAGAAGTTTGTTTTTCTTGTGCAGGTAGGGGCTAAATATTTGCGAAGTGGAATGATGTATATGTCATTTGAGGTACGTTTAAAAGATTTTCCAGTGAAAAGATTATAAGCAAATTAGGTTTGTCTAACTTCTGTGGAAGCACTGTGTGCCAGCAGCTGTAATGTTTTGTCTTGAGCTACCTCTCAATGCTTTCATTTTAGTTTCAGCATGAACCCTGACAGGCTTAATTGATTTTGTGTTTGCAGTTGCAACAGTGCACTAACCTCACCCCCCCGCACCCAACTCTGTGAGAATGTTATTCTGCAACAAATCACACACAGAATGATGAGATATATGTAACTAACTAAGACATTAGTAAAAAAAATAATTACTGCTACCAGACTATTGCCTTCAAATGTTTGTGTGCAAGCTGGGAGGTAAACAAATAGGTCTCAAATGCCAAGAGATTTTTTTTCTACCACTGTTCTGGAATAGAAAATATTGAAAACCAACCAACCAACCAAACCCCTTGTATTGAATAAGGCTAAGGTTGCCATCAAGGAAACATATTCAGAAATCAGAAAGGAAAGAAAATCCATCTGGAAGAGCTGTGTTGTAAAGGAGATGTGTTTGTAAGCAGAATTTTCAGGGTAAGTTCATACTTGTGTGTGTTAAGGTAGAATATAGAGCAGAAATCTGCAGCACCAGAAAGCTATAATGCTTTCTTACTCATACTGTAGTTGTGTTAAGAGTCTGAGTCAGAGGTTGTTGCAAATCTGAAATTTAAGGCTACTTTCTGTACTGAAGAATTTTGGCAGGTTAGAAATGATCTTAAGATTAGATAATAGAGTCGGTCTTTTATGGAATGTTTCCAGCTTCAGAAGATTTTAAATACTTCATAGGTATATAAAGACCAACACAACTAAAGAGAAGGTACAGGATGTCTTTGCTTTGCCAGTACTCTCAGGGATTACATCTGTACAGTGTCTCAGGTATAACTGTATATTGGGTAAACTGCACTTAAAAGTACGTCAGCAAGTCAGTATTGAACTGCTTCCCATTGACGACAAAATCCGCAAAGTTTCATCTAGCTAAGAAAGGACATCTGCTCCCTTGACAAAGACATTTCTTGTTTGCATGAGGCATCGCTTTTAGCCTCTTAATGTTTAGGTGACTCTAGGGAGGCAAAGTCATGTTCTGCGTCAATAACCCTTCACATTAAATATCTATCAAGAGTGGTTCTTTGTACCTGAGGTGTTTGTTCCTGCTACGAATATTCCTTAGCTTCTCTGTCCTTGACTTGAAACTCAAGGTCCTTTAGTTGGCCCTCAGAATCACAGAATCACAGAATTGTGGTGGTTGGAAGGGACCTCAGAGATCATCGAGTCCAACCACAAAAAAACAAAACAAAACAAAAACAAACAAACAAAACAAAAACAAACAAACAAAAAAACAACAAAAACCAAAACAAACAAACAAAAACCAACCAAACAAAAAAAAAACCACCACACCACCCACCACCTAAACACACACCTCTGCTCATCTTTGCCCAGAAGTAGCTGTTCGGTTGACATTTCCAAAATTACCATTTTGTTATAGGGCTTTCATGGAGGTGTGAATGTGGATGGTGCTTGACTTCATGTTGTCCTCTGATAACAACCTCAGGTTTGGTGGATGTGTGATGGAGCCATGCTATAAATGAAAGGGCTGAACTCCTGCATGGAGTTTTTCAAGATGTATGCTGTGTTACTTTGCAGTGCAAAGTGGATGCACAACTGTGACCAATTACCTGTAGTTGGGGGACAATGGGGGCTGCTCAAAGAGCAGTAAGTTCAAGTGCAGAGTAGAAGGGTTGATAGAGGACCAAGAAAATATGTGATGATTCTGAAGTCCCCCCTGTTGCTCTTGGACATGCTTAAGGTTCCCCTTGGTGGACTTCAGAGGCTAGACAGCAGGGGAAATAAAAGAGGTCAATCACCAAGGTACTTTGGGAGACAGTATATAAAACCCATATATTTCAAGGAGCTTCTGAAGGCCTTCTGCGGTTCTAGGAAGAAGACAGATGCTTTCCCATTTCTGTACAAAAGCTACCATGGTATATCTTCATTTCTTAAGATAGCTACATTCTAGTCAGCTTCCATTTTAAGATAACTTGCCTCCACAGTTTTATTCTGGTCTATTCATATGATAGCTTATGTGACTGAAGCCTTCCTCTCATCACCCTGCCATGACGCCATCACTTTTCTTGTTCTTTCTCTTTCTGTCTTGAAAGAGTATTGGTTTTCAATTCTCTGGCTGTAAAAACTGACTTTGTTTTATTTTTGGCTACAGGGTCTAGCAAAGAAGTGATCATACTACCACAGCAAATGCAGATTACTATTAGCTATAATAACAACATTTAGGCATTCATATCCATTAAGCACTACAAGAATAAACTAAAGGGGAAAAAAAAAGCATTAGAAAGAAGTAAAATAATATTTGTTCCTTCTGCTTACAACACTTTTGATGCTTTCATGGAAAGATGCTTTCTTGGATCCATTAGATCATTGGCAAAGTTCCTAGTTAATTGAGGGCATTCAAGTTTTCACTTATCACTCATCCCAAACGAAAAAGGAAATGTAGCAGAAGTGGAAGATACAGGATTAAAATGCATACATATTTCCGTTTAAGCTTGTAATCAAATATAAGGATTTAGTCATGAGTGGTTGGATTGGAATATCAATGAAGGGAGAACTTTTGCTTTAGATCTTTTAATGGGCATTGATGCTTGTCAGCTATAAGTCCGACATGGGGAATTTGTTGTTACAAAAGAAGCCTTTTCAAATAGGTCATCTACAATGGGATATTTCACAATAGGTGGTAACAGATAATGTAATGTCAGATGTTCAGGAATGTGCAAAATTATTTGAATGATAGAAAGAAAACATTCCAGGGAATGATATACAGTCTGCGGGTGAGATATAAAAGTACGTCCTTTAACTGGATGTACTTCTTATACATTCCAGTGATGAGAATATCTTTGTTTAAGTGTCAGATGCTCTACAATGCTTTACATCTTTAATTTATTACTTACACATTCCTCAATGCCTTGTTACTTACTCCATTATAAATAATTAGACAAGCAACACTAATGAAGAGTTAAGTAAATTGATTATATGTAGAAAGATTTCATTTTGTTTGACGAAAAGCAAAAGAGTGATGAACTGGTTGTCTGTGAGCTGCATGGTCCTAGTCATAATACCTCTGAAACAGTTGAAGAGCACACTTTGTGGATGAGTTCTACTTCTGTGTCAGAGCCTGCTATATCACCTGGGATTTAAATGCAATTTCTCCCACTTTTTGGCATGGGATTGGTTTCCAGTGATTCACATGAATGTGAAGTTATTTGGAAACTTTAATTTTACTTGAGGTTTTTTTCTTACAAAAGTGAATAAAAAGCGTTTTTTCTTTCTTTGGAGACTGATGAAAATATCTTGTATAATTCCAGCCAGTGTAGCTTTCTTACCAACCATCAAAGTATTCTTTTGCAGACACATTTGAGGGGGAAAAAGTAATATTTATTTAAATTTGCACTGGTTGTTCTAGAGCTACAGTTTAGGTACCATCCAATGTATCTATTGAAGAAAACAGTTAATGCTGTTTTACACCCTTGCAAGTCCACAGAATCCATCAGTACACTATTTGAGAAGACTGTTTCAGCTGAAGAAGAATATGAAAACTTCCTGAGTCAAACTTCGGGAAGAATGGAAGGCACATGTAGGTTTAAGGTTTAAGTGGCAAAATATATACATTCGTTTAACCATTTCATTCAGGAGACACCTAAAAAGTTTCATAAATGCACACACACACAAAAAGACATTTCTATCATATTTATATTGCATACTTTCATGAAAGTGAGCAGAACAAATCCCCTGTAATCCAGGAGGAAGCAGTTAATGATTTGCTTATGCACCTGGACACACACAAGTCTATGGGGCCAGATGGAATTCACCCAGGGGTACTCAGGGAGCTGGCGGGAGAGCTCACCAAGCCTCTCTCCATTATCTGTCAACAATCCTGGTCAACAGGAGAGGTATCAGATGACTGGAGGTTGGCCAATGTGACGCCCATCTACAAGAAGGGCTGGGAGGAGGATCTAGGAAACTATAGGCCTGTCAGCCTGACCTTCGTACCGGGAAAGATCATAGAGAAGATCATCTTGGGAAAGCTCTCACAGCAAGTGCAGGGCAGGCAAGGGATCAGGGCCACCCAGCACGGGTTTATGAAAGGGAGGTCCTGCTTAATCAACTTGATCTCTTTCTATGACCACGTGACCCGGTTTCTTGATGAGGGAAAGGCTGTGGACGTTGTCTACCTGGACTTTGGTAAGGCCTTTGACACCGTCTCCCATGGCGTTTTCCTAGAGAAACTGGCGAATCATGGCATAGACAAGTGTACCCTTCACTGGATAAAAAACTGTCTGGATGGCCGTGCCCAGTGAATTGTGATTAATGGGGTGAAATCCGGTTGGCGACCGGTCACCAGGGCTCAGTTTTGGGGCCACTCTTGTTTAATATCTTTATTGATGATCTAGATAAGGGGATTGAGTGCACCCTCAGTAAGTTCACAGATGACACCAAACTAGGTGGGAGTGTTGATCTGCTTGAGGGTCGGAAGGCTCTACAGAGGGATCTGGACAGACTGGATCAACGGGTCAAGACCAATGGGATGAGGCTTAGTAAGGCCAAGTGCCAAGTCCTGCATTTCGGTCTCAACAACCCCAGGCAACACTACAGGCTTGGGGAAGAGTGGCTGGAAAGCTGCCCAGCAGAAAAAGACCCAGGAGTGTTGGTGGACAGCTGGCTTAACATGAGCCAGCAGTGTGCCCAGGTGGCCAAGAAGGCCAACAGCATCCTGGCCTGTATCATGGACAGCTGGCTTAACATGAGCCAGCAGTGTGCCCAGGTGGCCAAGAAGGCCAACAGCATCCTGGCCTGTATCAGGAATAGTGTGGCCAGCAGGAGTAGTGAAGTCATAGTGCCTCTGTACTCGGCACTGGTGAGGCCTCACCTCAAGTACTGTGTTCAGTTCTGGGCCCCTCACTACAGGAAGGACATTGAGCTGCTGGAGCATGTCCAGAGGAGAGCCACCAAGCTAGTGAGGGGTCTAGGGAACAAATCATATGAGGAGAGGCTGAGGGAACCAGGCATGTTTAGTTTGGAGAAGAGGAGGCTGAGGGGAGACCTCATTGCCCTCTACAACTGCCTGAAAGCAGGTTGTAGAGAGGTGGGTGTTGGCCTCTTCTCCCAAGTGAATAATGACAGGAGCAGAAATGGTCTAAAGTTGTGGCAGAGGAGGTTTAGATTAGATATTAGGAAGAATTATTTTACTGAGAGGGTGGTCAGGCACTGGAACAGCCTGCCCAGGGAGGTGGTGGAGTCACCATCCCTGGAGGTATTTAAGAAACGTGTAGACATGGCTCTTCAGGGCATGCTCTAGTGCCCGAGATTATTGGTTTATGGGTGGGTGTGATGTGGTGGGGTGTTGTGTTTTTGGAGGTTTTTTTGGTGTGGGGGTTTTTTAGGTTTTTTGGTTTTTTTTTTAAGGTTGGACTCGATGATTTCAGAGGTCCCTTCCAACCATGGTTATTCTGTGATTCTGTGAAAAGAAATAACTTATGTGTCCTTCTTCTTTCCTAGGGCTGTGGCCTTGAGTATTTGTTGTACAGCATCTTTTAATCTTTGTTGTACTTCAGCCTCCCTCTGCACAAACCCACCACAAACAAGGGTGCTAAGACAACACTAACTTCCCTTATCAACATTCCACTTATGTTGCAAAGCACCATGACGTTTGTGACCTTGTGATGCTGGATGAGGTACAGGCACATAAAATATACAATTAGCAGAAGCTGAGTGGTGAGGGTGACAAGAAAAGGATGAAAGAGTAACACATGTAAAGGATGGTATAATGAGCAACTGAGTGGTTCTAAATAATTTCATGGGCTGTGGGAAGTTTTGCAGTTGACTGCTGTTTGATTGATACTAATAAATATTACAGCAAAACAACCTGAAGAAACAATCCTAGAAGAAATCAAAGAAAGAAGAGCTAATAGGTAGAGGACAATTATCCACAATATGCAAAGCAGTATTTTATTATGCTAATGTTTCCTGAAAATTGATTGTGCTAAATAAGCTATTGGTTGAAAAATAATAAGAGATAGCAATGAATGTTCAGACTAAGTACAAACAGAACATAAGCAGCCCTTAGCAGATTTGTGTGTCAAGTCTTCAGATCTTCCATGTGACCTGGCAGGAGACACTCTTAAGAAAATAGTTATTGCCCATGGTAAGGTAGTTGTGGAACATCAACCAATATAGAAAAGTCTCTTACTAGTTAAAGAAATTATAGACAAATCCTGCTCCAGTATCAAGCTGAGGACTTCACAGTGCAGGCAATAACAGATGTTCTTGATCTGTAGATTTGACAGTCAACATCACAAGACTACAGATTACTTCCACACCAATCCATCTGTTGAGATAAGAATTTGTGCTTCCAGTGGTGCACCGCCTCTACCATAAGCGACTTCAGGAAATTTCGAACTTCATTTTGAGCCCAACTGAAATCAGAGGGTGAATCAGACCTCTCTGGAGGACTGAAAAGAAGAAAAAGATACTGTGCTTAACTTTCTTGTCTAATGTCAAGTTTGCTTACCTGCCACCAAAGACTGAACACATCAATAAGTATTTGTTGTCATAAAGGATGATGTGATTCTTGTGTCCAGTCCTGGAAATGAGAAGAGGCCAACAGATATATGAGAATATGTGACCTCTGTGCTAAGTCATCTACTGAATTAATAGGACTGACAATGAGACAGCAGAATTTGCCTCAAGAATGCTGGCAATGCCTAGAGAAAGAGTCTGGATCCTCTCATATGGGATGGGCCTTGTCCAGTGAGAGCTTTTTTGGACCAGATCCAACCTGGAAAGAAGGTGATTACCCTGAACAAAAGATTCTTCCAGACAGATCCAAAATCAGACAAGACTGTCATTTTGAGTTTTCTCACAGACAGGAATTATTATAAATAGAAGAATGGCCCAAATTGCAATAAGGACAATTCTATTTTCATTTTTTTTTATATTAGACTTGCAAAGCCTTCAGATCATGTCCTAGTATACATTTATGATTAAATACTGTCTTAAGTACTCAAAACTAGTACGTAGGATGTTAAAGAAGAATTATTTGTGGCCTTTCTTTTGGTCTGTTCCAAGAAGCACTTAGATTATAATTTTTCTGTGCTTGACAGTTTCGTGAAAGTATCTGACATACTTTCAAACATAAATTTTATCCCATGTTCTAACTGCTACATATATATTATACTGGTAAAACTCCCATTGACTTCTATGGGAGCAATGAAATTCTGTGTTTTGAGGAAATCTCAGCTTCAGAATCATATTCATGTAGATTAGAATTTTAAACTCCCAATGACTCATTAAATGGAAAATCAAATATTCTCAGAAGCTTTTGAGATTTTTAGACTCATAGCATGTGCACATATGCTTATAGGGGTAAGCCAAATGCTCTAACTTTTGAATATTTAGAACAATTTCACTCTTGAATTATGGAAAATTTTGACATTTAATTTTCATGTTATTTAAGAAAAAAAATATAAAAAGGGAAAAGTAAATAGAAACAGAAAAGAAGTATTAGATTTGTTGTGCTGTGTGAAATGCATGTATGTGCCTAAAATTTTATGCTGAAAGCATTTGACAAAACTGCTGTGGAAATTTCTGTCAGTGACTTTATGCTCTTCCAGCCTCTTGGAGGCACACAAAAAGCACTGTCACTTAACAGAAATGTCATGCTTGGTATTCACCAAATACTACTTTGCTGTCAACTATAGCCCAGCTTGGTTTATTTATTTTTCTGAAGAAGCCTGGAAAAACTTTCTGTTGGGAATGCATGGATATGAGAAAGTTTTAGTATTTTTAAATTCAGCCATTATGGAGTTACAAAGATATGTATACAATGTGCTGGTATCTTAATTAGTGCAGTGTGGGTCAGGGCAGTTGCTGACCTCTGCCAGCAATTCACAGATGAAACATTTTATCTGTTTGTCACTCAAAAGACAGGTCAGCCAAGGTAAATCAATTTCATTCTACTCATCCACAACCATCATCCTTTGAAATTACTCTTTCCTCCTGTTTGAGACACATTTTAACCTTGTCTATGTTTTTTTGATTCCTTTGCTAAGTTTTATAGGCTTATTCCCAGATCTGTGTGCCACATGCCACTTACTTTCTCAGCCCTAGAATTGGCAGATAAAATACAAGCTGAGTCATTATTTCCCTAGGGCCTTAAACAGCTGAAAAAATGCCTGACCCTTGGTTTTCCATTTTTTATTTTCAAAAGAGTGTGTGGATATTTGAAGGAGAACAGGCTGCCTTCCAGCTGATTTATTGCTTCCTTGCAAGGAACCTGTTTCCAGCACCACCTACTTGCTGAGAAGTCCTCCCAGCCATCTTGGGGCTGGGAATCCCACTGGGTGCCTTTGCTCCCCAGTGATAACCCCAGTCAGCACGCAGCTGAGCAAACCCAGGTGCTGCTGAACACCCTAGGACCCATGCTGCTCAACAAGAGGTGGTTTGTTGGTGAGTTAAAGCAGTTCATAGATGGGTGACAGGTACCAGGTGACAACCTGAAGTTGCAGCTGACAGAGATTCTCTCTCAGGTTCCTTTCGTCTTTGTGCCTGTGGATGGCTCAACTCCTCCCAAGGCAAATGGTCCTCCTTTTTCTCACTAAGAAAGTTTTATCATTTCTCCCCTTGTTGCTCTTCTTTTCTCTCACTTTCTCATTTCACTTCTTATTCCCGAAACCGCTTTTTGTGGTCTTTTCCATCTTTTTTCTTCTTTTTCCTATTTTTTCATTCTGGAAAATATAGGCTTAGATTCTCAGTTCTTTGTTCTTCTCTTCCTCCATGCCATAGCACCCTTTTCTGATACAAAATATCACTGTTTATTTTCTGTCCCTCTTTTCTCTCTCACACACACATCTTGCTAGGTATTTATTGCTTCTTTCTGGGATTTCGTGTCCACAGAATCAGCTTAATGTTCAGGTCCGGAATAAAGAGCATTTAGTGACCTTGCATGTTGCTGTGCAAAGCCATATCGCAGATGCTGGTGTAAGATGTGACAAAGTGACTGAATGCTATAACTTGTTGGTCACCTCAGGCAAGTCATTTCTCTTCATTGTTTCATCTCTAAAATGGCTCTAATGATACTTAATGCCTTTGTGATTTATGGATGGAAAACTCTATGCACAATCTGGTAGTATAATTATTTTTTTATTATTATTATCATTGTTGTCATCATCATCATCATCATCTCTGCAGCCTAATTTGACCCTTGAGCTTCTTCCAGTTAAACTATTGAGTATCTCGAGATCCTAAAAGTACATATAAGATTATAAATAAACAGCAATGTGTTGTTGTGAGGCTTATCTTTCACAAGTCTAAGAGTTAAAGGGGTGACTACCTTTCTGAGATGCTGCTTTTAAGGGACATAGTTACTATTCAGAGGTCAGCTATGAAAGCTATTAGTCAGACAAGTTTTTATTCTGAGAATGTTTTTTGTAAGTAGTTAGGAAACAACAAAGCATATACAGGATATCTGGAATAATAACGCCAACTGAATTCTTTCTGGTATAGTGGTAGGTTGTTTCTCTTTCTAATCTGATGAGATAGAGAGCCGTACCCGAGAGGAATGACCTAGATACAGACTCCAACTGACAAACATTTTTTAAGAGAAAGGAGATCCTGTTCCGTGTCAGTGATGGGCATTGAACTGCACTGAAGAACCGAGGGTGTAATTTGTACAGCAGAGAGTTGATGCACTAAGCAATGTTTTCAATGTACTGAAGATTGTGTATTTTCTTTAAACAAATTTGTATAGCAAAACCACTAAAATCAGGCCAGATATTGCTTTAATGAGGTCCTTCCACTTTTCTTTCACTTGATTTATTCCTGCCTTCCCAAACAGCACCATTTGTACTTTTAATTCCTGGCTGGCTATTTAGGAACATAGGGTGAGGTCCAAAAAATGCATTTCTGGTGCAATTTAGGTGCTTACATCAAGGCCATAATTCACAAACAAATGGGCCAAACCACTTAGGCTTCAGAGAGCTTTTAGCTGCAGAAGAACCTGCAGTTCTGCAACTGGACATGCACCTCACCCGCTGACTTATGTGAGTCTCAGCTGGGACTTGCAGATTTTAAGTGCCCCCAAAAACCTTTGAGCTGCCTAACCTGTGCTGTGACTCCCCATTAACAATCCAAGGTTATCACAATGGCACTGCCCGCTCAAAAATTGTGTCCCAGGGATGAAATTTAGCTGTCTACTGGTGTCAGAGCATGAACATCCAGAGAGTGGGAGGTGTGGATGCTGCTCCCTGCGGCTCAGGATACACTAAGCTCATGAGTTAGACTCCCTCTTGGTCTCCTGGTTTCACAAATCTTACATTCTTAAATCCACACCTTCAAATAAGCTTTTAAAGGTGGCTTCTGTCTGGATTATTCTACAGCAGTTGTGGATTTGAATGCCTTTAGTCTGAAGACTAATCGGACCAGTATTTCACATACACCAGGCGAGCAGTTCAACTGTGGATTTTGAATGTGGATTAGTCTGAAGACTAATCGGACCTGTATTTCACATACACCAGGCGAGCAGTTCAACTGGTAGGTCACTACCGACTAGGAAGGGAGTCACTTCACTTTCAGAAGTCTCCTGAAATGGACATCTAAAGCACCTCAGCTCACACCATTATTTTTCAGCTCAGCAGCTGAGTCTCACAGAAGCACATCTTAAGGCTGCAAACATGTATTCTTGACCAGGAGATGGATAGATTTTTCATAGAACTCCATCTGTTAAGATTTTTGTCTGAATCCTGGTTTGATTTTAATTTTTAGGTACCTTTCCCCACTCACTTTGTAACAAGCTTAGGTGTCTAATTTTTGTTTGGGTTTTTTTTTTTCAGGATACACTCTTCCTGGATTTGATATCCCAAAAGAAAGACTGATGACACTGCACATCATCTTGCCTAAATATCTCTTTTATATTTGGCTCTTTAATCTGAACAACTGAGAATACGTCTTTAAAGCAGTTTGTTACAAACCTCTTAAAATCTACATCCCACATAGTTCATTAGATGCTGAGTGATGAACACATCACACATTTAGCCAAAATGGCTTGTCTAATTAGCAGCTGTAAAAGATAACAAATGCTGATCTCCTGCAGCCATCTAAATGTACGGCAATGTGTGCCTCTGGTCTTGTGCCTTGTTAGTCCTGTTCAAAACAATTTCTTCAGTGATCAGTGAAGTCAGCAGGAATGAAGGCAGCTCAGCATCTCGAAAGATCATGCTGCCTCTTTAGGTGCTTAGATGTGGCATGCACCCATGTTTGACCCAAATTCTAGAACGAAAGCCCTGCTAGCCACTTCTCTGCTTAACTCCTGCACATACCATTAGAAATAAAGCAGAGCTTATCATCAGAGCTCATGGAGCTCCCCATTAGACTGCTTGTGGCTTTGGGCAGTCCTCCACGAGCTCATGGAGCTCCCCATCAGACTGCTTGTGGCTTTGGGCAGTCCTCCACCTGCCTTTGTGAGTGATAATGCAATAACCCGACCATTACCATTTATCGTATGAGTGATAAATCCAATTAAAAAGGAAACAGTGAAAACTATGTGCCATGACAATTATCCACGTAAAAGCAGCATGTGCAATATATTACTTAAAGAAACCATAGGATGAAATTAGCAGGCTTTTTGAAGACGCTTTCAGATCACACTTGGCTGAACATGAATTGTCAAATATACTGCTATTCATCATGTAAATATACACATTGTCATCAGAAGTTTTAAATACATTTACAGACCAATGTAAAATACTGTTTATTCTTTAAATGTCAATACTAAGAAAGGATTAACTGCTTGGCTTTTTTGTATGTGTGTGACTTTTTTCCCCCACAATTTTCATTAACTCAGAACATCCTTGTTTAGCCAAAAATGTTTTCTTCTCTTTAGAAACATTTGCTTCAGGTTTTCTAAGTTTATCTAGTTTTGTTTGTCAGATAATCTTTGGAAACTAGTACACATGGTTTGTACTCTGGAAATAGTAGGCGCTGTGATTCTCCAAATTAGACATGGAAGAGGTAAACTTTAACCCATGGTTAAAAAGGAAAAAAAAAATTTAGATTTTCCATAGATCAGACAGTGAGGTGGTGACCTCAGCTGTTTAAAAGGCAGAGGTCTAGTCTAGATTGCCTCTAGAGCCAGTGGAAGCAAAGGCAAAAAATGGCTCCAGTGGTCAATACATACCACTTGTTTTAAACACTGGACTTGCCCTCTATAAGTGCCTGTATCTTTCCATAAAAACCAGCTAGATGCTTAATTTTTGGATTGTTAAATTAAGTAAAATGATGTTATCACAAGGCTTTAAACCTATATTGATCTCTGAGGCTTTGTGGAGCTCGTGGTGGGCCCAAAAATTTAGATTTCAGTGGCTTAACTCATTAACACATACCAATCAGTTTTTCTATGAGCTAGAAATAAACAAAGAGCTATCAGTGCCTAGAGATAATACGTTTTATTCTTCCCATATTTTTGCTAAACACATTATGCCATTTTATATGCATTATTAGGTTTGTTTTAAATAAATTTTGAATATTACTTACTTTGCTAATTTAACATGTTCAGAATATTTTCCTCAGAAATGGTGGATATTTCCTTTGCCCATTAGCTGCCACTTTAGATCAAGCTTACTAAATTTACACAAGGCAGATATTGAACCTCCTATATAATAATCTATGACTATTTTGGATTTCATGGTGGTACAATGACAGGCAGCATATATATAATCTCAGAATTAGGCTCTAGTTCAGTGGCTCACCCCCTCCTGTTTAGCAGTGTTTATTTTAAACCCATGATTAAGTTCAATTGAACACAGTTATTGGCAACTTGGCAACTTTGTTAGTATCTGTCAGATAGATGCTGCTGGACTTTTTGTCTGACCTAGTACAACAATTCATGTATTCCCAAGTACTTGTCTAAATCAGGACAATGAAACATATCTCATAAAGACCATACAAACCCAATATTAATGCTCTACAATTCTTATTTAGTAAATACTAACAAAGAAATGTAATGGCTGGTTTTCCTAGAAGAAAAACTTCTATTCATTGTTTTACAATTTTCTTTTTTTCTGTAGTAGTTTGCATTAAATAGTCTGTAAAATGCAGTGTTCAAGGCAGATAAAATGATGAATCCTGCAAATCTGACATACAGTGTTTTCTGTCTCTGGACCTCTTCCATTTTTTCACATTTTTCGTAAAACCTGTGAACAATGTTCTGCCATGAGATACTGCATGTGTTTTTTATGTAGGTAGCGACTGGATAACAATTGCAGGAGGGCAGGTAGCCAACTCCATTGGCAAGAGCTAAACGGAACTGGATATTCAAAAGCGGGGATGCAAATATTTTGGTTCAAAGTTTAATTTATCAAAGTATAATACTTGGCACCAAAAGCCTTTTTTAAATCATTTTCCTTACTCTGCAGTCATGAATCAGTCCAGCGGTGGGTATACGTATGACTGCATTCCAGCTACAAACTGCTGAAATACGAGGTTGGCTGATGCAAAAATGTAGCTATTACGATGATTTGACATCTAGCTCCACATCTTGAGTAGACACCACTACCCCATTTAAAACTAATTCCTCAGGAGTGACATCTCATGCACAGGGATTATGAGTCATTAAATAATCATTTGGTAACACAGCGCACCCTTTGCCTTTGGAAGTAGTGTTCAGCATGGTGCATACTCAATTAATCAACCTTAAAATAATACTTTCCATTCTCCTAAATTACACTTCCCCTCCTAAGTTTTCAGAAAAGGCTCATTTAACTAGAACATGATTTTAAAGGTAGAAATGAGCCTGGGCGATGCACCTGGGGTTCAGATCTGAACTTTGTCAAAGGGCTGAGTGATTTGATCTGGTGCCAAATGCTACTTTATGGCTGATTTGGTACAAGTCGGAAGGAAAATCATCAGATGCAGCTCCCTGATGTCTCCTTCTGCGGAAAGGAGCCTGTGGAGCATGGCAATGGCTGGTGTTTTGGGGAGCTTCAGCTATACTCATTTGCTTTAGTGGCCTTTTGGGGCTCTAAACATCATTGTGCATCCCGGTGCAGTTGGGGTATCCTAGACAGATGACCGCCTCTGGACAAGGCTGTGGTTGTCCCTGAAGGAAGAGAGCATTTAGTTCCCAAGCCTAGTCTGCTTATAACAAATACAGCCTAAATAATTTAAAGCACAGATTTAAAAACAATCTTTAGAGGATAAAACCGTGGAGTGGGGGTGGCAGGTATCAGGAACAGCAGTATGAGTAATGATGAAGGCAGATCTAGCTCTGTGTCAGCTTGTGTATTGCCCAGAATAGCTCATGCACTATTAATGATACGTGTATTACAGCTGATAACTCCTAATAGCCCTCACTTTGCAGCTGAAAACTTCTGGAAGTCTGGCTCCGAGCCCATGGCTATTTAATTCGCGTTCTACAACTGTAACATGGTATCTAGGGCTGAGTCAAAATTCCTTCAGATTTGGGACTTTGGTATTGACTCGGCACTATTAAAAATGAAAATACATGGAAATGTCATACTAATGGTTTGTACTGAATTAGCGTCATACATATTTGAAGTAATTTTGATTTGAGAAAACACTTTTGTTAAAAATTGTGATTACATAAATACATAAAAAATTAAAATAAGTATGCACTCGAAACTCTCTTTATTAGCTGTTTTTTAATTGTATTCATCATTCTATGATCTTGCATGAAATAGCAATGATTTCAGCAGAGCTCTGTGGCTTTGTCTCACCCAAAGGCCCATAGGCTGAAAGAGTGTAAAAGCACTTATGTAGGTGAAGTTATAGGATGTGGGCAAAGATTGCTGTTGCCATAACAATGAATACTGCTGTTGTTCCTTGTGATTGAACTTTGACTAAATGACAAAATCTTTTAAACACTTTTTTGTAATGAAATTTTGAGTGGTGTCAAAGTCTTGTGGACACTGCTTCAGCAGTGTTTGCTAACATGAACATAAAGGAAATAAGAGACGTTAAAATGATATAATTAATGGCAAATGGTCACTCTAAAAATTCTCAGTTCCTGAACAGTATTTTTAACCTTTTCAGTTATCTTGGCCTTTATGAATTATTTCATGCAATGCAGTCTTGTAAAAATGAATTTAGCAGGATATAACAAATATTCACTTTTCCTATTGTTACTTTGCTTTTAAGGAAGGACACCTTTATTTTCTTATTTTATCTGCTTAAAAGAATTATCTGGTTGTCTATACTTACTCTATAATCATGGAAAGAAATAGATGCGATGAATGCTTCTCCAGGGACATTTACCTTATTTTCATATGATGGTAGAGAAACCTATAGGAGCCAGCTAGTTTAGGCTAACTTCTAGCAATTAACTTAGAAAAGATAAACCCCACAGTAATGTGCAGGTTGTATTCAAACTGCTCATTGCCATTTTGCTCTTCCTGTGGAGTAGGGCACAATTTTGACTGAATTTCTTTCATTAGAGAGATAGTTAATTCTTCCTGTACCACTTGTAATTTGTTGCCAGAGAGGATCAGCTGGGACCTCCTTTACAGGAAGGACATGGGACTTTGCTAGACTAATTTGTCCAAGGACTAGACCACACCTTTTGAAAAACTACCCAAACCTGAGTTAAAGATGTTAAAAATACGTGCCTGACATTTTTTGGGGTCAATGTCTCAAGTCTGAGCTTCCAGCTGTAGCACCTTTCCATACCTTTGTCTGCTGGTTCGGATGCCCCTCCATTATTGGCCTGTTTTCATTTACAGATATATTAAAGATTACATTCAGCTCAGCTCTTTTTTTTTATAAGCTTAACTGCTTCAGGTCTTTTGAGTCACTTTATAGGATGTGTTTTCCAATCCTTTAATATTTCTCATGGTTCTGGTCCGACTCCTTGTCAAAATGTGGATACCAACAGTAGACTATATCCTAGTGCCAAATACACAGATGATAGAGCTTCCCCAGTGTGTTATTCATCCTGGCTATAACATTTTACTGTAGCTCATATTCAACAGATTATCCACTGTGGTTTGTAAATTGATTTCAGAATTATCATTTTCTAAGACATAGTTTCCTATCCTATAAGGATGACATCTGGCTTCATATCCTGTTTCCACATTAGGCGATTTAAAATTGTACAAATTTTGCCTTCACCTTTTTTTTACCAGCCTCTTGTACATGATCTATTCCCTGCTTCATTTGAAATTCCTCTGGTACCTCTACACCCACGAGCTTTATCAGTAACACTTTCATACTGAGTCATCAATAAAAATGGTACACGGTTTGAGGACAAAGGCAAATTCTGGGAAAGCCAAACCAGGACACTGCAACTTCGTAGCTTCTTTGTTTACAATCCAAAACCTGTCTTTCAACTGTTTGTTGAATTTCAGATTCAGATGTGCGATTTACAAAATGGAAGAGGCTGTTTGAATAACACGGAGTTCCCAGGTTGAAGCTGTATCAGCTTCTCTTTGCATCCAAGTAGTCATTTATGGTGCGTGGCTCACAAGGCAGTCCTTTGTCAAAGGGACCTTCAGGTGCTTCAAATAAGTGGTAACCTGCAATGGTTGGATGTGTGGGACAAATATCTGGCTTGGTGTAGTTTGCAGGCGTGAAGCTTTGCAGCCCTTCTACCCGCTGCTGCTTGGAATGCTATGCATGCTGTTTAAGTAACTGGGAATATCCAGCTGCAAGTAGAGCATTTTATTTTTTTTTAGGCGAGGATGCTGGGTAAGTACTTTTTTTCGTATTGAATCAAAATCTACTGTGAAATGACCCCAAGTCTCTTTTGGGCTTTGCTGCAGTGTCCTGGTGGTGAAGCACAGTGGGCTTTTGCATGGCTTGTATAGCCTCTAAAATAGCCAGACAGGGAAACTGTGTTTAAAGATGTGCCTGTCTTACAGATGCTGTGTTCACATTTAAAAGGTCACAAATCTCAGAGGTTTTGAGTTTTGGGTGCTGGTTTGGGCTTGATTAACTAATGTGTACATTCGTCTAGGGTCAAAATCAAACCTGTTTTTACTGAATGAATGGTGGGGAAGAAACATTCAATTCGTAGAAAAGCCGACATCAATTCACTATAAACTCCTTCCTTATTAGTGACATGATAAAAGATCAAAGGGCTACTGCTGTATGTTTCCCTTGTCAGTTTTTGCTGTAATAAAGATAGAAGGTCATACTTTTGTGCTGAAAATGTCTGGCTGTTCTACAAAATTGTTAAAGGGAACACTTTGTGTAAGTTTGTTTTATTGTGAAAAGATCTGTCTTTAAAAAAGAATAGAAATCCTTCATTATCCAGAAAAAACTTTGCCGCCTGCAGTGTCTTACGTTTAATCTTTCTGTTTAAAGCTCCACACCGGTGACTGGCGACATTTATTTTGCTCTGTTTTAACACATGCTTCCTTTCAGCAATGCTATCTGCCCATCAGGAATCAAAGCAAATCCAGATGGCTCAAGAACAGATGGCTTATGGTTTAAGAAGCACGGGTCAGATTCAGCCATGCAGCATACCAAGTTCACAGGAGTGCTCTTCTTACTTCTAGAGATTTTGAGTTGCTGAATAATGATTTTTCTCTGCTTTGCTATTGTCAGGCTGTGAAAGCTAGCATGCATGAGAGAGAGAAACCAGAAGGTGCTGTAAGAGGGAAAGTTCAACATGCTCCACTCAAGGGAAAGAATGAATTTCTCATATGGTAAAAAGGCACAATGAAGTGGTTGCAAAGCCAGAGATCTGAGAGTTATTTCAAAAATCTGCCTGGCTTTGAAATTTGAACCAGGCTCCTGGAACAAGTCTGATAAGCAGTGCTGGAGACAGCCATGGTGTTGCCTGGGAGGAAGAGAAAGGGGGATCTAGCAACATCACAGCCCCTTCCCTGGTACATGACCAGAAATGTCTCTTGCAGCTACAGGAAACAAATTTGTGCCTGATTATATCTAAACACAGACCTGTTTGCAGCCATATAACTGTGATACAGAACATCAGGAGCCGTTGCAGGACACTATGGTTACAAATTACAGTAATGACTCAGGCCAAATTTCTGTTTCAGAGGTTTGGAAGACATCTCACACAGACCACAGCAGACAAACTCTTTCTCTTGCCCCCAGATTTGCAGTATGGGAAGTCTTCAAGGCTATGTTCATCGCTATTCTTCACTGTCATCCTCCACTCTAGAGGGAGAGAAAAAAGCACTATGATAGTGTCCAAGCGTGTTTCAGGCACTTCCACATCCAGGGGATAATTAAAGAACATTTTGATTAGTACAAGCAGTAAGACTACTACACATGATGTATGTACATACTGCCAGGAGGGATAAAATGCCTTGATTTTGAAATACATGTAAAGACAGAGTCCATATAGTATTTTTTATCAGTAAATTCCAAATTTAATATTAACAAAGTCAGAAATATTATCCCTATAGTACAGATGGAAAAAAGAGCAGAGGGAAGTAAAGCAATCCAGTCTTTCAAGATCATGCAATAAAAAAGTATTTGGAGAAGAGAAAGAAGCTGTCTCCATCCTCTCTGCACCCTCCCTTCAGGTGTTTATATACATTGATGAGATTACCCCCGAGCCTTCTCTTCTCCAGGTTGAACTTCCCCAGCTCCCTCAGCTTTTCCTCATATGAGAGGTGCTCCAGTCCCTAAATCATCTTTGTGGCCCTTCACTGGACTCTCCGGTATGTCCGTGTCTCTGTTGTACTGGGGATCCCGGAGCTGGACACAATACTCCAGGTTTGGCCTGACTAGTGCTGAGTAGAGGGGAAGGATCACCTCCCTCAACTTTGCCTAATAATGCCCAGGGTACCATTAGCCTTTTTTTGCAACAAGACCTCATTGCCAGCTCATGTTCACCATAACGTCCACTAGGACACCCCAGGTCCTATACTGGTAAGCTGCTTTCCAGCTGGGTGGCCACCAGCGTATATTTATTGGTGCCTGGGGTTGCTCCTCCCCAGTTACAGGATTTTGTACTTCCCATTGCTGAACTTCATGAGGTCCCTGTCAGCCCATTTCTGCTGCTTATTGAGGTCCCTCAGGATGGCGGCACAAACCTCTAGTGTATCAGCCATGCCTCCCAGTTTTGTGTCATCAACGGACTTGCTGAGCGTGCACTCTGTCCATTCTGCCTTATCATCCAGATTCTTAATGAAGGTACTAAATAGGATTGGACCCAGTATTGTCCCCTGGAGTACACTGGTAGTTTCTGGCGTCTGACTAGGCTTCATGACACTGTATCATGTTTTTGTTCTCTCTGCATTGCTTTTATACTTACCTGTAGACCTTACACTAACAAGGAAGACTTAAGACGAGAAAAGAGGTGGAAAAATAAAAAAGCAGCTCCCATATAGAACTTGAACAAGACAATTTTATTCTTTACTGCATTGTATTTGTTATCTGCTGGATGTATCTTAGTATCTTCATTTGGTCCTTCTCTCTCCCTTTTACAGTCCTGTAGTGGAAGAAGAGATATAGCTGGAGGAATCCTACCTCCAGAAAAATCCTTAGGGATGAGCATAGGCAGGCATAAATTAGGAGGAGCTTTAAGATACTCTATTTTAGAGTGGGGGCTGGGCTAGCCCATACTAGTACTATAGATATAATGGGGATTATTTAGCTGCATCTGGGTCTCAGCTGGGCTTGAGGACCAAGTTTTTGATTGCAGTTCTTGCACACATTGCCTTGCTACAGCCTCTTGTCTGACTGAACTTTGCAAACCCACCTTATCTGGCAGGAAATGGAAGGAATACTGTTAAGTGCCTAATGATTTGGTTTCAGAAACCTTGCTCTTTTCGTACATACAATCGACACAACTGTGACTTACCTGCTACTGTCCTGAGGGCATCTCTTTCTCCCAAATACATAACCAGAACAAATGTTCATCTATTGCAGAAAGGCTTGATGCTGACATGACATGGATTTACTGAGCAGAGCTGCTAGAGCGATGTGAGAAATGTGTTCTGCCTAGCTCCAGCTAATATTCTCAGTCTGCTGGTTATTACAAGATTTCTAAGATTTTTAAATGTCATCCCAACTACAAATTAGACCATTAGGCCTGTATGTTCTCCCTTCCTCTCTGCCAGTCCTCTTCAGCAAGCAAAAACTTAAATGCTTCCAGGTAAGATTTGTAACATATTACATCCAGTTTGCATAATTTACTATAGAAGATGTAGGGCACTGGAAAATTAAAAGTGTAATAACAGCATCATGACAAACCCCTCCAGAACTTGGACTACAAACTGATTTTAAAGTATTCCAGTTGTCTTTGCAGAACTTCAAATTTTCTTTGATTCAATAGTTCTACTCAACAAACACTTTTTTTTCAGCCCTTTAGTATTTCCTTAAAAGCAAGTGAAATATTAATGATAATTTTAGCCAGAGATAATGCAGTCAGAAGGCCTTTTGTGATGAGATAATCTGACCTTATAGATGCACAAGCCATGGAGTTTTCCTTGTAAATGGAATTGCAATGTTCCTTGTATGGTAAGTCTACATTGAAAGAGTACGTGTGGTGCAGGGTTACCCAAACCAGCTCTAAGCAAATTAGCCTGGGTACCAGCTGCTGTGTAACTATATTAGCTGAGAGCTCCATCAGGCCTAATGAGTTCTGCTGAGGAGCAGGCAGCATTAACTCAGGTAAAGCACCCTGCTGCTGTGGTATTCTCTTACTCCTAATTTCATAATTTAGCTATTGTGTTGATTTTCAGCAGCTAAAGACCTGTTACATATATTTTGAATGTTGTTTGTGTGCATTTAGGCTTTGGAATGAAATAATTCAGAATCAAATTTAACTCCACTCTGTGTATTCATGTATATAGGGTATAAGGAACACAATATATTTCATTTTAAGTGCTATTTATCTCAGTGAAAATAATTGTGCTTAGTGTGAAAGGAAGTATGGAACCTGAACTGACCTATCAGGATATTATTGAAGATAATGTGGAATTCTCTGGCAAACTCACAGCTTCCATAAATACACTTCCTAATGTATTTCCCAACGAGTAGCTATAATATTTTTTGGGGAAAGATGAAGTAAAGCCTTTGTCATGCTAAGATTTAGCCTGGCAGATGCATGTTGTAACCCTGCTGTACGTGCAGCTTGGGGATATTGTAAAAAGCCAAATTTTCTACTCAGTGTTCTTGGATACCCACTGAGTGTGCTGCAGACCTTCCAGGCTATTCTTCGGCTTGTTGTATCACATCTATCCTAGCTTTTTATCCTAGTTGAATGGCAAATGCTACATCTGTGTCAAAGATCTAGAAGAAATGTCTTTTTTTGAACTTCTACTAAAAGTGCAAAAATCCAATAGGTCCTATATCCTGTGCAGGTTACAAATGAAAGGCGTTTATTAGAAACTTTATGGAGATTCATGCATACATAATTAAATGCCATTTTTAATATGAAGAGCTTTTAAACTACAAATGTTCTACAATAATTTTATTGATATTTGATTTCTCTGACTTTAAAGTTTTTTGGCATATGTTTTGTGAATCAACAGGAAAGAAGCATGTATATGGAACGTGGTTTCTCCTGGAGCTGGTCTAGTCTATAGATTCTTATTGAGTGTATAGATCTAGCCTGCAGACTCTCATGGAAAATGTCATTGAGCAGATAAATAACCAATACAAAGGACATTCCTTTAATATCCTCCCCACTTACAAATAAGAAATAAAAAACCTTCCTATAACAAAATTCATATTCTTTTCAGTATCAGGAAAGGAAGAGTTAGGCCATGAGAAATATTTAGTTATTTCTATTTTTCACTAGATGCACTGAGATACTACAGTCACAGTGGTCAGACAGGGGCCCTGCTAGATGTAACTTCATAGTTAGAGACAGACAGACTTCTCTCCCAGATGGCTCAGCCCCCACAGCTACTAAACATTTGGCCTTATGACAAAATCTAAAGCTGTATGGGTGTTATATGCAGAAACATAACACTCCATGCCTTCTCTGCCTCAAAACAAAAAATCTACTTATATCTAAAGACAAAACCACATTGGCATGCACTTGAAATTGAGTGCCCGAAAATCACTAGTCTTTTGGAAAATGCAATTATGTGCATAGAAAGTGCGTGGGGGTGTAAGAGCTTGAGAGACAGAGCCACATGGCATGGCTATTTGCAAGTCCTCCAAGCTTTTTTCATTTGAATTCCCTTTACTTCCTAGAAACTGGTCTCCATAATAAGTGTCACCTCCTCTGGGCATTTCCAATTTGTCAAATTGAAAACCTCACCAAGATTTCCATTTTTTTTGGCTGATATTCGGAGGATGGGAGTTACATTAGCTTTTTATCCAGAACAGTCAGCTGAATAACAACTTTCTGTACTGCAGCTTTTTAAACTTTATCACAATAAACTCCAGTGAAATAATAGAATTCTTTTATTGAGCTCAAGCAATTTATGTGTTATGTGTTGAAGTGTTCAGAATAGATGAATAATTTTCGGGAGAGGGACCATAATAACCAGCCATTCAGCTATGTGAACTCTAAAATAGCACAAGCTGCAGAACACAACCCTTTGTCAGGTCAGGTAACACCATGTTAAGCTAAAGCATACCTTTTAGAAAGGCATCCTCTAATAGGTTGAAGATTTCAAGTGTGAAAAATGCCATGCAGTCCTTTGTAAAGTCTTTCAATGCTTAATTATGCTCTCCTTTCCCCCATTAAAGATTACTGTGGTGGAATATTGCTGTCCCCTAGGATAAAAATACCTTATAGAATAAGGAAAAATTGAAAAATCAAATAATTTCTCACTCCTGCATCAGCAATGTTTTGAGTTCTGCACAGTCTTTTAAGTGCTCATCTGCTTGCCACTGCTTACTTAGCTTTCTCCTGGTGGAGGAAAATCGTGGATTTGTAAGAGGGCCCTCTGTTACTGGTGTGACTGGGGACCTGACATGGGATGCTGCTGGTGCCGCCCTTCAGACTGGACTTGGAGCTGTGTTAGCTCTCATGAAAATCAGAGGAGCTTTCTCTTGTGATTAAGAGTGCTTTTCACCCTAATCTGCTGCCCGCTGCTAAGGTATACCTTGCCTAATCCTAAACATGCTGCATGCCACAATCACACCTTATTTTGCCTTACGTGGCAAAATGAGGTAAAGGCATGCTCTGATGCAGAAAGACTTGTGCTTCTTGCGTGACAAGATTCTTATTTCTGCATTGCATTTAAGAAAAATTAGATTCACAGTGTTGGTTACATTAACTGTTGTAAATGTAAGGAATGTTTGAAGGGAATTTAATAATTAAGCTGATTTCAAGGGCCTATCAACAAGACTGCTTGCACTTCAGCTCCATAGTGGAGCCACTTGAGTGGAGAGTGTTCGTAAATATACGATGAAGTTGACAGATTAGAAGGTGGTTGAAATTACTATAGATTAAAACAAAGTAGGCAATAAAAATGCAAACGCTCTGAAGCATTTTAATAAGAGTACACTAAATCACCCTCAAACAGTATTCAGCAACACATGTCATTGGGGATTTGGGGCTCCTTATCCAGACTGCCCTGTGCAATATTTTCCTTTCCTCACCTTCTCTATAGGAAGACTTAATCTTTGCTGAGAGATTCAGATTTGCCACTCTCTAACTCCTCCTATATATTCCTTTAGATTACTCTGAAGAAGCCCTGTATGTTTAGGCCTTATTAGACATGGAGCTTGACCTGCAGTAATTTGAAATCGGTTGCAATCTGTGGAGCTGGATGAATGTTTGGCATGATGGTAGTCATCGAAATTAAAATATTGAATGGAGGCCACACAGCTGAATCACTGTGCATTGAATTAGATGCACGCCATCTTCTTGTAAAGGTATTAAATAGGTATTGCATAGATAACCATGAGATTTTTATTTTGGATGGGCATTTTAACAAATTATTTTGCATTTTGAACAGTTGCCAAACTGTCCTTTGGCTCAAAACAGTGTAAGCTTTTTGGCTTTACTTATAGGCTCTTTGGCTGCAGAGGTGTTTTTTTCCATTTCTTTTTTTTTTCACTGAGGGCAAAAATCTGATCAATTTATGATCTTTAACAACAACAGCCTTTGAACAGAGCTTGCTCTTCATTTTTCTAGCGGCACTGCCACCTGGCAAATCATGTACAAATGGTTCCCTGTGATTTCTAATACCCGCTGCACACAAAAGCGTTAATTGTCTAATAATGCAGCACAAATATGGACAGCAGTTTCATCAGAAATGATTGCACCGTTTCTTTCTTTATTTATTTGCTGGGGGCTTTTGTTAGCACCTGGAGGTGAGTTGCTTCAGCATATTATGCACCTGCAGTCACACTGAGCAAAGCGATGAGTCAGTCAAGCCCTGAAAGGTTCCTGCAGGGTGACCATATCTGCTCACAGCCATCACTGCCCTTAATGGCAGAAAACAAGCTAGAAAATGCACAGGCCAGGTTCTGATGCCAGCCCGTGTAGGGCCTTGCCACCTGGCTCAGCCTTTAGGGCAGTATTTCTCAAACCAATAGCTAAAAAGTGGTCTGCAAAAGGACTGCGACTTTTTAAATGCTTCATGCTGAATCTTACTCCCATGGCTTCCAAAAGGAGGCAAACCTTAAGGCACTCTGTTTTGATTAAATGTGTTTGAAGTACCACAAAAATATTCTAAAAAATCCACTCCCCCTCAACAGGTTTCTGATAGCACCTGGTGCATTGATAACATTACTGCACTTCGGGTGAAGCTACAGCTGATGCAGACTGACCTCAGTCACAGGATCAATTACTTACTAATGATTTGTTACAATCAATGAAACACAGATTTATTTTTTTTTCCTCCTTGAGCTTTCCCAAGATGCCCCAACCTCCTTGTTTCTGGTTTGAGTGGTTCTTGAGGTGGCACATAATTCAAGTATTTGTACTTTCAGAACTTACAACGTTCAGAGCTTCTGATGCAATGCGTATGAGTCATGTATCTCAAAGTCTTTTATTTCTGTGGATTCTAGACAAACAAGGAGATATTTCTTTCTTTGCCTTGGGTTTTTGTTGTGTTTTTTTTTTAATGCCTCAGTAGAAAGATAATTCAGTATCTGAAAAGCTTAAATCTTAAGGCGTTAAATTTGAAACTTTGCCCTCAGGTGAAGCTGTTCCACTATTGAAAATCTTGTGCTTTTAATTTATTTAAATACTAATAGATTATCTGAAGACCTGCATTTTTCTTAGAAACAGAATGAAAAAAATTGAATGTCAGTGCTAAATCCAGAAGTTTCAGAGCCTGAAATGACTCACAGAAATACAGGAGGAGGAGAGAGGAGCAGGGTCAGGTAAGGATCATGAGAGTGCTCCATCATAACAGAACAGATCATTTCACTTGTGTGTTTTTGAAGGACACTGGCTGAAAAAAAGGAGAGGAAATTCTAGTTTTGTTGTGGAATGCTATGTCTGAAAACGATAAGTTATTGTTTACCTCATACTCCAAACAAATATAATGGTGATCTCCCTGCGACCATGATAATAAAGAATCTTTGCCAAATATTGATTAGAGGAGAAAGACAGACTGAGGCAGTGAAAGGCAGAAAATGAATAAGAATTGCTATGCAAAGAACATTTCACACCCAATAATCCTGTTTTGTTCAATACAAGTTCCGGTGGTATGCCCATCACCACGTTATAATGGAAAGCCAAATAAAAAGGGAAATTTCAGGTTTGCAAATAACTAGTAGGTCTTCTCCATAGTGTTCAATAAAAAAAAGCTTTTTCTTATCTTTTCGTAGTTTATTTATATTGTGTAGTTACGGAACATTTGAAAAGAAGATGAGTGGCCAGGTTTTTAACAATTTCAGAACATGTTTACTTTTTAATAACCTTTAATTCAGACTTTATTTAACAGTACATAGAGAAAGATACAGAAAGAATTCATGCTGGACTATTTAATGTATTCACATAAGGAAAGGAAGAGGTCAAGGCTGGACATATAGCTGCTTCTGATGGGTCCAGGGTTTTTGAAGGCAATGGGAACTCCATTTCAATTTCAACATGAGAAAGCTTGAAGTATTAGCTGGGCCAAATGTTTACCAGCATTAACATATAGATGTGGATTTTTTTCTTCAGTTTTGATGCTAAATCTAAAATTGGGAAGGGATCTATTTGGTTTATTCTTGTCCACAAAATATTGTTAAATACTTGAATCTCTGAATAAGTGTTGGAAGCGTTACCCATTATACTTGGTAATTTGCCAAATCAGGAGCTGAGTGCATCAGTATTTGAATTAAGTACAGCAAACATATAAAGCGGTAATATATCCTATACTTATGAAAGATAGACTGCCACTAAGAATAAAATTGGCATGATAAAGCATTTTTGTAATTAAGGAAAACTGCTACAGATATTGTTTTTCTGGAATATATCACTTGACTATGAGGCTTCATTTCTATCCATCTTCTTTTTTTTTTCTACACATCCCTCCACCCACCTACCCCCCCCATGCATCCATCCCCACTCTTCCTTTGCTCTGCCCAGCATCTTTCTGTAGCTCCAAAGGCTGTTGCAGTCACCTAGGGGGATGTAACTGGGTTGCCTCTGAGAACAGCTGTCAAGCTGAAGCGGCCAAAGCTTCTCTAGCCGTGATGGACAGACATCACCTGGGGAAAGACCAAGGTCCATCAGTCTCTGCAGCAATGCGGTGTGATGTTAAACACAGCTGTAACAGACATGAAAGGACTGCCCGTGAAAGCAACACTGCACAGCTAATGGTTTTAATTCAGACAAGAGTGGCTGATAGTTAATGGGTGTCAGTCTCAGCAAACCAATAAGCCAGGTTCAGCTCGAGCGTGGGTCATAGTCCAGTTGCATTTCAGATGGAAGCAAATGATAAAACACGCAGATGGCTAAGAGGTAAAAAGCAAACTAGTCCAGTACCTAAGGTGATAAGGCCTAACTGTGTACAGAGGAATGGTGGAACAGGAGGATGTCACCTGGGAAAACAACTGGACTGCTGTTGTGAGCTGAACTCCTTTTCCAAGTCTGAGGTGTCTGCCTCGGAAGTGATGGGCAGGTATCAAAAAAAACCCATCACCATAATCTTCTGGCACCACAAAGCTATTTATTTCCCCTAGTCTCATTCTTAGAAATGGCTGAATGTGGTTTTGGCTGAAATTTTAAAACCACATGCCCACAAAAACAGCCTGAAGTAGATATGTAGCTTAAGAAGTTTCAGCACGGATGACTAAAGTTAAATTAAATTTAAAAAGTTTACGATAGGCTTAGGTGCTTTGGATGCTAGGAAGTGACACTCTCCCCACCAGTAATTAAAAGGGATTAATAATGTTGCATTTCCTGTGTAGTTGGCCTGTGTTTAATATTTGTTGATATTCCAAACAATGCACACAGCAGGGACTTGAATGACTTTTAAAAAAATAAGCTTCTTCCCTGGGAAGTAACTGAAAACCTGATACTGTGGGATTTGATGTTTATTGTTTACCTTGAGAGGAAAATTGAACCACAAGTGACAAGTATGAATTTTTTACTTTATTCATACTGGAAGATGCTCTGTTCCGATGTTGATAAGAGTAGGAAAAGAGCTTACACAGAATAGAATATCTTTTTCTTTTTTCTTTTTTTTTTCATATAAATTATGCTTATTTTCACTTTTTCCTTTTAAGTTTTAGTTGCCAGCTCTGGGAATTCAAGCAGGGAATCAGACCAGGGTTTAGTACATCCTCACAAGTACAAGGCTATGCAATTCAGATTGTCTCCTTATTACACATGGGCAAGTCTTGCTCTCGATGAGAAAAGAGTGCCACAGAAAATGTAACATCAAGCTGCTATGAGTAATCAGATTAATCAGTGCTGGAGGCAGTCAGTAGAAACTCAAAGAAAAGGAAGTGGTTTACATGGAGTGGCTTTTCACTGAAGTGCGCACGTTTCTTTTTATGTATTTGTAAATGTATGTAAAATGCCACTCCAGACATAGGGAAAGAAGATCCATTTCATGAATTGTATCTAGCCCAGAGCAAGGAGGATAGAAGTAGAGGAATGGAACGGAAAATAGCAGTGAATCTATAGCATGTCCTCTGCTTCCCAGCCAAAATTGCCTCTAAACTATGTAAACGATACACCACACTTACCATCCTACCTAGCAATGACATACTCCTTCATCCTCTGTTGGCTTGAGAAAACATACCATTGGATCATTTCTCAAATATTTAAGTCCTGATTCTACCGTTGCTTTCTCGTGTTGGACTCTACCTGTTCCAAAACCTGCACCGCACCTATGCACCTTAAAGACAATCTGTCTCAGAAATCTTCTGGGAAGATATTACTCATGTCATAGCTAGGGTAGATAATTAACATCAAATGAATAAATTTAGATGTGAGAAAAAATTGTTGTAGATAGTGGTCCAACATGACTGTAGCCCGTCACAGTCTTCAGATAACAACCAGATGCCTACATGAGGCAAAATGCTCACTCTTTTACCACCAAGACAATTTGCTGAATGGCTGTATTATGGGCACTTGCATAGTTATTTATGAATAGAAATCACAATGGACTCAGCATTTTTGTTCTAGTTGCTGCTGAAATAACTCGCTGAATAAATCAAGCCTTCACATGATGGGGGAGGTGATATTGGTAAAACTGATGCTGTAGAAGTCTGTGAATTCAAGCCGACTTTCTGGAAGAAACAGTTTACATGAAAATACAGACCTAGGATAGACTTGAATTTCATGGTAGACTTCAATTTCACAATAAATTTAGAAAGTATCTTTGTGCTTCGATTTACTGAAAAGCTAAACCCATGACCTTCTAATCAGTCAGGTTGTACCAAATTGTTCAACTCCATTTGAAAAAATAGAGATGTGACTATTTTTATCCTGGTGTGTGAAACATGGCTTAAGAAGCTGATGGATGCATGACTGCCATTCCCTAAAAATCCACAATTGCTTCAAAGTTTTAGTGTTACGTGTTCAGATGACATATAATAGTTGGTATTAAAGAAAATGCTAGTACTTTAGGCAGGGATTTCCTAAATTAATGTTGTCCTGAAGGTGCTGACAGGCAGACTTGATATAATCTCTGTGTGTGTGTGTGTGTGTGTGTGGTGGGATACATCAATATACATCTGCTTTACTGACTAACCAGAAAGAAAGCTCCTCCCAGTGCCTGCTTGTCAGCACTGGAGGTGAGAGGAAGGATACAGGTCTTGCCTTTCAGCTCAGCAAACTATCTCAAAAAGAGTGAGATCCTAAGATCCAGCAATTGTCTCCCTCTGAGAATAGGATTCATAATATAAATGCAATTCATGCCAGCATTTGTAGTTTTCCTGCATTTATAGATACCTGCTGGCTTGAAACACTGGGTTTGGCTCTGAATTTGTCATCCAAATGTAGAAGTCTATTCCTAACTACTATAAAACCAAGAACAAAAATGTATTAAGGAATTCAAGCCCTCCAAAAATATCTTCTTTTTCATATTTTGTCTTTTTATTCCCACAGAGATGTAACACACTTTTATTATTGTAGAGTGTGAAAAAAAAATGTGTGCATGTATGCATGAGTATATGAAAGCATGTAAAAACATATCAGAAGAATAGAGCCCCAAAGGTAGTTTGAGCCTAAATTCTGCCCTGCAAAATTATTGAATGGTTAGTTGTCTGTTTTCTGAAAGACTCCAGGGAGGCTAAGCCACCACTCAAGTGTTGTGTCTCAGTTGAATGTTTCTGCTGTGGTCTCATCTATGTTTAGGATGGGAGATGGGAAGAAGAGAGGAGACTGGACACCACAGAAAATAGCAATCTGGATGATGGGTTGTTAGTAGCTTTCAGGCTGTGGGTTTTGTGTACAGAATAATTTGATTTTGAAAGTAAAATATTCTGATAGCACAGATTATTTCCCTGCCTCACAAAGAGTTTTCAAACTGAAAGCAATATCTATATTTATATAAGCATCAATTATTTTTAATTTAACAGAGAACCACGGGTTTTCAATCTTATTTTAGGACTTGTACAGATTCATTTTTCTATCATGTCTGTCTGGTGATTGGACTGAGTGATGACTAACTCAGTAATAGCTCACTGATTTACTGACCAATTTCAGTAACTTTTTAAATTTTTAGTTAGGGCTCAGATGTAGGAGTTAGTTCAGCATAACAGATTACCCCACATCACCGGAACCCTGTTAGCTGTCCAGAAACACTTTTGGTCAACAGGAATTCAAAATGCTATGAACTTTATTTCACCACCTTTTACTGTCACTTTTCTTTATATCAGCTTCTTTGTAAATCAGGGTGTAAATCACCAATTCAAGAATTGAATCCCACAAAGTACGTAGCCATTGTGGTGTAAACATGCTAGCATAAACCTTTTCAGTGTCCAGCTCTTGGGGTGATGTCCAGAGCCCTAAGTTTATGTTCCCTCTAAAATGCATGAGGAAAGCCAAGAAATGGCTTTCTGAAAAGCAGCTGTGTTGAGGATGGAGCTGTCTGTGCTAGACCAGGGCTTCTACTGCCCTGTAATATTTATTAGCTGAATTCCACTAATGACTGAATGCTTTATCTCTTTTTATTTTTAGGGAAAATTCATAATATGATGCCAGCTTCTTACAAAATGGATTGGATTGCCAGACTGACAGCGCATTAGGAAAAATAAACATAAATGCAATCAAACCTATCAGATGCAGAGGACAGTTGCAATTTCTAGCTGTAAGTTCTAAATGTATGTAGGAATCTGGGACAATTTCTAGGTTAGTCCAGCATGTACGTAGGAATCTGGACTTGACCTTTGATCTTCTGTTTAGGAGAAATAACAGAAGCAGCCCTCTTCTACCTAAATCAGGCCTCCATTGCCACCTGAAGTAAAGGGCTCCTTTAATGAAGGTTGGGTGTACATGCAGCGTCCCAGTTCTATATGGAAGTTCATGATCTATGGCAAATAGTCAGATGCATAAAATGACTATTTATAATTTAAATATCCTTTTAAAGTACAACCAAGTACTATATGTCTGGTATGGTTTGGTCAAATTTTTTTTCACTCTTCTTTGACAATAGGTGCCTAATTTATCAAGCAAGCACAGAGATTTGTGTCTATAATTTACCATAAAGTTAATGGGAGTTCTTCTGGAAACACCCATGTGTCAGTGGGCCTGGATAAATGCTGACTGCTCATGACCCTGTGCAAATTCTTTAATGCATAAGAAATACAGACAAGCATTTTGTGCTCACTTGCTCACGGAAATGAGGCAGATTCTTTTTTCCTTTTTTAATCAATGTATAAAAGAAGACAGACATACTGTCACCTCATCACCTCTGATTCTGTAGAGAACAATAAATGGAAAAAGATTTCAAATAAACACACATCAGTTGTTGGTGTGAGTCATCCTTATGAATAATGGTGATAATGAGGATAGTGTATTGTGTATCTAACATGATATCTCTATTGCTGAAGTAGGTTATTATTTTCCTTTTTTTGGATCTTTTCTTTATCTATGTGGAGCTTACAATGGCTCTATCATAAAGTTCCTCTGTTACAGAAAAGGTGTATAGAGGGCCAAAGAAGTTTAGGTAAAATTCAGTGTTTTAAGCGTAACCTTGCTGCAAAACCAACCTAAGCAGCTGCTAACTTTCCCTGGATTTTGTGAACTTTGAACCCATTCTGTATAGAGTTCTATAAAAAAGACATATGAGTGTCCCCTATTTAAAAAAAATTGAATGGAAATGCATTGTGCAAAATGTCTTTTTGCCACAGTAGGCAATAGCAGGACTTCCTAAGTGAAAAAATAGCTTCCTTTTTTTCATTTCTGAAAACAATTATATTCTTTCTATGAAAGTTATTACCTGACATAATTAGTAATAGAAGAGAATATCAGAGATGAATTCTGCTATCTATCGTGTACTTCATTCTACTGTAGTTACTCTGGTACACTGGGTTTAGGCAGAGAGGGGCATGGAAGTGCACACGCACAAATACGTATTGCATTCTTTCCTCTGAGCATGCTAAGTTAATGAACTCTCTCCGTACCTATTCAGGGGGAAAGGGAAGATATAAATACAGTTAAAAGAGGGAGAAATTGGTTCAAATGCTACTGCAAATCTAAATATGTCTTTTGACTTAAATAGTGTGCAGTGAAATAAGTTTTTTCCTTCCCCAGGGCAACTTACATTCTCCGAAAGGATTCATGAGGGCCATTAAAATCATTCTGGATTGACAGAAAAGTCACCCCAGAAGAGAATTTGACAGGTCATTATAACCTTAAAAAATGTTGGATATATAGAAACATTTTAATTTTACCTGTTATTTACGGAAGAAGGAAGAAGCTAAATCTGTTTAGGAAAGCATTTATTTTTTGCAAATAAGGATTCTTGTACAAAAATTCTTGCTGAATATAATAGAAAACATTAGTGGATGTTAGCTGTCACAATAGTAAATTTATACTGAGGAGAAGGTGGAAAATGTAAAAATAAATTGGTTAATAACCGTATATCTTTGAAATCCTCTTGACCCAAAGATAGAGACGTGTAAAATCATTTGTTGCTGTAGCAAAATGTCAGTTTGCTACTGGTAAGCATTTAATCAGCTTTCTGCTTGATACATTTAATGTGACTTCAGTGTTTTACTTGAGATACACGGTTAAGTGATTCAGGAGAGCACAAGTGCCAGTCACAAAGAATCAGGTCTGTTTAGTGCTGACATTAGCCTGGCTCCCATGAATAATTCTCTCTCTGGCAGAAGACGTTAAGTAACAGCCGTTAACTATCCTCAGCAGCTATGGATAACTTCCAGCAACCAACAGAAACCAATAAACATGGGCAGTGCACTTTAATACTTTCAATCTTGTATAGAACTTCCTCTTTCTAGACCTGTTTATAAACAAAAGAAAACTAAGTTGTCTGCTGTTTTTCCCTTTTTCTGATTCAAAACTGAGTATTTTACTGCCTCATTTTCTATTTTCTATTTCCAGACTGCATTATTCACCACTCTCAGGCTGAGACAATGCTCCCCAAACTGAAGGGGGGAGCTGGGCACATCGTTGAAGGAGAGCAGCAACCCTCAAGGTCAGAGTGGCACAGCCGTTCCGCAGGAGCTCGGCTAGACACAACCTGTGCCACCCCTGGTTTAGAGGTGGATTCACCAGGAGAGCAGTGACGTGACCCAGGGTCGCAGCTGAAAGTGGTGGTGGGGTCGGCAGCAGAGTGGAATTTCCTGGCTGTCAGCCCCGTGCTGTCCTCTCGTGTCACCTATTGCTCGGGGCACACGGGCCTGCTGCAGCCTGATGGTCTCCCTTGAACAACACGAGTGCGAGTCAGATAAAAGCAAAACTGTAACAGTTGCAAAGCTCCAAAATGAGGAAATGCCAGAATTAAGGTATCCTTTACCAGCAGAATTAGGTATCTTCCGTGCACATCCACTCATCTACACACGCATACGTAGGTTTATATTTATGCTGTAGTACTGTCTTTAATTACACCATAATGTATCATTTTGGACAGCATTCCGTAATTATGGGATGATTATAAAGCAATAGGCTGGAGACAGAATGCATGGCTTGTCCCTGAGGCCTCGTGTCTACTTTGCAGGGGTCACTGCAGTGCCAGAAGGTTATCTACTGCTAGGTTGATTAAAAGACACTTACTCTTAACAGGGTGTAAAGGAGCTGGGTGAGCTAAGTTCTTTTCTTTTTTTAAAGACATTTTCAATCTCTAACTGCGTTGTCGTAGTTACAGCTGGGGAGTTTGGGAAATGTACTAGTGAAATTGATTACTCAGACATGTGTGACTATGATTCATCCGAGAGCTTGGAAAAGAAAAGATGCACAAGTTCTTCCCCAGCCCCATCATTTCTTCCCTTATTACTTTATTTGAAAGAAAGCTTGGACAACACAAAAAAATAATTTGATTTTGTGGTAGCCATAGGTAGAATAAAGGATGTTCTTTTATACCTACCCATGACAGAATTGTAGGCTAAAGATTCAATGGTTTTCCTGACTTCATTTGCTAACCATTATGAGGGCATCACATTCTCATTTCTTCCAATCAGAGATACTGGGGACTGGAAGATGTGTTCTTGTACTAAAATAACAGGCCAGCTACTGTTAACATATTTTATCTGGCAGTAGCTAGTTATCAAGTACCCTAAGGAAATTTGAAAAGATGATTGTGCAATTGAGAAACAATCCGCCCTTGAGAGTTTCTGAAGACTTTTGCCTAACGGGTAAGTATAGCTTGTGGGATGGCACATCAAGGCAACAGTACTGCCAAAGCACTAGTGTTTTGTTTTCTCCTGAATAAGAGAGTTCTGGATGTTTTCATGATGCATAAACACATCAGTTCCTCTTTAAAATCTTTTTAAAGTCTAGAAACAGTGACACTTCTAAATGCTCACTTCATGGGCATTATATTATCATAGCTGATGTATGAATAGTATCCTTGAGTTATCCAACCTTGTAAATAGATTTCTCCTCCTCGTCCTCCTAGGTCTTTCTGACTCAGATGCTAACCGTGCACTTTCCCACATGCAGGCATGACTACATGAAGCTGTTGTTCCTGGCTTGTAGTTCTTAGCTATTAACTGTGGGGTCTTTGGCATGCCTGAGGGCAGTTCCCTTCTTGAAGTGCCATTCCCTCTAAGGGCAAGGGTAGTCAATAATGCAATGAGCAGGCAGTGTCTTTAAAGTCTTATTTTTCAGAGCAAAATCACTACTGCTAAAAAATACCTTTTTAAAACCAAAATAAATCATGCCCATTTTTAAGGTGCCTGTCCACACCCTGCAGGGGGCCTTGGAAGGACCAGCTCCTTATGGGTTTTCCCATAGAGCCTCCCCCTATCAACTTGTCTCCTTGTGACAGCTTTTGATCTGCCCTGAGCATTCCTCAGTGACTCACCACCATTTAATCGGGATTAAGATGTTTTTAATTGTTTATAATCCTTTTGACCTTCTGCCTCAGCTGAGAACCTGGAAGCATTCCATTGCACTTCAAGCAGGAGCTGTGGTGGCTTAGGGCAAAGCAAGGTTTGCAGGCAGAGGTAATATTTTTTTATTGGACCAATTACTGTGGTCGGAGAAAATAGATAGCTTTCAGGAATGCAAGGCCTTGAGCAGGTCTGAAATGAAAGCTGCAACTTCAAAGATAAATGCGGGTAGAGAGCAATTACTCTGAACTTAATTTCTTTATGTTAACAAGTTAGATTACCAAAAAGAAAAGGCAGCTGGTATCTGTGAAATTGAGACAGTGTGTTAGCAGAGGGAGGGGTGATAAATTGTTAGCGCAAAAAAATGACTTCCACTTCATGAGGTTATTCCAGGAGCCTCCTAGAAGATGTGACCATCAGTAACTATTGGACCAAGATTTACCATTGAAAACACTCTGTAGGAGTTATGTATGAGAATGTGAGAAACACCTGGAAAACAATTTCCTTTATCTAACTACTCCAAAATGATGAACTAAAAATAAGAGACAGGCTAAAATGAAGTGCTTCTGAAGTTTCCCCAACTGTTTTGCAAGACTCCAGAATGCTGTAAAAATAACTATGACAGGCACTGAACACAAAAACCAACTAACACAACAACGGCTGCCCCAGCCTCTAGCTGGTAAAGAACCACCTTCAGTCAATGAAAAGTATGCTAACCTACATGAAATGTTTGCTCCAAAAGCCAAAATATCTCCTTAGACGAACAGCCAGATGACATACTTGTATATGGGGAATTAGAATTGCTTTGCTGATTCTTTCCTTCATACTTCTTCCTTAATGAGCCAGAAGTTAACTCCAGTATCAATCCTCCTATGGCAACTTCAGAAAGAAGACTAGGAAACATGTTGGATTTGAAGTCTCAAGACAAAATACCATCTTGGGCTGCTATATTGACTACTTCAGGAAAAGAGCCAGAAGAGAAATAACAAACCGGCCATCATTGCATTTTTTTCTGTCTTACAAAGGAAGTCTATCCTAAATCACAAGTCATGAAAACGTGCAACCAGATGACACTATGACTAATGAAGTCAAGGAAGACTCTGTGCAGAAAACAACAGGCTTTCTCCACAATAAACCGGTTATTGATCACAACTACCTCTGCACTATAGTACCATCAGGTCCACCGGGGATGTCCTCAGCCTGGCCACCCGGTCACACTCCACTCTCTGAAAGCATCCCAGTTTGTCCTCATTATGTCTCCAAGATGAATATTAACCTTCTGTGCTCCAACCCTTACAAATCAAAGTCTTCTAGTTCATTCCCATCCTGTATGGCTGCATTTCAGTCAGTATTCTTTAGACAATGGTCACAGTATGAGCATGAACATAATTCTGTAAAATTTACACTTTATTGTGAGCTACCTCAAAAAAACCCAAACAAGAAACCACCAAAAAAACCAAACCGAAACCAGGGAAAATGTAAAGGAAAATAAAAAGAGATCCTATGTTTTTATATTACTAAGCCTGTGCTCTATCCTATATACTTAACTGAAAGCTTTATCATTTACACTGAAAACATGAATTTCCTCATTGATTTTTATCAAATTCAATAACAATTGTCCCTCCATCAAACTCTCTTGAATATCACTGCACTGAAATCACCTTAGATAACCTGATCAGTATCAAACTATGATTTACCAGTCATAGTAAGAGACTCACAGATAAATATGTTTGCCTGAAGAAAATCAGTCACTATTCAAAAGACCAGGGCTTTTCTGACCCCATCTCTTTTTCTCTTAAGAGATCATTTGTGGAGAGCACTTTAATTATGTAGATGTCTTTTAATGGACAGGTGTACTCTCCTGGGGAGGTGGACGGCATCCATGAGTTAAAAGGACCTAAAATACTGTCGAGCACTAAAGTTACCAGCCTAATCTGGGACCTATATAAACAATCATTAACAACTTCCAAGATCCTAAACAAACAAAAAAATAATTTCAGCACCAGAACTCCTGCCTTTCACATAGCTCCAGCCTCACTAACTTCAGCCCCAACGAACAGGGGCTCTCCAACTTCAGCCCCAGAAACAAATACTTGGGGCTAGTAGGTACCAACAAGATTGAGACTATAATTGAGCAGCAAACACTGAATTTGGCAACATATCTTCTCACAATGGTGATCACCCTTGGAGCCTTTACAAGACATTTCTGCAGCCCGTTCACTGTGCCGTATGTCCTTCTGGACACAATTGTTAAGACTGAGAAACCGTGATGTGCTGGGGATGAGCTCACACAGCCACTGATGGACAGAAACATCCATCTTCCAGTGGGAGATAATTTTCCCAATGCAACCACACCATGTCTGAGATTTTTGGTGTTATTCACACAGAGACACAATGAAATACCTCCAAAACAGGAGTACAGGAACTAGAATTCATCTCCCTTACAAATACTAGGAGCTTAAAGCCTCTTTTGAGGCATGTTTTCCATTTAACACCCTCCAACCCAGGTTAGCCTCTCTAGCCTTGAAGAGGGATAAATATATTTCTCACTCTTTTCCACAGTATTTAACAAGCTTATTGTCTCCACAGGTATTTACTACTTTTTTGTTTCAGACAGTCTGAGAGGCTAATTTCAGCTTTTGCAGCTGCTGTTTCTATTTCAGACCTGAAGAGGGGCTTGTGTGTCCAGTCACTTCTCTGTTTTTTCCAGCTTTAGAAAACTAGCTTAATGAAACCTTTCATTTCTCCCCGCAAACTTTGCTTTGTTTCTGCTCTTGAACTATCAGGGCAATATTCACCCCAAAATGGTTAGATCTTTGTATTCATGATGTTCTTACATCTCAGCTCCATGTCTGTCATGCAGACTGAACTCCTAAACTGAATTATTTATGGAATTACTGCCGGACTTGTGGGCTCCTGAGATCAGTGCCTGTGTTATTTGCGATTACCATGCATAGGAACTGGAGTGTTTCAGAGCCACCTCTTTTCCCAGGGCTGGCAGCTCTGCCAGTGGGCAGAGGCACCTGGCTGCAGGCTGGGAATCTCTGCCCTGGGAGCAGCCTGTGAAGCCAAACTCGCTTGGTGCCTTCCGGAGCCAGCAGCTGTCAGAAACATGGTCGTGGCAGAAGTAACGAGAAATTAATAACATCCTGCATTTATTTAGTGTTTTCCTAAGTGACAACCCCTATGCTTATATGAAGCTGGTAAAACCGAAATGGGAAAACCAAATCATGATGCAGCCAGAACCTAAAAAAAGAAGAAAAAAAGCATGAAATCACTTGATTTTCAGAGATAATAGTCACTCACATCTCCCGATGAATTTTTATTTTTTTTTATATGGAAGTCAGTACAAGTTGCATGTGCTCAGCAGATCTGAAGATCCGACCGCCCGCCTGAATAATTAAATGTGGGGGGAAGGCTCTTGAGGCAGGGTGGCAGGTTGCATCTTGTTGAAACTCCTGACTTCGACAGCGTGAGCCAGGTATATGTGACATTTCAGTAACAACAGTCTGTTGAATGAATTACTTCTCATCCCAGTGTTAATTCGTAGGATCACATTACCTCTCAAAGCGAGATTTTATTTTCCTGAAGAGTTCCGAGCACAAGCTTACTTAAATCAATTAACATACTGTTCTCTGCATGCACATAAGAGCTGAAAATCCCTTGCATCCCAGAGGTTTTTCTAATTACATAAAACCAGCATTCAGGAACCACAGAGCCATGTGGTAACTAAGGGAGGGGGCACATCTTACATGAGACAGTGCAGGCACGGACCCAAGTGACTTCTGTCCATTTTCCTGGGGGCCCTGAACCTTACCCCCTTTTTCCTTGAAGTGGGTGCTAGCAACATTACTTTCACATTCCAGAGAAGGAAAGACTTTTACTGTTTAAAAGCAACAGCCAAGAAAACTGGGATATATGCCTGCATCTGTTACCCCAGTTGTTCGGCAGAGAGGGATCTCCCCCAGCCAGTCTGGTCCTCAGTCCTATCAGGACTGGGGCAGGGCTTTTTCCAGCAGAAGGAGTTTCCACTTTGGCACTCAGATCCAGCCAGTCTCCGACTTTTGTGTCTTGGAGAGTATGATGCAAACGTGATGTGTTCTGTTTAGCTTTTGATGGATTTGGTTTTTGTTTTGGGTTTGGGTTTTTTTTTTGTGTGTGTGTGTGTGTGTTTTTAATTCTAGTTAATTTGACTGTCAAGGTTTTCAATAGCATCAACAGCAGTAATTTAACTTGTGTTACCTGTTGTGGGTGGCTTACGTAATGTTAAATTTTTACTTTCTTGCAAAGCATCCAACTGCCAAGATCATAAGCAGTATATAAATTACTAAATTAAATAACTAAATGAGAGGCTTTTCAAGGATTCAAAGGAAATTCAGAGTTTTGGTATAGCTGAGGAAACAGCAGAATGACAGGAATAAAGCTATTGGGGTATGACTTCCATTCAAAGCAAATTTCATGCAAATGCTATCTCCTCCTAGGAGTGTGTAGATGCCCTCACCAGCTACAGCCCCTTGTTGCTAGGCTTTGTGTATACGAGAAGAGAAAGACAACACCTGCTTTAAAAAGCTGTCTCTGCTCCAGGAGACATTATCCTCTCTGTTGTACACAGAGAAGTCGAATGATTTGCCCAGCATCAGGAATTGGTTCCTGAGCGAGGAGTTGACCCCCACCTCATGTGTCATGGCTCACTCCTTGTTCTTCCATGTGGTCTTCCAGCTTATGCACATCCTCTTCTCCATCCTTTACAAGGAAGCATATAAACTGAAGTCAAACCTGAGCCCTTTTTTTTATTGCAGGACTGCAAGCAGTTTTGAGCTTTTCTGAAGCTTTGAATTTTGAAACAAATATTATGCCACTCTCCATTTGACATGCTGTCACATTAAAAGGATGCAGACAATGGAAGTTGTGGCAAATCCAACTCTGGGCTCTCTGAGAGCTTGTAAACTGACTGTAGTTTTTTACACACTGCTGTAGCCTACTGTCCAGTTCTGCTGGCCAAACAAGGGTATCCAACATATTTTAGCTGATGGCACTGCTCCTTAACAGATCTTTACATGCTAGGACACGGCAGGATTTGGAATGAGAACTGAAACTGTAAACAAATCCCACTGTTCCCAGATGGCATGGCTTAAGACTGTCATCTCCATCTTGTCAAATCTCATTTATTTGCTTTAGTTTAGCATTACAGCAAATACATAATTAAGAATTTCACATTTATGGAAATAAGAAGGGAAATTTGGTGTCTGGAAAAATTACACCACACTGTATTAAACACATTAGTAGCTATAACAATGGAGATAGGGTGAATTAACCCACTAGAAATGGAGATATTTCATGTAAAAGGTCATATATAGTGGAGAAGAAACCTATCAATAAAAGGCAGCCAGATATGAAACGTGATGGAATGTCTTGATTGCAATCTTTATGGACCTCAGCTATTAACCATGCTATATAACAGTGCAAATATCTTTCCTGCAAAATTGTAAATCAGTTTTGTGCCATTAGAGGAAATATTACATGATATTTTGAATTAGTCTTTAAAATGACACTGCTCCGATACGCTCATATCAGGGATAATAGTAGAGCTCTGTGTGAGATGATATGCATTCAAGGAAAATAAGAGATAATGACCATGATCGCTTCAATAAACCTATGGTTAAACCACACACAGATATATGCCAGCCTAAATGTAGCTTGACAATGAAATCAGCCATGGTGCACAGTGTGAAGAACATAGCTGTTAGAACAGCAGTCAAAAAATGACTACCTTTAAAAAGTGCTGCCAGATAAGAGGAGAAGAATTATGGGCACAGCATATCTGTCACATTAGTTCACCATTTATTAATACATCTTTCAATGGAGTGTTTGGAAACGTAACTATAACTTAGAAGGAACTGAGCACAGAATAGAAGTTCTTCATCTCTTGCTCAGCTTGATTTAAGCAATGGCAGGGACAGTGCTGTTATCAGTGCTGCAAGCTGAAACACAATTATGCTGAAAGCCTTTGAAAAAAATCTTCTACTGTACAAGTTGATGAGAGAGGAAAGCCGGTTTCTCCCTGCAGTTTGCTTATGGTGTCAGGTATGGGGTTTATGTCACTAGGCATTCAAGAGGTGGGGATAAGTTAGTTAACATCTTGTTTCAATCTGGCTTTCCAGAGTGGCACTTCTCAAGCATTTTGGAAGCCTAACCTTCTTTTGGCTCGTGCCTGTTCACCCCTTCTTGTTGGCAGCTGCTCATCTCCAAGGCAGGGTGGTGGGAATTGGCTGGAATTACTGGCTGCAAGTACTGTCGCTCGTTTGCTCACTCTGGTTAAGCTGAGCTGCTGCTGGCACTTAGAGGTAGTTAGCAGCTATCTAGCTAGTTGAAACACTTGCAGCCTAGAAATAAAAATCTGTTCATGCTAAGAATGGAACTGCTACCAGCTTAGGAGGAAACTGAATTGCTACAGATATATCTCATCTACCACTTCATGAGCTATTTCAGCCTTTATGCAGTTACTCATCCAGGGCAGTTCTGAAATTGAGGTGTAGCCATGGGGGATACAGACCTGGAAGAGACTTCCTGGATCATTTGGTCTTATGGATAGCTATTTTGACCCTTTCATGTGCTTAAGAGGTTACATTCAAAAGCAGAAGCAGTTCTTCTGCTACCACTGGAAGGTTGCCCCAATACCTTTGGCATTAGAATCCTATTCTAATTTCAAGCAACTTGTTCTTGTGCCAATACTCCGAAGTTATTTTAAAACTTTTTTTTACATTCCTGCAGATTCCCTCTCCCTTCTCCCATATGGATTTATAAACAACAATTACACCTTCATTTTGCTAACATAAATAAATGAAGTTCTTCTGGCATATATCTTTCCATGTGTTATGCCCCATGGTGGATTTTCACTCTTTGTTGGTTGATTGCTTTGATGAACCATATTTATCGGTAGTCACCTGGTACATCCAGGACTTTGTTATATCCCATTTGGGAGCCCAAAGGTAGAGCAGAATGTCTTGCATGACCTTGTACTTTGTCAGGTAAACTCCCAGATATTTGTGCTACTCCTGCTCTTAATGTCAGGGTTTCTTGCTGGTATTAATGGTTCCTGGTGTTAGGAAAGTATACATGCTGAAGCCAATGCTTTTCAATGTTTAAAATTAAGATACTCATCTATATGTATACTGTACAAGTAAGATTTATGGCAATGGATAAGGAGTTATCCTGTGCTAGGAGCTGCACAAAAGGGGAAAAAAACCCGGAGCAACTGGTGATCCACAAACTTCATTATTGCAAACTCTGCTTTTCCAGTTTGGAACTGGAAGAATATTTGTCTGGGTAACAAAAGAAGTGGAATGTATTCTTTGGCTTAGAAGAAGTATTGTGCCTCATAACATGATATTTATTTATTTATTTATTTATTTTCCATTACAATCTTGCTCTGCGTTTGAGTCCTAAAGCCAAATAAATTTTCATAAAATGATCGTCACCTTAAAATTTGAGCCACAGTTGGCATAATTATTCTTTGGATTACTTGCACCTTATTCTGCATTGTATGAAGGCAGCTCAACGCTACATCTCATTTACGTGTGTATTTGACTTTTGCTCACATAACTCGTAAGTGAATGCTAAGTCACTTCATTTCCATCTGTGAAATTATAGTCAACAGCACTCAAGAGGACATACTGGAGAGAATCTCGTGAAGGGACATAAAGATAATGAAGGGCATCTCTCCTATAAGGAAAGGCTGAGAGCTGAGTTTAACCTAGAGAAGGCTCGGGGTGGTGTGTCTCAGCAGTGTATACAAATCCCTGGAGGGAGGGTGCACAGAGGACAGAGCCAGACTGTTTTCAGTGCTGCCTCCAGTGACAGGACCAGAGGCAATGGGCGCAAACTGAAACACAGGAGGTTCCCTCTGAACATCAGGAAATGCTTTTTCCACTGCGAGAGTGACCAAGCAATAATACAGGTTGCCCAGGGAGGTTTTTGAGTCACCATTCTTGGAGATATTCAAAAGGTTTCTGACCACTGTTCTGGGAAACCGGTGTAAGTGGCTTCACTTGAGCAGGGGTTTGGACCAGATAACGTCCAGAGGTTCCTTCCAACCTTAACCATTCTGTAATTCAGTGACACTGTGATTCCACAATACAATTTTTATGCAAAACCACCCTCCTCTTTGAAGGAAGAATAGTAAGAAAATTTGGGTTATGCAAAATACCTCCTGAGAAAGACGACACCTGCAACATAAGAGAAATATTTGAAGGAAAGCCATTAGAAGTAGTTGACTTTAAGTTACAGGGCTTTTTGCAGCAATGCCTATTGATAGATTGCATCAAGTATTTCAGTCCAAAGGTCTTTCCTCCTTGCTTATGCTAAGAAATACAGTGCGTTCCCTTCCTCGGGAAAATTATTTTCAATTTAAAATCTATGTAAGCCATATATTGAATTTTCCCATTTGGGTAGTTGGATGGGTAGCAAGAAGACACAGAGGGAATGATGGGCTAGAGAGGCAAAGTATGTGATAAATCTTTTTCTGCTTTGTTTTCATATTCTGCTAGCTGCCTGTGAACCATGATATTAGCTGTATGTGAACGGGTACCTTTTGAAAACAGTCACAGATTATGAGAATATTACTTCATGTTTATAAATTAGACTCAGGAGGAGAATATGAGACTGGCAAATTTGTATGTCCATAGCTCATTGATGGGAAAAGCATAATTGTCTACTTAGTGCAGCTGTTGATACAAAAGATATATGCAGAGTAAGGGATTTGAAAACCTGAGTAGATGTTAATCTGAAACTCTCTGCGTTCTAAGTTGGCTGAACTCTACTACAAAACTTTAGCTAAAACTGCCATAAAGTAAGGGAATAGCAGAGAAACTCTAAGACTCAGATAACAATAGTCACAAGTTTATGTAAATCCAAAAGAATTACTGCAAGCAGGCCATGAATCAGCTGTGGTTTGGGAACTGAATTGGAAAAGTTGAAGCCCAGTAACCAGTGAAAATTTGCTGTTGTGAAAATGTATCCAAACAAGCATAAAATCTGCTTGTCCTTCTCTTGCATGGTTGATGGTAGACATCCCCTCTCTTCCACTCCTGCACCCCAGATACTGTCAACTGTTACTGTTTTCTTTAGGAAAAAAAATTGCAGCACTTTGTTAGGGTGCTATAATTACTGATTGGTTGTGGTAAAATACATGTTTTGAAATATTCACAGTTTTGATATATGTCCTTCACTTATAGAATCATAGAATGGTTAGAGTTGGAACAGACCTTAAAGATTGTCTTGTTCCAACCCCCCTGGCATGGGCCGGGACACCTCCCACTAGACCAAGTTGCTCAAAGCCCCATCCAACCTGTCCTTGAACTCCTCCAGAGATGGGCCATCCACAGCTTCTCTGGGCAACATGTTCCAGTGTCTCACCACCCTCACACTAAAGAATTTCTTCCTGATATCTAATCTAAATCTAGCATCTTCAATTTAAAATCATTACCCCTTGTACTATCACCACACTCCCTGATAAATGTCCCTCCCCATCTCTCCTGTAGGCTCCCTTTAAACACTAAAAGATTGCTGTAAGGTCTTCCCAGCGCCTTCTCTTCTACAGGCTGAACAACCCCGAGTCTCTCAGCCTGCCGTCAGGTGCTCCAGCCCTCTGATCATCTTTATGGCTGTCCTCTGGACTTGCTCCAACAGGTCCATGTCCTTCTTATGTTGGGACCCCCAGAGATGGATGCAGTACTCCAGGTGGGGTCTCCCCAGGGTGGAGTAGAGGGGCAGAATCACCTCCCTTGACCTGCTGGCCATGCTTCTTTTGATGCAGCCCAGGATGTGGTTGGCTTTCTGGGTTGAGAGTGCACATTGCTGGCTCATTAAGCAACGCCCCCAAGTCCTTTTCCTCAGGGCTGCTCTCTAGCCATTCTCCAGTCTGTATTTGTGCTTGGGATTGCCAGGTGCAGGACCTTGCACTTGGCCATGTTGAATTTCATGTGGTTTTCACAGGCCCACCTCTCCAACCTGTCCAGGTCCCTCTGGATGGTATCCTTTCCCTCCAGCATGTCAATCGCACCACACAGCTTAGTGTCATCAGCAAACTTGCTGAACGTGCACTCAATCCCGCTATCCATGTTCCCAACAAAGATGTTAAGTAGTATCAGTTCCAGTACCGAACCCTGAGGACCGCCACTTATCATTGCTTGCCACTTGGACATCAAGCCATTGACTGCAACTCTTTAAGTGTGACCATCCACCCAATTTCCTATCCGTTGAGTGGTCCGTCCATCAGATCCACATCTCTCCAACTTAGAGACAAGGATGTTGTGCGGGATGAGTTCATGAAGTTCATATGTTCATGAAGTTCAATACTGTCCAAGGAAAGATCAGGGCAGACCTGTAATTACACATAGCAGCTACACGTGGATCTACTTCAGATAATTTCAGAAGACATTACCACACCTGAACACTAGGAGAGAGCCATTTTCTGTGTTGGCTGGTAGTGGAGCTAGTAGGAGAAACCCAAACACTGGGGGTCCCCTCCTATTATGATCTCTCTCTGCTAGGCTGTTTTGCAGCATGACAACGGGATGAGTTCATGAAGTTCATATGTTCATGAAGTTCAATACTGTCCAAGGAAAGATCAGGGCAGACCTGTAATTACACATAGCAGCTACACGTGGATCTACTTCAGATAATTTCAGAAGACATTACCACACCTGAACACTAGGAGAGAGCCATTTTCTGTGTTGGCTGGTAGTGGAGCTAGTAGGAGAAACCCAAACACTGGGGGTCCCCTCCTCTCTGCTAGGCTGTTTTGCAGCATGACAACAAAGATGTACAGGAGGCAAGAATGTTTTTACATCTCAATACCATAGTAACTTTTGTCTAAATACCTTGTTCAATCAACATTTAAAAATTTGTCTTTCTCCAAATCTCTAAAGATGCAAAACTACCACCCAAGCTGCAGAGAAAACTATGAACAGTAGCTATCACTCATAGTGAGAATATGTCAGACCAGATATTGGAGAGGGCTTTTTATGACCTACTGGTATCTCATAAACATGTTTGGAAACTAGATGATTTAAAGACCAATTATGTAAGTACTTTTCATAAAAATATGTATATCTCATGCTCTGAAGGCCACTTGCATAAAAAAAGATCTTTGCTCCTTTGGTCATCAGCTTTTGCTCTTCATATTTCCATAGCCAGCCACAGACTTTAAATATGTTTCTGTGATGATGAGGCTTAAATACAAAAAAAGGAAGAATCATAAAATATAGAACACATATATGCATGACAGTTTCCTGGGTGGCAGGTGTCACAAGCTGCTGACAATTAAATTGTTGCTTGACAGAAGGCCTGTGGTCTTCTAGGAGGTATTGTCCCTTGACTTGATTGTCTTGCAAAAAAAGTGTTTTCATATTAATATGCTGAATCTATTTTCACATTCAGTCTGATGTCCCCAGTTTATTTTTACCCTTTCTTTTTCTTTTTCTTTTTCTCTTTTTCTTTTTCTTTTATTTAAAAAAAAAAACAAAACAAAAAACAAAACCAAATGCAGCACAATTCTAATTTCCTTTACAAAATGCCATAGACATTCTTGCAACCCTAAGGGCATGTGGCTAGCCACAAAAGTTCACAGAAAATGCTTCTGTTAAAGAGGGACTCAGAAGAAAACTGGCTCAATTCCACAGCAAATCTGCATAATAGAACTTAAAAGAGGGAAACACCTTCTCCACATGAAATAGATCAGCGGGAGTATTGAGTTTCATGCAGAGATGGGATAGTATTACTTTGAGGAGTAATTCCTTTTTATGTATTTCGCAGGAACAGAGTATATTTTCTAATATTTTTATTTCAGGCTTCACACTTTGTTTTATGAAGCACGTTGAATCATTACCCCTTGGGGGGAAGTTAGCTTTAGTTCCTCACTGATGGCAATTCAATGAAATCACTTTGAGCAAAAGGTGAACATTTGTTAGCAAGACAGAGGAACTTATGTGACACTTCTGTATGATGGCATTTACACCTACTAAATCCTTCTTGTGACGCCAGTTGCTGGCACGTAAGCTGAAGCTCCACCTGCTGCAGCTGGATTCACGTCTAACTTTCTGGAGCAGACAGGATTTCCAGAAATGTGAATGACAAATGAAGCATAAACTATGTTCTATTACTCATCCTGCACCCTAATGGGTATATTTAAACTTCTTTCTTGTCCTGTGCCTGCTTTAGTTACTCAGATGGATAAATGGCTCTGTCAAGACATACCTGACTGAGAAAGGCAGCAGCCAGTGTAAAACTAAGCATGTGTCCACGTGAACAGATGCAGGTGAATGCAAATCCTTATGAACTCTGTAAGTTGCATTACCAGGGTGATACTTATAAATAAATGTAATGTGACTCTGCTTTTAGCAAAGGCAGAATCCCATCCTGGCGTTAGTCAATGGCTTCCCTGCTAGACATGGCCGATTTTCAACCCACCTGTAGCAGGGCTGAAATTCTCCTCTCTTCCTTCAGCCATAGTTAGGCAAAGAGGTGCAGACACAAGGGCAAGCACTTCAAATTTTATGTGCAGATGTCCTTGAAAGTTGAGGACAGGGACGCCTGTGATGGAAACAGTCAAATCTGTTTTGGAGGAAGCGGTCTGTATGGGATGGGAAGGTGAGTGTCAAGGAAACCACAGAAAAGGAAATTGCAGTGATCAAAATGGAAGCTGATAAAGAAAGGGCCCTGAGCTTTTTGTTTTGAGATGGAGGAAAACAGCTGGAACTTCACTGGGAAAGAAAAAGAGAGTAAGATTAGGAAATGGCTGGGTATTACGGCAGAATGAGAGAGGTGTTTAGTCAGACACCAGAAGGAGAGGTGATATTGTCATCACAGCAGAAAGGTTGTCTACAGGTGAGAGTGATGGGTGGAAAAACAGAGGTTAGGTTCAAGGCCATTAAGCTCAGAGGTTTCAGGGACTGGCTGAAATGTTGATTTAGTCTGAGAAAAGGAGTTTCAGATTGAAAGAGCTGATTTATGAGTACTCAGCAGAGAGGTATAGAAAATGATATTAAAGAAGCTGAAAAGACACTTGGAGCTTGTGTGCCTGTCTCCTGTATTAGAAACGACCTTGAAGAATGCTGTAGGCCCTTACAGTAACAAGAGCCCTGGCCTGTCCCCTTGCCAAAAGTTGGTGTAAGACTGAAGTTTCATTTCAGCTCCATACAGGATGGTTTGTGGTCTTCTCCTTATTGAGGAGCATGATATGCCATCAAAAGTAATCAAGTATTTCTGGAATGGGTCAAAACCTTTGGAGACAAGTGAACAAAAATAAAGGCTATGCAATCCTAGCCTATTTTACAAAAAGTGTTTACAACCTCGAGCAAGGAAGAAAAGAACATCCTATTTTAGGACTCCTTTTAAGCACACTGGTGGTAACAGACTGTGAGCTCAGACACCATATTAATATTGAAAGAGGTGATGATTTTAGCTTATTCAATATCAAAGACTAACTGAAATAAAATATCGATTTCATTCCTTGTTGGTTTCACTTGTATCCATCTGTCAATCAAAGACACAGATGAAAATGCACAAAACGTTCTCTATGCTCATATGCTTTTATGGTAATGCGGGTATATGCCTAGATGTGTGGATCTGCCACTGAATCTTACCTTCTTCAAATAAAGCAGAGAATTTAAAATTGTCACTTATTTATTGTGTCTCTCAAACAGCTATTCCCTAGCTCCAAGCGTTTGCATAGTCACTGTATATATGCATTTACACCAAATAGCAACGGAAATTTTTTTAGAATTTATAGCAGTCCTGCAAAGTGCTTCTGTTTTGATGAATTTACCTTTTTTAAAAAAAAATATAAACAGGATTCTTCAAAAACCACTAAACCCATTTTGGCCAGCTCTGTTTAGATTCCTAAACGCTTTACCAAAGGACTCAGTTCAGCTGTAGGGTGGCACATCATTGTGCCCACAAAAGACAACGACCCGGTCATAAATGTCACCCAAGGCAATGACAATGAACAAGTAACTCACCCAGCTACCTGCCATGCACGAAATGTTCACACTCGCAGGGTCAAGAGTCGGCTTTAACCCAAGCAGACATGTGATGTGACCCACTGTGCTGTGAGATTTTCCTTAGGATCCAGTGCATTGCAAACTGGAGAGACGCACAAAACCGTCCTGTGCCCCTTCTCGTGGGACCAGTAGTCTGCACAGAAGAAGAGTACTCCCCCTCGCACTCTATATTTGTGCTAGCTGTCTTCTTCATTGACCTTCACACACCCCGGGAGCACAAGCTCTTAAGGGTATAAAGTAATTAAAATGTGCTGTCTGCTCCTTATGAAATGAGAGGAAAGAAACTCATCAGGTTTCAACCAGCCAAAAAACCCAGACACATCTGCTCCTGTCATCATCAGCTCATGGGATGAGCAGCTGGAGGATTCCTGGTTCATACTTGGGATCATTTTCACAGGGGGATCAGCCCATGGGAATGAATGCAATAGAAAGCTGCAGGGAAAACGTGCATTAAATAAGCACCAGGGAAGCTACTTGCATTTATGCTCGCTAGTTTCTGTAATCATGCAAATATCTGATATAACCAGCTATTTGTTAGCTGGCCCCACGTCGTTTCTTGAGTAAGTGCAAAGAGGTCAATGGAGTTAGATCAGGAATCAGTTTAGCCCATACTATTTTAAAGAATTGCAATCTGGTGAGTAAAAGGACTGTGGTCCTAAAATGAACTTAGAATAATGGCCTTTATAGGCCCCAAAAGGATATGCATTATATGGACTTATAAATAAGTTGTAATTAGTAAAGAAAATTGTAATTGACGACCACAGAGAACGTAATGTACTGAAAGAGTGAATTATGATTGTCAGAAGTTTACCCAGACACAAAACAGGGACATTCATCTTCCATTCTCAAGACTGTTTTCAAAATAGAATGTGCTATAAATTAACAACTGTTATGTGTAGGTGTCTCAGCCTCAGAAATAGTTAGAATGCTCAGAATGCTCATTAATTTATTTTCTTCAAAATGCTCTGGTTTGTTGAAATGAAAACCTTTTACAGATATGTATCAGGTATGACAAAATTTTTATTGCCTGGTGATAGAATTTCCACTGAAGAGAGCTGGTATCCTGGTAATATCCAGTGGATGTTTCAAGCAAGTTTATCAGGAATATTCAATCCTCCACTCTGCTTGCTTGGCAATCTCACTTCTTTTTCCATGGCTGTTCGTGAAAACTCTGCTTTTCATATTTATGAGGAAAAGCATTTCTGACACCTCATCATTTTTGCAAAACACCAGAATTCTTCTATCTCTACACAAACTTAACATACTCGGCAACAACATTAATTTGTTGCTAGTGATGCATTAACAACATGAGGCAATTATTAGCTGCATATCTCTTGCTCATTAAAAAAAAAAAAGTCAGAAAATTTTCAGAAAAAAGTACTTGCTTGCCACTTGCAACTTGAAAACAGTTCTAGTTGTTTGCTGGAGTGACTGCTAATAACAACAAAGGAACCTTCATTGATGCCTCAGTTTGAAATGATTGTTAAGAAGGACACAGATTTTTCCACCATACATTGTGATATTTTTCAACTACTCACAAGTTTCAGATTAGGATTGTGAAAGTGCTTGATCTTCATTTGTTCAGACTTTTCTGATTTTTATTAGTTTATGAAATAAATAATGGAAAATGTTTAAGGAGACAAAACTATTTTTTAAAAATGAATCCATCACATGATGAGTATGAACTATTAAGCCTACATTGTAGGTACGAAGTCAAAAACCAGGTGTCTTCAGACCTTGTATAGGAAAGGAGGAAGGGGTTTTAGGTATCCAATTTTAACTATAAAACTCCTGTTTTTCAGGTATTCCCATTCAGAAGATACAAATGAACCTGCAGATTTAATCATACTTTTGTGCAAAGCAACTTGGAGAGAGACAGATTGTGGTCGCACTGCTAAACAGAAGAGAGACAGTTGTTGATCACTGGTCACCTCCACGTGCTGTAGAGCTAGCTCCTTAAGGCTGAGTAGATAGGCTGATATAGTCTTTGGCGTCTGTAGTGGTGTCTGGGGTAGCATTTCTGTGCCATTTCTGTACGTTTTTCCAACTTGGAGTCTCTGGGACATTTTGAAAGCTGTGGTGTGGTCCACCACAGGGGTTTCTGTGTTGCAGGACAGTATGTCACGTGTGGCATTTCTTCAGAAGAGATGGGAGGAGATTCTTGAGAGTTCAAAGGCTGAATGGGACTCCTGGAAGAAGACTCTGGCAGAGAGCCGAGCTGGGCACGGTCATACCCACGCTGCCTCTGGAGAGAGATCAGAGTGACCTCTCGCCCGAGCTATGCTTGGGTGGTGCCTCAGAGTGAGCTAGATGGTGGTCTTTGGGAAAAGTCAGGGAGTGAATGGAGGAGCAGAGATCCAACACTCAGGTCTCCTCTTTGGTCTTCTTTCATTTAGCATTATGTACTTGTAGAGCACAAATAACAAATAGACCAGATTTTACATCCTCAGCTCTCCATTTTCATAAATTCAATGAACTGTTGCAGATTGCACACATGTGAGGATGAAATAAGGCCTATTATGTTTAGAAACTGAGATCATAAGTTCATTCACTGTATCATTTGGTCCTGTCACAGTCTGTGAGCTACATGAGTGTTTTACCCAAACTGCTTTAGAGGACTAGGTTCATTAAAAGCTAACATTATTTTCCTTACTGTGAGACATTTTTTCAAGATTGCTTGTTTTGAATATTTTGGCTCATTTTCTCTCTCAGAAGAGTGCAAGATTTTGCTATAGAGACATATAGAAACAATAAAAAAGTAGTGAAAAAATAGAAAGCATCTTAAAGAGATCTGAGAAGTCCTTTCCTTTAAGGCAACATCAGCTGTACTTACCTCGTTCCTGATAAACATTTTTGTGACTTGCTTTTTAAAGTGTCCCATGGTGTAGATTCTACTATCTTTTTCCTTCTAGGAAGCTTTCCTATTTAATCTAAATCTTTGTTGCAATTTTAGCTCAGTGCTTCCTCATGGCCCTCCATGGGTTGGTATGGAGAACTGTTTGTTCCCCTCCTATTAGCATCCACCCATTACAAAAGTAAAACAGCTTTATAATATGCCTGTCAGATTTTTCAGCATAGGTATTTTCAGTCTTACAGTCATGGACTGTGCTCTTCTTGGTTTGCCTTGTAGCGTGGAGCTTTCTGAGCCCAGTAGCCCTGCTGAAACCTCATGCCCGCTGGAGATAGTGGAGGGTTTTTTTACGTGCTTTATACTTGACAATCCTGTTTATGATACCTCACCACCATCCCACACACAACATTTCACTTCTCTTTTTCTGTTCAGCAGCTCCTCTGAACTCCCCACTGTCCATAGGCAGGGGGTTTTGTTTCCTCATCCCTCTTCTTTGTGTTCCCCCTTCCCTCTTCTTTGTGTTCCCCATGAATTCTGGGCAGCACCAGACTCCAGAAAGGACATTGCCAAGCCCCTCTCCAAATACCCTCTGGTTTGACATGAGCTGCCAACAAGTATTTTAACAGTATTGTTTTCCAACCAGTTTTGTTGCTTATTGTGGTTCCATCATCTCCAAGTTCCTCAAGCTTGGTTATGAAACTATCATCTGATTGAGTCAAAAGGGCAGCAAAAGCCAGATGTAAATGCTGTATGTTTTTTCTTCTAACCACAAAACCTGCCATGCTACCATGGAAGAGGAGTTCATTTGTAATCTATTCCTCACAAACCCATGTTGACTATTGTTTATCTCCTTTCTATTTCCTAGTTGCTTACAAACAATTTGATTGATAAATTGCGTCACCATATTTCCAGGAACTGATATTAAACTGGCTTGTCTATGAAACTTTTCAGTCCTCCTCTTTTTTTTTCCTGGTTTAGAGCTAAGTCCTGGTTTCTCATTTTCTATGGTCAGGAGAGCACCTGAGATGCCCTCCGATGTATTTCTAAAAGCAGAATGAATTACAGTAAGGATATCACAGCCTGAGCCTTTCAGCTTAGCTTTTAAATGTCAAGACAATGCACAAAACCCCCTCAATTTATTCAAAAGAAATTCAGTACTTGTGCAGTTTTCATTCCTCAGCCCATCTGATTGGAACATAATCCAAAGACAGCTAAATGGAGAATATTTGAATAACCTTCCCTTTCCCTCTCTCTCTTAGGTGAAAGCCCTCCTGTCTCACCCTACAAACTCAACAACCAAGAAAAAGTAACAGCCTAAGAAGAGCTTGTTCGGTACATCGTCATTTTAGCTTTAACAATAGAGGTAACTACAGCCACAATGCAATGTCTTCATCTTGTAAAAAATCCCAAGTAATTGGGTTTTTTTATTGAAAGCAATTTGGCCCTCTACTGTAAAATTTCTAGGCAAATAATTTCCATGCAGCAAAAAGAGTCAATTAGGTTGAAGTAACACTTTCCCACCAGAGTGCAAAATGGCAGTGCTCTGTTGCGTGCTGTTGACAAATGAAAAAGACACCCACAGGCTAACTGCGTACAAAGTTAAAACACAATATTGAACTGCTGGGAAAAATTGTGCCTTTTCAAGTATTCGCTGCCACTTCAGCAGTGTTTGTTCAAAAGTCATTACTAACCTTTGGCATCTCATCTGGGCTACTGAACACTTGCCACTAGGGTTGCATTAATATCTGAGCAATGGCAGAACATAAAAAAGTCAAGGAGTTGTGATTATGAAATGGAAAAGCCAGCCAAAATCTATGGCAGCCATCAGCAAAATCAGTAGCATATTTCAGAGGTGTATGAAAAATACTGTGTTTAGTGGTATGCTGCAAGGACTAATTTTAAGCCACTATCTTACAGTCAAACTAATCTTTGTACTGAAGTAATTTCCACCTGTGTTTTCACCTTCTAGCTTAACCTTTCCTTTGACGAGCTGTTTCGTTTGTCAAGAGAGAGATGGGATAGAGGAATCAAATTTGTTATACCAGAAAAAAGCATTTTTCTTGATGGAAAATTTATCTGTACAAACAGAGATGTCTACATTGTAGGCCATTAATCTGACCTCACTGTGTAGGTCTCCAATTAGAGTCAGTGGAAAGAAATGGACACTTCAGCTGCAGGATCTATCCAATGTATTTCAGATCCCCTGCCTTAGGATGAGAGGGATGAAACCTTCAGCATGCCTGTCACTCTCCATGGACCATAAAGAAGTCCAGCAAGCTAGCTCAGACGTAAATGCTCACAGGGTAGGTATTTCTGTTTAAAGGAATAAACAATTCCATAAGCCTGACAATTATCTTTTGACCATTTACAAATAATGAGGAAATATTTCTAAATAGGAGTGAAGAGCCTCAGCAAAGTGGTTGTTGCCCTTCTCGGACAGGGAGGCAGCCCAGGATGCTGTGTGGCCAGAGCCTTCAGTGCATTCGCCATGGGGATAACCAGACTCTACTGGGGAAAGGGCTGATTCTTGCTTTAAGATTATTTATTTTCTGAGGCATAGGAGTGAAGGAGAACATATTAGTCTTTGAATGAGCTTTAAGCCATGGTCCAGTGCCTAATTAATAACAATTCAGGGTCATTGCATTAAATGAAGGCAGGATGAGCAGGATCCTACCATCGACCTAAATCTACTAAGGACTGAGTTTGGCCCAAAAGTCAGGCTGCATTTTTCCCTTGAAAATGGGCAGGGTTAGAACAGAGAAAGGAGATGGACCAAATCTCATTTCCCATTTTTGTGACAGAGGGATGACAAAAGTCAAGGGTAAATGTCGTCTGGACCTGTGAAGGTGCCAGAACTAGAGGAACTGGTCTTGCAAGGCTGAGAGTCCTTGGAAAAGCTGTCCAGTAAGGGCCCAGGTCCTCTTCTCATGCTAACTTTCTGTTACTGTCCCTGAGGATTTTGTTAAATTCAAGCTAGCATGGGGACTTTGGGGTTTGGACTGCGCTTCCCTGTCTAGGCTATGTCAAAGTCTTCGGAGTCCCCTTGCTTTTTAAGCATAGGTAGGAACAACCTTCTTTTCTGTGCCTGTAATGGAAAAATGACATTAACTGCAGTCACTCATCTTATGAGGTCAAGTCAAACCCTTAATTAAAGGTTGCATTGTACTACTGTAATTTGGAATTTTTCTACAATAAGTAGGCACATTCAGGATAGGTAGTCAAGACTAAATATGGAGCTTTTGAGTTTACCTCGATTGAGTACCCACTTCTCCAGGAGAGAGGGAGCAGGAGAGAGGAGAGCAGTCCCTGCTAGCCCCCAGGTGACATTCGACTCTGGTGATAAATTATCAGAGGTGAAGAGTCAGAAATTCAGGTATGTTGCTCCCAGTAGGAAAGTTAACCTGATATCGTCTCCTTGCTGCCCCATTGAAATGAAGGTTGTTTTCCTTTCCAAAAGGCTGAAGTTATTCTGTTGCTTGTGGGAATTTTGGGGACTTCCTTTTGTGCCCATTAATGTCCTTTCACATTTTGAGGCTGTAGCCCCGCAGCTGAGGAAGAGATCATGTCTAGATTTTGGTTAAAAGTGAAGTTAAATCCAAATGGTAAATTAAAGGTTTAAGTCCTGGATTTGTCACTGAAGAAAATCTGACAAGTTATATCCACATTTTCCAGTGGATCTGAAACAGGAAAGCTGGTCCTGCTGTTTACCCCCACCCCCTCACCAGGGTCAAGGGCAGGAAAGTGTGTATTTATGAATTTACACAAGTTCTGATCCCATTTTTGACCTGTTTTCAATACGGAAGATTATGACTTCGTTTTTGTCTGCCTTGAAGACACTCTTAGGAGCTGCAAAGCACCACAGCAGCACTTGCAGTTTCAGATAGCCATGGAAACAGGAGGCTGGGAACAGGCTAGAAATGTGCCAGGGTAACAACTGAGATCTTTGATTTCTCTTTCTGTGCTTGTTTTCTTGCTTAACAGGTTCAGAAACAGATCCTGGCTGGATCTCAATGCTTCAAGAATTGTGCATTTATAAACAGAGAAAAAATATTAAAAATGCAGACATGAAATCTGTGCTCCATGTAGCCAAAAAAGTAACAGCAATCTCCTTTACTGATGATAAAAATGATCCCAAATACTTCTTTTTATATCAATTGTTGATGTTTATCCAATTTGATGATGCTCAAATATTATATTAAGATAAACGGTTAATCACAAAATGCCATTGATACAAAAGGTGTGTCTAGTGTATATCTACATGTCTCAATGCAAATTCTATCTCCTTTTGATATGAACAATATGCAGCTATGAATTTATACGTGCAACAACCTACACAAGAGCATTCTGAATTCCAGTGAGGATTTTTTCTTTCAATCTTCTTTTTATTTTTAAAATCTTAATTTTTTTTTCAGCCAATGTCACATTAGCATTTAACATCTTACTGATATTTATTTCACTAATGCTTGCCCTATAGTGTAACATATTTACTTAAAAAATTAAAATATGCAAAGTATATTATTAACTTTTATACTATAAAAAATAAGATTTTTGAAAATGGTTTTTGAGAATGTTGTACCTGTGATGAAACTGGGCTAAATTAATTGTTACTATAAGTCCTGGAAATTTCACTAATAGGAAAAAAAAACGAAGGTGGCTTGCACCTAAAAGTTTTTTTACAAACTCCAGAATGAGTATAAATGTAGAATATCTTCTAGCCTCATATGTAAAATGACTCAAAGGTCATGCTTCTAATTCTCTCCCATCAGAGGCAATTAATGACAATTTGCTTCATAACCCAGCACTGTGATTGATGAATTGCACCTTATTTCGTTCCCATTTCACATATTCTGTCTCACTCTCATCGGAGATCAGGAATAAAAGAGGACTTGGAAGATCCCAGCCGCTGTGCTTGTGTCACTGTGGCTGATGGCTGGTGGCACCCTTGGAGCAGCCCGGCAAGGTGCAAACCAGCCCGCGGGTCCTGGAGCTGTTGTGTCCCCCTGGCTTCTCTCAGGGTCTGTCACTGCCACAAGGACAGGTGGAAGAGTCCACAAGGACAGAAGCTCTGGTCCTACCATGATGGCTTTGACCTGTTCTGCTTTTCTCCCCTTTTTAATGTAGTGCAAGCCTGTTTAAATCTGTGACACAAAATGTGTCCGCAGCGTAAGATATGGGAAAAATGCTGGAAGAATGGGCACCTCAGCAAGCTCAATACATTTAGATGTGAAGGTTCCCCAGTGGCGAGGACTATCCTGCGACAGGGCCACTACACTGGCTGTTGTGATACGTGGTGGGTCTGCATTTGTTTGCTTCCTGGGGTGCAAAAATGATATAGAAAAAGGACAGACTTGTGCACGTTTTTCCCCAAGACATGCTCTGACAGAAAGCTATGGGGGGTCCTTAAATTAGTTCTAGCCCAAAACATGAAGAGGCAGATAGTCTAATGCTGTGTTTAAAGCTCTGGTGACATTTTGCCTGGACCAAGAACATAAAGATTTTTTTTTTTTGTTGTTTAGTCTGAAACTTCTGAGAAGCTGCAAATATTGGCTGATATTAGCTGATATTTCTCAAATATATATTAGGTACATTTCCTTGCAGCTTGTTCATGGACAGAATGCAAACCATCTACAGCTATGGAGAAAGAAATGATGGTGAGGTTTTTGAACTATTTTCCTTTGTTTCTGAAGTATTAATCTCCCTCAATGCCTGGGCCAATTCTTCTGCCATGGCTGCAGATATAAATCTCCAGTGTCATTGGAGTTAGACTGATGTATAAAAGCAGCAAGAAGTGAGAGGAAATAAAGCCTGTTCACTGGAGCTGAAATTGAGTCTCTATCTTCCTCCTTATTCTATATTTGTAATCTCAATTTTTAAATTCAGTGCAACAGAGCACATTACAGAAGGGTCATGAAAAGATATTTTACGATCTTCAAATGATAAGTAATGAAATAGAGAAAATTACACCTAGAAAAAAGACTCTCAGGCTGGAACAGGCAGTTCTTGGTTCCCTTTCCAGTAGTCATCTCATTTCATGACTTGGACATCAATTTATAAAATTCATGGCAGCGTTTTAGTATAGATGGCAAGACCATTAGAAAAAAATTTTAAAGCATATAGAGAACTCTAAAAGTAGAAGTACTTTCCCAGTATAAAAAGGAGGGACCTTGTACGTTGTAAGATTTCTATCTGCATGCAGGCAGTTGCTATGCTGCGTTCTTCTCCATGGAGCAGAGCCAGGGCCAGTGATGCTGGGAGGCCTTGTGGAAAGCACGACAGAGGAAAAAGGCCATCCGCTCCCTGTGACTCAGCTTATCTTCCTGCTCTACGTGTCCTCTTGCTACAGTCACACTGTTTAATTTTTCATTATTCATAGCAAGAGACATCTGAGATTACCAAAAGACATTTATAAAATGTAGGTTTTCAATCAAAAAAGTCAGATAAAGTTAAAAAGATTAGGAATAACAGCAGTTCCTTAATAATGGAAAAAGAGAATGGTTGTTTTACAGACGAATTCCAGGTCTCTCTCTGAGACAATAAATGTTACCCACTGTACGTCTTTATCACTCAAGCCATAAAATTAGGATTATTTCATAACACTTCAGCTAATAAATATTAGTCTTTCCCTCAGGAAATTTTAAGTAGCACTCTGAATATAATAAAGGAAGTTATAGAAAAGTCACGTAACCCCAATGACCTGTGCTTAACTTCACCAAGTTGTCTCTGGAGGTTTTGTCAGTCAGTCTTCTTTTCCTTATTAGCATTTTCCCTGCTTAGATAAGGAGCTTTGTGGGTGAGTATCTTCTTGTCATCCCCACCTGATCACACATGATTATGTAGAATCATGGTACATCCAACGCTGAGTAATGTGTCTGTTCAGGTGGCAGCAGAAAGCCCTGCTGAGACCCCAGCATCGGGGCTTTGCATACAGTTCTTGTTCCAGAGCTCACCCAACAGCTACAGGAGATGCCTGTGTTCAGTGCTAGGTGGTGGTTTTGGTTAGTGAGGTAGTCCTGGAGAATACAGGGGCCGTCATCCCAGGGCAAACATCATTTATCATGAGTTGAGGTGTACCAGAAACGCATTACAGAGTTTATGTATTGGTTAAGTATGAAAGAGGCTGTGTGCAGACCTGAGTAAGATGTGCAAAAATTACAGCATTCAGTAACAGATGGCTACTTGAAAGATTTATAAAGCCTCCCCCAGCCTTGAGAAGAGAATCTGAAATGCACTTATTCAGTTTGGATGACAAGAAGTTCATGGTCCCAGCAGGTTATAGCTTCAGTTTCTGGGAAGAGGACTGCCGCCTCCCTGCCCCTACTCAGAAATAGTACTGAGTCGTAGCTGACTTCACCTGTCAAATACCTTTTGGTATCCTGCTTGATTTCATCTGGCTCTTTTGAATCTTTCCTCTCCTGTTCCTATTACTATTTCTCTCTGCTCTCCATGCCATGGTTTTATGTTCCCTCCAGCTCCTTTGTAGGGGTCTCTCTGCAATTTCTGTCTGCATCATGCTCTCCAGAAATGTTCCTGCAGATGAAGAGTTGTCTTGGTTGTGTTGATGGGCAGAAAGGTTTGTATATTTGAGAGGTTAGGGCATATGACCTAGAAATGTGATTCTTCTTTGCAAATCTGGCCTGTCTTGCTGGCATCCAGTACTGGATTTTCCACTGCCAATCCAAGCTCAATATTTTAAAAGAAAATTTCTTAGCTCTCTTCCAACTCTTCTCTATTGCTGTTTTCTCCCTTGCTTTTAGCAATGCCATTATCCTGCCTGTCACTTGGCCTTGTTACCTGGGTGTTACCTGAATTCTCTCTCGGTTCTCACATCAAGACCATGCAAGACTCTTCCACAAAATGTGTCAAAGATATAGCCTTTCTTATCTATCCATGTAACTGAAATTCATGTCCAGGTACTAAGCTGTCACCTCACATCTCAGACAAAATCAGCCTTTCTAGCTCTTATCCATCCAAAATAATGCTGTACATCTGATTTTCCCCACCTGCCATGTTAAAAATAACATCCTTGTCTTTGTACGTTTACATTAACGCTCCAGTGTACCAGCATCTGCTTTCCTCTCAGGATCTCTTTCTGGGATCTGTCACTTTACTAAAATAGTAAACACTCTTCTGATTGGCCCCAATGCCAGTCTCTGTCACCAACCTTTCACTTTTTCAAAAAATATTTTACTTTTTTCCCCTGCTCTACTGCTTGGAAAAGACTACCCTGCAAAGGTACTTTGTTATTCCCCTTCAGATGCTACTTCAACATTCTCCTTGGCTGCAATACCTACAAAAATTGACAAGTATACTGCTCCTGTGCCTGTACCACTGCCAATGCCAATTAATATTGTCTCCTGAAGTCCTTCTGCACCTCCACATACCTGCATTCATTTGGTCTCTCATCTTAAATTGTAGATCCAATGGGTTAGGAATTATGGATTTATTCTGTGTTTGTCTGGTACTGCAATGTGTGCTCAGAAAGTAATTGACCCTCGTGTCAGTATCTTATCAACGCAATTCTAAAAAGGGCACTTTCATCCCTTATCTCCAGGATTTTTGTTGAAATTAATAGCTGAACAAGACAACTACTAAAGCAAGAACTGAAAATGGAGTTGGAGTTCTACAGTTAAGATAGTGTTAAAAAACTGAAGACATGCTATTCAATTAATTTTCCTACTGTGAAGTAATATAGGTATACCTAGCCTAGCACAAGAAGCTAATTCTCCAATCAGTCTTAAAAGCTTCCTACAATACCACCTACCCCAATGAGGATATTGTACAATACAGTGCTGAACTGTCATCCTTTTATTTCTATTAATATTAAATTTGATTCTCTCTTTCTGTAAATTAAGCCAACAGCAACTTTTCCTGTCTCCTTCAACCGGCAAAACAACTCATTTGATTGTGGTTTTTGCAAAGGATTTTTTTATATGTGTGAAAATGGTCTTTGTTTACACAAAGAGAAGGTTTTTTTCAGTCTTGCTTTATAGGTTACATTCTGCAGTTCTCTAATCTTTATTGTTTCTTTCTTCTGGGCTGTTTTTCTCTTTGGCTAAATTTGCTGCCCAGAGCGGGAGGCAGCAGTCCGTCAGTGACCTAACCAGTACCAAGTAAATGAGAGCAACTACTTCCTGTAATAACTTATATTAATACATCTGGGAATGTCATCAGCCATTTTTAAGGCAGGATCATATTGCTAATTTATATTCAGCTCACAGTATACAATGCCCCCGGGGCCTCTTCTGGCAGAGTTGCTGCTTCACCAGTTATTCCTCGTTTTGTATTTGTGCATTTGATTTCTCCTTGCTAAGTGTATCACTTCGCACTTGTCTTTATTGAATTTCATCTTATTGATTTCAGTTCCTTCAATTTATCAAGATCATTTTGAATTCTTATCCTGTCCGTCGAGGTGCTTACCACCCCTGCTAGCCTGGTAGCACTCTTAGATTTTATAAGCATACAGTCTATTCTATCATGCAGGCCGTCATTGAAAATATTTCATACTCATAGTCAGGACTGATCCCACTGGAAATGTCCTCCCATACTAACGGTGGAACATCTATAATTACTCTTTTAGGATGGGTCTTCAACTAGTCCTGTATTCATTTTAGAACACTATTATCTTGACCATATTTTCCAATATTCTTCTGAAAATATTGCACGAAACAATCATAAAGCCTTAACAACTTCAATACCACATTTGCACTTTGGTTTGGCCTGTTACCCCACTAAGGAAGGAAATTGGACCAGACTGAAATTGTTTGTCTTCATGAAAACCCTCTAGTCTTTCCCTCCATCTTATTCTCCTCTAAAAGGACTTTGCAAATGGACGCTTGAAGAGCGTACCTGCACTTGAACATGTGTGTGCAAATGTTTTGAGTGTGAGCACCAGTCCCAGCCAGGCAGCACCATGCCACATAGACCACCAGTGAGGCAGCAGCCCCAAGCATCTGCCATTGCTGATCCCTCGCTGGAGGTGTCCCAGCCTTGGCAGCCCATCAGAAGGACTGCACAGGACCAGAAGTATCTGTTGCATGAAACCAGGCCAAAGAAATTGCAACTCACCTCTGCAGCACCAGAAAAGCTATGAAGAAAAGAGAGTGGTGAAACTGGTGGTTACCACACTCAATGCCCTGCTGTGTAAAGATGCATCCCAAGAGTGACATTACTGCAGCACTGCACTTGAGCTGATATTCTCTGTTGTGACATGGGTGTACCCCCAGTGTCACAGCCTTGACCTTGCTGCAGAAGGGGAGCTGTTTTCTTGGCCTCTGGTTGTCACTTTTTCTGCAGCTATCAGGTTGCCTGCTTCAGCTAGTGACATGCAGGATGGGATGGAGTCAGGGCTTTCCCTGTTCCTCACCCCTTTATAGCCTTTCTTCTTCCATATACATATACATATACATATACATACATATATATATATATATGGGGGACATATCCTTATCCAACTGCCTGACCCGTAAGAACCTCATGACCTGCTGAGGGAATCCAGCCTGCCACAGCATAGACTGCAATGTGAAAGGAAACATCTCAATATTTCTATAGCTAACATATTTTTGATGTTGCATATATCCACAGACAAAGGCTCTCTGGCTCTCTGCAGGGCACAGTTCAATAGAGCTTCTGCTGAAAAAGGCACTGGAATAGCTTTTGAGCAAGGGTCTAAAAATTCTGTCTACCTCCTAGGAAGAAAAAAAAAAGATATTTGTAACAAATAATGGAAAGGGGGAAAAATTGTGATGTCTATTTGCATGTGATGTAAAATTTCAGAAAAAAAACATATCTGAGTTTAACTGGGATGAATTGTAAAAAAAAGGAAAGGTCAGGAAATAGTCAGAAGCTGTGCTCTGTTGCAGCCTGTTGGGAAGAGTGAAGGAGTAATTAAGTTATCAGGCAGATAGGCTGACTAGAACATTAAAAATTTAAAGAAGTTATAGTGAAATTAATGCATTTCTGAGATTCCATGCAAAATCCAGCTTTGTGGCAGACATGACAGAAAATGTCCAGCTTCTTGATTAGATGTAAAATAGAAATAATCCAGATATTGAACAAAAAGAACTTTAAGAGTTACAGATAAATATTTTGCAATTAAATCTAAGCACTTCAGAAAACATATGCAGTCACATTATAATACATATGCTTTTTCAGAGGTACGGAGAGCTAGGCAGAGATAAGTAGAAGGAAACTATTTGACATTTCTCACAGCCACAGGAGAAAACCCTCAAGCAGATTCGCACAAAATAGTCCTGCCAGGGCACGGGAGGTCATCCAGAGCATCCCTGCCCCAGGTCAGCATCTCTACCAAAACCTGTTCTGAGACGTGTTAATCTGACCACTTCCCAAAATCCTCCCATGGTGGGGTCTCTTTGAGATCCTCGAGCAATTGACTGCTTCGCTTCACCAAATCTAATGCTGCAAAGTTTTTCCTAAGGAACAGCCAAAACTTTCATTCCTGTAATTTTAGCCCACTACTTTCAGTCCCAGTCCCAGCAGACATGAAGAGCAATTTGGGCTGGATATAGTTGCCAGCCCCTATGGTAGCTGTCAGTGCTGTTCCTTTCACAGGCACACTGTCAGGAGGAGTGCTGAGTGTGGAGTAGGGATAAAACATAACATCACAGGGGTTCAAAGCTCTCTAGATCAGTGAAAAACACTGCAGATGCTGCTCCTATTCTGGATCACCTCAGTCCCAAAAGCTGAAGGTAATTTGTTGACATGGGAACAAAACCTCCTTTACTGTGGTCAAAATAAGAGACACTGTAGTACAGGGGTATTCTGAGCTTTTTTTGGTGTGAGACATTATGCCCCAGTGAAATCTCATTTTTCAGTCTCTTATCATTGATCTCTCCTCTTGTTATTTCACCATGGCAACATTTTGGCCCCATTACATAGCATACAATTAAGATTTCAGATTTCTAATTTCAGACTGCAGATGTACTGATGGATATGAAGCACCCACGCCTGAGATGTAGTATGTGTGCTACACAGGCAGATCCTCTGCGGCAGAAACGTATGCTTGCTTCTTCAGCGATTGCACTGCCATGGTAATATTATCCTCAAACCATGGATCAGCCAGAAGAGAAGTAGAAGGCAATGAGGCAAGGAAAAGAGTGGGAGTGACAGTAGAAGTGCAACTGGGGCAGGACGGCAGGTGTGGGTAAGGGTAGGGGTAAGTTAGAAAGGTGAGCAAAAACGGGAGAGCAACAGAGTCTGGAGAGTGCAGAGCAGAGATGGAGCAAGATGAAAGATTGGGACATGAGATGGAGTCTACTGGGAAGACAACAGGGTGGAAAGGAGATGATGAGGGCAAGGTAAGAAAAGCTTCCATGTGAGTGATGGAAGGACATGGACCTAGTGGAGCAGGTCCAGAGGCGGGCCACTAAAATAATCAGGGGGTTGGAGCACCTCTGCTACGAGGACAGGCTGAGGGAGCTGGGGTTGTTCAGCCTGGAGAAGAGGAGGCTCTGGGGAGACCTAATAGCAGCTTTCCAGTACCTGAGGAGGGCCTACAGGAAGGCTGGGGAGAGTCTGTTTACAAAGGCCTGTAGTGACAGGATGAGGGGCACTGGCTTTAAGTTGGAGAAGAGCAGATTTAGATTGGATATTAGAAAGAAGTTCTTTACTATGAGGGTGATGGAACACTGGAAGAGGTTGCCCAGGGAGGCAGTTGAGGTCCCTTCCCTGGAGATATTCAAGGTGAGGCTTGACGAGGCCCTGGGCAACCTGGTCTAGTTGGGGGTATCCCTGCTGACTGCGGGGAGGTCAGACTAGATGACCTTTGGAGCTCCCTTCAAGCCCAGATCATTCTATGACTCTATGGAGAAAAGGTGGCATGAAAGAAGGAGCAAGATCAGGCAACTGGGTAGAGAAGAGAAGCTGAAGGAACAAGCAGTTTGGGTGGAGGGAGGCTGTCAGGTAAGGGAACAGAGCAGGGAGGCAAAAAGCGACAGTTTTCTCCTCCCAGCTGTAAGCAGAAATTAAACACTACCAACATCTGAGTAACCAGTATCTGCTTAGGCATCCGACTTTTCAACCTGAGATAATTGGAGATGATGGTGGCAGGCTTCCTCAAATATTACTACACTTATGAAATATAACACTTTGCAATTTAAAAATCAGCCACACATCTTGAGGGACAAGCACTATCCTGGGAGTTTGCAAGATATGAGGTTGGCAATAAGGCTGTTGGCAGAGAAAGCATTTCCTCCCTGCTTGAATTCTCCTTTTTCTAAAAAAAAAAAAGAAAAAAAAAAAGAAAAAAAAAAGGTAATGGAAAATGTAATAAAATGTACCAAAATGCATGAAACCTAATCACATAGCTGCTTATTTGTATTCAGCAACCAAATCCTTCTGAGGGAGCAGTTATTAAGTGCACAGAATCCCATAATGCTCTTTAAATATCATGTGCAGAAGAAGCAGCAAAGCACAGGGGAAGTGAAACTGCTGTCTCATGGCTCTCTCTTGTTTTATCAAGCCCATGCCCTGTGCAGATTGTGGTTGTGGTGTTTGAATTGTGCCTGTGGATCTTAAGCAGTGGGAGAGTGCCTTCTTGCTATCCTTGGTGTCCATAGGGGAAGACAAGCAGACTCCAGTCAGTCCTAGGAGAAGGCTGGCTGGTCAATAGTGTGGCCACTTGCAGGCTGCACTTTGGAAAGCAGTTTATTAACAATTCAGTCTCACAATAGTGGGATCACTGAGGGATATGGAATGTTGTAGGCAGAAAAGGGAAGAGGGGAAAAACAGCAGGAAAAAAAAAAACAAAAAAGCAAGAAAAAAATAAATCCTTTTTCCCTTTTTTTCCTTACCAAAACTCAGAATCCTTTAGTCCAGAAAGAAAAGAAACAGAGGACCTATGGGGTCAATGATGTCCATGAGAGCCTGACTGCCACTTAGGGAGGATTTCACTCTGAGGTTCACCCTGCACCCATGCCAAACTCCATGGTTTTACCATGAACCATTTTGATGCCATTGCATTTCCATGAGACAACCTAGTCCTTGATCCCTCATGGACTTATGGCCATACTACAGACAGCGAGGGACATCAAGGCTCTGCCTCTGTGCTGGGGGTGAGGAGCCAGCAGTGGTCCAGCTGGACCCAAACATCTGCACTATACTTAGGAGGACAGGGGACTGGGACAGCTGCTGTGGGGCTGGCACAGTCACTGCTGCCTTGGTTCTTTTTCCCATGAACTGGAGCCAAAGAACCATAACCAATGTGCTCAACCTGTGGAAACCCCCCAGGGTGGGCAGGAGGCTGAGTCCCATCCTGAGGGTGTTGGTGGGCCCCTGCACACTCAAGGTCTCTGTGCACAGGTTTCTGCGGCACAAAAGCCTCTGAGCAGTGGAGCCAAAGTTGGTGAGAGACCCACTGCACTAGGACAAGGGACAGCCCCCACCCTGCAAGGGCTGGCTGTGCCTTCAGAAGCAGCGGAGGGGCCTTTGCCAGCTGCCCTTCATGTTTCTTCTTTGTGGGAGGGAAGGACTGGGGGCAGCCAGCAACTCTGGGATAATCCCTGGTACAGCATGAGGGGGCTGGGGCAGAGCTCCTCATGTGTGCTGTGGGTAAGAAGCTGACAGCTGTCTGCTTTGATAAAGCTGCATTTCATAAAGGAGCCATCTTTCTGCAGGTTGCTGCTTTGTATATGAAAGTGTCAACAGCAGCTAAGAATTCTTTGCCTTCCAGACATAAGAAATACTAGGGCTCCCACGTTTATATGCTTTAATAATAAAAAAAAGCAGATCTGAATGCATAAAAGAAAGCTTCAATCCATGAAAATTACTGCCCTGAATTTTGTGTCCCCATATCCTATTAAACTTAGAGGCGTAGAAGAGCTTCTTTTGGGGTGGGCAGGGAAAACCCGAACAAACAAGCAAACTCATAGGCTGCCTAGATGTGAATTGCGTTTTCTTTCTTCTTCTTGATTTTGTGAAAACCTGCTTGTAACTGAGAAGAGGAATGGTTTATCTTCAGCTGCCCTATTTACATTACAAGAGTGTGACCAAGAAATCAATGCACTTAGCAGAAGAGAAAGGTACCGCGTTGTAACTAGGTCATAAACACACTAACTCTCTTTTGCCTTGAAGCCCTGCTCTTCTCTTTTCTATTTTGTGTTTCAGCACAAAAAAACATTGCTCTTTCAAAAGCTCCATTCCCAAACTTTGCCCTGATGTGAGCTTTTGATTTTCATTTCTGAGCACTGCTGCATTGACTATTACAGGATGCGTACACTGTATGTAAAGTCCATCAGAATATGAGACTCACAGAAAGAATCAAGGCTATGTCTTGTAATAGCCTCTCTTGTAAATAATCCAACTAAAATATCATTTCCATGATTCATGTTGAACATTTAATCAAGGGTCAGATAACCCTTACTCATGTCATATTCCTTATTGGTACCTTATTGATAAATGTGATGGGTATTTTAACGGGCTGAACACACATGTTTTAGTGATGCAAGCTAAGATAATTGGGATGAGGAAAAAGACAGCTTGACCTGCAACAGAGCAAGTCACCTACCAATTCCCTGAATTTTTCTCTCTCCTAAGAGTTTTCACAGCCCCAGAGGAAGGTGGAAGATGGGTCTCAGTTCAGCTCACTGGGACACTGTCCCACATGGCCCTCCCATGACCATTCCATGTTGTGTAACTACTGTTGCTGAAGGTAACGTATGGCCCGATGAAACCCTCTATGGGCAGTGAGATAGGCAAAGAAAAATATTCAGTTATTCCACATGTTTTGATTATTCTGGTCATCTCAAGCAAGGATAGCAGTAAATAGTGTGGTAATTAAATTCCCAGAAGGTAGTAAGTCAAACACTGCTGCACAGGGCTGCCATGGTCTCAAAACACTGCAGCAGTGAGATCAGAGATTAGATGGTACTTCCAGAATGTAACAAAATGAAATTCAGTTTTGCAACAGGAATGCTAATGTGTATGAGCAAAAGTAATCACAAACAAGGATACACAGTGCAAGGGGAGATCTATGTTTTGCAGCAGTAAACGCAAAGGAGAAGTTAAAGCTAATGGGCAGCTAATCAGATATGTATTTCTGCTGTAAGACATCAGCAACAACGTTGCAACTGAATCAACGAATCATTGCTCCTTTGCCCACATAAACTCTTAGTAATTCCAACTTTCCTTGGGAAGTGGCTTAGATGGCAGGCACAGCACCTTGGGTAGAGTTACAGGAGATGCTGCAGTTCTTAACAGCACCAGTCTCACCACTGCCAAAGGAAGGGTGTTATGGGTGGACAGGGAGGAGGATGGAGGAGGAGGAGAAGAAAGTCGCTATTTCCTAGCAAAAGATTCAACACAGGGTGAGTACATGGGTATCCAAGAAGCCAGCAAGGTTGTGGGGAGACCTGTTGGTGCTGGGGGAGATGGAGGGAAAGAATGAGGGCTGGGCATGAAAAGGAGGGAAAACGGGGAGTACGTGGTGGTTCTGACTGTTAGTCCTGATGGCATGTTGTTGTGCTGTGGCTTTTTCTGCTTTATTCTAAAAAATGAAGAGTAACAATGAAAAATGCAGAATTTCTTGGCTCAAGAGGTTTCCTTTCCCCAAGTTGCAAAGTCCAAAGGGAAAAACCTTCTTTCTCCAATTTTGACAGAGAATGTGTTTCTGCATAAAAGTTCCTAGATATGGAAGTAGCAGACATATGTACATACACACTTTTTGTCATTGGTGCATTTACAATTAAGTACAGGCAAGACGTTCTTCCTATTTTCACAGTGGAGGCCATAAATGAGAGTCCTGCAGTTCAGTGGGGGAAACTGTGTATTAAAGTTTGGAAATGTGGGAAAGATCTGAGGTATTTGATACATGTTTCCCTTAAAACCTTATCTGTTTTTTAAAGGGAAAAATATTTATTGTTGTTGAACTCACCATACCTGACAGGAATTTCTATAAACCTGCACAAAACAGTTTTTTCTCCTTTCAGTTTCCACTGAAAGAAGTGAAGTAAATTTTGTGGCTAAAAGTAATGAAGAAAGTAAATCCAGATCTGGTCTAATTCAAACAGTACTGCAATTATAAAATGTTTAAGCATGGATTGCTTTGAAAGAACTATGTTGTCTACAGTACTGTTCAAGTTGTCCTTGCACTGCGGAGTTTTTTATGATACAAGTGTTGTTCCTACCTCAAGTGTTGAGCAATTGTCTGTCAGATCACGCAGCCTCTCCTCAGCTGGCAGTCCCTCTCTCGGTTCTACAAAAGTAGTGGCACAAGGGGGAGGCAGGTAAAATTCCTGCCTGACCACTTTACTCCCCCAGTCTGAATGCCCGTTTATTCATTTACAGTTACTCAGTTGCAGCTGGGCTGACTGGGACTGGGATTTATGCCATGGGGACCCATAACACTGTATACTTAAAAACACAATAAAAAGAAAAAGAGGTTTACTTGTTTTCTGAAATTGCGTCATTGAATTGGGTTACATCTTTAAGCTTTTCGCCACAAATCTGAGAACTAGAAACCTACTTTAAAATATAAGAGTCCTGTAGAACAGGGGCCTCCAGGAGCTGTTGCTTCAATGAAACACTGACATTGCAAGAGCCGTGTCATGCCTTACCTAAATGGATGCATCTCACCTAAGTCTGAGCTTGAGTGTGATTATATTAATGAAATTTTCTTTGCCCGTATTTTCCTCTGACTGGGCAAAATGAGACTTTTGGTTAATAAACCATGCTTTGTTGCCAGTCTCAAAACCCAAGTGATGTATGGCTTCCAAAGGTGGGTGCTTCTGATATACTTTCATTGTCTGAAAGGGCTTTCAGCCTTCCTTTGTAGTTGCAAAGCAAGCAGGTAGAGATGGAGGTGCCACGGGCAAGTGGAAAAGGAAAGATGGATCTTCCACATATGCAGCCCAGAAGCAATACTTTTTAAAATCAAAACAGATAAACAACTTTAAAAAACTTTGGTTAAAGTGGAGAAAGGACTTTTACAAATTATAGATGATGTTTTGCTGGCTGCAACAGATGGAATCTGGAAGGGGAAAGAAAATAACACTTGTATGATAGAAAAAAACCCACATATATTTTACACAAAGACGGTATCTGAGGGAAAGAAGGGGAATCATACTGATAAAAACAAAACAGTGTTAAGAAGAGTTGCTTCGAAGGATAAAAGGAAAAATCCCAATCCTAAATAGGGTACCCTGGTGTGCTCAGCATCTAACCTTTGTCCCCCCAGGTTTTGTATGGAAAGACACCAAATAGATCTGTCTCTTTGGGATTTCAGATTGGAAAGCAGCCCTGAGTCTGAGTGATATTATCTAATTTTCAGGTTTTAATACTGAAGAATGCACAGAGGGCTTGTGAACACCACCTCCCTCCCTGTGGCTCTGGTCTCACCCCTGTCTGAGCTGTGTGAGCATGTGGTAGAGAGCTGCAGCCCAGGGTCCCTCTACACTTTCTTTGAACTATCAGAAAAGGGGAAAAGGAGACTCAGATGTGGCTGACTGACATTAGCCTGCAGCTGCTTAAGGAAAAGAGGTTTCTGAGGTTGTACTCAGTGGATGCATGTACACGCACACTCCCACATGCATCTCTCTTGCCCTCCATTTGAATCCACTGATTGGCTTCCTACAAACCTGACAACGTGAAAAGGCCAAGTTCCCTCCCATACTCATTTCTCAAGTCCTTACGTACAAAACAATATGCACGGGCAGAAAATAGTAGTGGCACTGCAACAGAAGATGGAGCCCGTGGGGCCTCTGGACCAAGCTGGACACTAGAGAAGCCACTACAGACAGTCCAGCTGTACAGCTCCACCAGAAACATTTCTGTGGTGATTCCACCTTACGCAGATCAACTGTTTTCCTCTGCAGAAGAGGAAAGGGACCAGAACATGCTCTTTTGCAATGTCTGTTCTTACATGGCAGCATCTTGGCAGGATCCAGATGTCTCTCATGGCACGACAACTTCTACTAAGGGACCGGCAAAGGAGCACTGTAGCATTCATATTTGTGTACTGGCCAAATACGGTGAGTTTTATATTCTCCACAGGTTTCACTCATGCCATCTAACCACTTTAAGTAATTGGCTCCAGCCTACTGGAATTACAGCTTATTCCCACATGATTTTTCCTTCTTTTTGGACACATCCTTTCCCCCCTGTTTTCAGGTGCTTTCATTTTAATTCTTCCAAATTCAGAAAAATTAGAGCCAGGGTTTCCATAGCAACTTTAACTCTAATCCTTATTTGCATTACAATAAAATTATTCATTTAATGTTCACGAGGCTCTACTATCTAACCTCAGCATGAAGACCCTATTGGTTTGTTGAAGTGCAAGTCCTTGCCCAGATCTCCAGAGACAGTTAGGGATATGACATGTATATATGTTGTTATTATATTTTCAAGGGACAGAAGTACTGGGTGAGTCAGGAATGAGACTGGTTCAATGTTCAATTAATTATAGCTAAAAGGTAAGTTTTATATAGTTAGTGATGTTTTTTAACCACTGAGGAGGAAAAGGAAGTTATTTAAAACAGTAATTGCTGATGAAGTCTCTGGAAAGAAAATAGATGCTTGTATCAGATAATTGGTTTTGTTGGTATACTAGGGTCCTTAGAATTTTATTGCAGCTACTAACTGCCTAATTCAGTTTCATATAACAGTCTTGTATAAATCTCATGTAATAGTCATATATTATATGTCTCATATAACAGTCATATATATACATCCATAAATTCAGTCTCGTACAGCAGTCATTTATAAATACTCATATACGCAGTCTCATAGCAGTCAGCATGTGTCGGTCTGAGAGTTTAAGACTAAAAACTTTTTTTTTCTTTTTTCTTTTTTTTTCTTTTTTCTTTTTTTTTTGCTAAGTGTACAGTTTTCTCATTTAACTGCATATCCAGCCAACACATCCATAATTGTCTCCATTACAAAAGTATGGACTGGCTGAGCTGAAAAATATCTGTGTTTGGAGACAAACTTCTAAGCCTATAGTCAGATATTTCCAAAGACATCACTTTTTCAAAACCCTTACTGCCATTCTAGCAACCAAGTTGATGCCATTAGCTTCATTTATGTTGATAGGTATTTAGTGCTTTGGAAAATTAAAGCAGTTATTCGAGTGCCTAGCAGGGAATAAATTACATCATTCTAGACAACCACTTTTAGAATCTTGTATCTTGGTTTGAATCTTGTTCTGAATATAGGAGAGGATATTAAAAAAAGAACCTGAAGCTCACCAGGAAAATGACTTTTCAATGAGGACTTGAAAATTCAGGAACTACTTATGTCTTTCTGAAAACAAAAATATTTATGTATTTTTTGAAAAAACCCACCCTAACAGATATCCTACGGGCACACAAATCCTTATTTCTTGGAGAGCATCTTCGGCTGTAAAGATGAAATGGGATCATGGTAAAGTGCAGTTGCCTAAGAATCGTGCAGCTGTTAGTTGCAATGACTTAGAAAGGTTGGTTGATGGATGTGCGGACAGTGGCAGCCATCAGGGGTCCCACAATGGAAAACTGTTTTGCTTGACAGTGGGGGTTGTACCCCTGACAGTCTGCTACTGGCTTGGTCTGAGGAAATGCTGTGGAAGTCTGTGTTTTTCGTTTGGAAGGGAGGCAAGCAGACTAGCTGGGCTCTCAATCCTGGCAGCACTAAAGCCCTGGCCATAACTATTATTCCAGTTCCAAGGTTGGATTTTAACCTGTTCAGTATTCACCTATTTTAATGGGTTATCATGAAAATGATGGCTGTTAAAAACACAGCAAGAAAGCAGATGGTGCTGGAGGGTCTTTGAAAGATGGGTTGCTCCTGTCACTCATCTATGGTCATTTCCATGGCCCTAAGTGTTCAGAGACATGGCTATGTGATGTTTTTTGCAATGTGTCTGGAAATCTACACTTTTGTCAGCCTTGGTGGTTGGTAGTGAATCATGGCTGCTGAGGAATGGCTGGATGGTTGGTTTAATTCTTGCCATTTTGATCAGCTTCCACAGATGCTCATCTCTGAACACAGCCATGACGCCTCTCACAGGTTTGTTTGTTTTCTCCATTCCTTGGACTTGTCCATTGGGTGTAAAAATAACAATAAATCTCCCCCCCCTCCCTAATTCAGAGAATAGCTTTATGCAGGAATGCTGTTGTGCAGTTAAGTGGTTGTGGGGTGGCTTGTGATGCTGTGAAAAGACTGCCAGCGGTGGATCTAACAACGCATCCCAGCAGTCCAAAGAGGCTGAAGAGCCAGCTACAAATCGACAGCATAATATTCAGATGGTGAGCAAGCAGTATTGTTTTGGGGCTTGCCATAATAGTTGTGATTTATATCATGTCTGTACAACTGCTATCAACTTTCCAGAGAGAGTTGAAAACAAAACACTCACAGGAAAAGATACTTCTGAGAGTAGTAACAGGGAGAGGAGTGCGCTCTAGGGAAAGAAGAGAAGTCAAATGCTACAGCATTTTAATGAAGTTTCCATACCATGTTATGTAAGTACTAAACAAAATAAGAATGTACCTTATTTTTGCAATATTTTTCACTTTATTTTATGATACCGGAGTGTGGTGGGTTGAGCTTGGCTGGCTGCCAGATTCCCACCTAGCTGTTTACTCACTCCCACTCCTTAACAGGACAGAAGGAGAAAATAAGATGAAAAAGCTCCTGGGTTGAGATAAAGGCAGGGAGATCAGTTACCACTCCATTGCAGAACCAGCAGGAACAGCCTGTGTCCAGCAAAGGGCAGCCCTTGACCTCCTTCCACAGAGGCCACCACTGCAGTCCCCCTGCTGCCAAAACCTTGCCAGCAACACCAAATACACAAGAGTCATTAAACTATTCCTTTTTAATGAGCAGTTTTTGGCTTCGTATGCATAAACTTTGTTTACTTGCCAATAACTCTCCTTTTCATGCATATTTAAAAATCCCACCCGCTCTCCCTACCAGTGTAATTGGTAATTCTTTAAGTAATTCTGCCAAATAAAATTCTGGTGGTCTGGACTAGTATGCTTTTTCTTTTTTTCCATATTTATGCCATGTGGTGCACTGGTTTAATCAGAAGGTTTTACATGCCAGTGCTGAAAACAAGGAAATTATCAGAAGCATGGCTAGATAAATGTTAATTTCTCTGCATCTAACCAGCTTCTGATGCTGCATGACGTCTTCTTTCTGGACCTCCAGGACTTTATATTGATTTCTATACCAACCTAAATGAGAGTTGCATGATACCATTCCTTGGTAAAATGAAGTGTGTTTTACAAGCTGACGCAGGATAGACCAAATCTTAATTCATTCATGTCTGCAAAGATCATAGAGGAGATCAGAAAAGTGACTCTATAGACTTCTTAATCTTCTCTGCTATAGGAGATGAGCTTTCAGGGTCTTCATTGTTTAGGCAACTGTTTTTCATTTCGTCAGTGTTATGGTCCCCATTTTCTGCTCCTGCTCATTTGGGTCAGGACACTCCTGTAATCGAAGGAATAGGTGGATTCACACCAGTTATAGTGCCCTTGGACAAGTTCTTCAGAGGTCAGCAAACCAAAGCCTTTGAAGCTGTAGACCACAAGTCTATCCTAAAGCATATTTTGGATATCCAACAGAAGATTTTACCCCACTGGCTCATTGGTCAGAGTTATAAATCTGTGTTAACAAGAAACTTTTTCTTCAGAATCGTCAGCACTGTCACTTCAGTTGCCTTTAATGACAGAAGTATGTAGTGAGTAACCAAACTTATTTTAATTTCATAACTTGCTGACTGCGAAAACTCGTTATTCTCTGGCTTTTTTTTTTTTTTTAACTGGTTTCCCCCATAACAATTACAGTTTGGCTAGTAGTATAAATTATCATTTGCTTAAAGCTGCAAATCACAAGTTATGTATTCCCCAAGCCCGCTTTGCCTAGAACACGTCTAGCTTAAAAGAAGTTTCTAATTTCTTGTATTATGGTAGGTGGTGACACTGAAGAAGAAGAAGTTACTTCTGCCTGTAGGTTTCTAAAGGCTTGAACATGCAGTAAATCCTTTGACATCTAGATATCATAAACTGTATCATAATATATTGGTCTTAATTATTGATGGGTTTTACACACTGAAAGCTGTATTGCTTTGGGGTTTTTTTTTAGTTTGGTTTTGAGTTTTTTAACGATTTTGCAGGAAGCAGTTTTTTCATTAATTCTAACCAAATGCAACATTTTGGCAGGAGATGGAGAAATTCACTGCAGCATCCACACTGGTCACGGTGCCCCTCTCCTCAGCCTTGTAGCTGTGAACGTGGGCCAGGAATGAGACAGTGAGAGCGAGTGGCTCTCCAGTCAGTTGACTGCAGGCCTGTGCCACAGAAAGGCTGCACAAGATGGGAATTTGAAGCGACAGTCACATAAATTAAATCATTACATATATCTTGTGATTTCTAGTTCAAGTGACATTGAATACTTTGCTTTTTAGTTACCAGTAACAAGTCAAACTTAACAGCTCAGTGAAATAAACTGTGGACTAAAAGAGTCAAGGAACATCCTGATTGGACAGTGCCTTACTAAAGCTACTTAAAAAAAAAAAAAAGGCAAAACGTGTTGAGAAAACAGTAAAGTTGTCCTTCTTTGCTTAAGGCAACACTCAATGTGTGGTGGACTAGAGAAAGGGTTTATATTCTTGGTAATACTGACTAACCATTGAAGTGGGCAGCCATTGAACACAGTAGCCAGCAGACAGGCCCAAAAGATTAGCAGTCTTCCAAGCATGGTGTTCAGAACTGGAAACTACCTCGTGACTGCAAGCTGCATACAGCACACAGCTATGAAAATACCATTATTATTATTAACAAAACACAGCTGTTGGCTGATGTAGACACAGGTTTTCAGAGTCATATATTTTTCTGGAGGAATTTAGTTAAGAGAACCAAATCTCTTCTGGTTGTCAGCAGTGACTGTTTTCTTCCAGTTGTTGTATATGTGTTTCAGAAAAGTAATCACCTAGAAAATCCAGCACTGCCTTTAAAATCCTTGAAGAGTCTCCTTTTTCCTTCAAATGAACAACTGTGGGAATCAAAGCTGGTTTCAGACTGCTTCTTTACCACCTGTTGCACTCCTTAATATGGTCCAGCGAGACTCCCATAGGTTGGCTCAATACTGCCTTTCTCTGTACTGCCATTTCTATTAACAACCAGTGTTTAAAGTCAAATACTCTTTTCCCTAATAAATGGGAAGTTTTAGAAGCAGTACATGACATTTTCTGTCAGTCTTGGTGCTACTTTGGGTACAGACTCCATGTAGTTCCCATAGAAGTCTGACAAGCTAAGAAGGGTGACCTATTTCTAAAGTGAGGGTGCACTAATAAGCACCACTAAGGCTACAGCCTTCAAGTACTAGGTTGCCAAGACTTACAACTTTCCAGCTTCAGTCTTATAACTTTTTTGGACAACTGGGTTTCTGCAACTACTCCTCAGGCCTTTCACACGGCACAGTACGTATGTAATGAATTTTAATGCTGCTTCCGTTACAGCTCAAACTTAATCTGTCTTGAAATTGGAGCAAGTACGTGATTAATCCCCTCAATGCTTTCACTGCACTATAATGAAAGCTGCTCATTAGTCCAATATTTGCAGATGAGAAAACATTTATCACAAGCAAAGGCTTTTACTTAAAACTTGCACAGGTAACAGTTAATGTGTCATCACAATGTGCTTTTGCATCATTTGAAAAAGATAAACAAGGCAAAAAAAAAAAATCCTTTAACAAATATTGCAGTGTTCTGACTTCATTAATATATCCTCAAGTGCATTTTTAAAGGGTTTAACCAACAGAAGTATCTGTAACTATTCTCTGGTGCAGTGTATCGGACACTGTGCCCCATCTTAACAGTAAGTAACTACATGCCACAGCATCCAAATTAAATAAATGAAGTTTCAAGTGCCAGATCTGGGCATAGTTAATCCATTTCCCCTAGTTTGTATCCACATACTTCTTGTGCCTTTAAAAATATACCGTCCCAATGACTGCGATTAAAAGAAGTCACCTACTCACAGACACAGAATAACTCAAAAAACTGATTCAGAATCTGGGAATTTAATTTTGTTAGTGCTTTTAATGATTTACTTTATTGTAACAGCAGGCACCACTTCATAAATAAGACGTTAAAACAAAATTCCGTTTTAGACTTTGTTTTCCCCACTCTCCCATATTGGTTGACAGTGATCGATAGATAACCTTTCCACAGCAGGGTTGGGGACTACTGATATCCCTGATGCCTGTTGTTAGGACATTTCTTGTGTCACTGGCTGACAGCAGCATGGTCTTGAGCAGAAGATCAAGACCAAAGTGCTCTAAGGTGCCCTGAAAAAGCATGATTTTCTTCCATGTACCCTATTGCTTCTACCCCAGATGACTATCTGTATGTCTCCATCCTTGCCATCTCAGTGCAACAGGGAGCTTAGTTTTCCATTTATAGTAGCTCTCAAAGCCTCTTGGGAGTGTTAGCTAAAATTTTCCAAGGCATCCCAGATTAAGGGCTCACTAAATTTCTCCTCTTCAGTCTGAAGCTGTCATTTGCTTTCTGACCTCCAGAGAAATTCAGGCATGTACATACCTACATCCCACCAGAAAACGAGGCTGAGGCATCAGTGTGACCATTGTACTTTTCCATACTTTTAGCCATTCAATTTCAGTGTAAACGCTATTTTAAAATGTTTTAATGGCCACCGGATACTGATATGTGACTTGTGACAGAACTAGTCTTTTATGCTATATTTCTTTCACACCTCAATGAACTGTTAATTATTCCTTGCAGGTCAGAGGACAGAGTTCACAAAGTCATCTGGCAAAGTGTTTCTGAGACAGGGCACGTGACATAGGGTTATGGACCCTCTGCTAATGAACGGCTGAGTGGCTTCTGGGTTTCCCTTGAAGAGATCAAATTACATATTCCTGGCTAAAATGGGAATCAGAAGATTTCTTCCACTGGAGGAGAGAGTACAGCATGTTTTAGTTTTCTCATTTTAATAGACATTTATACAGCTTCACAGCACAGGAGTGACAGGATGAAGAGCCAAAGCAAGTGAGGCTGCTTTCTAATGTAAAGTACAAATTCCCTTAATTGAGGACTCCTTAAATGCATGGCTTTTAGGGCTTTTGAAGGAAACGAGTTTGGTTACAGGTGAAGCTTTTCCAAGGTCCTATTAAACAAATTAAGATTTCTTTAAGTCCAGTGCTGTGGTAAGTGGGCAAGCATTAGACATTACTACCAGAGTAGTCAGGTTTCATTCAATTTTATTGTGACTCAACACACCTTTTTGCATAATGGAAAGGTATAAGGTAGTTGCAGTAGTAGATAAATGTTTAATGGTGCCATACTCTACAATTTAGAGCTTGGCCTATTCTTGGTTTTCATCCTGGAGTTGTGACACACTGGTGAAAATGGCAACATAAAATCTCCTAACAAGCTAATATTCACAGCAAGTTATAATGCTTACGCAAGTGAAAAGCATATTGATTTTCATGCCAGCCCTTTCCACTATAACTTCTGCCATTTAAGGGCTTGATGAATTGCAAAGCTTTTGCTTTGATTTCCTTAATAGTCTCTAGAAAAGGTGGAGCAATAAAACAATTTATCAGCTGTATCTGTGAGAGAAAAGGAACGATGGACAGTCTGTTGTGTTGGAAGATGTTAAGTGGTGGAGAATATAGGTGCTTAAATTTGGATTATAAATTTTTTATACTTAGGCTTATTATTGTATTTGTAAGTCATCTGCCACCCTGGAGTTTATATACTGATTTGCCTTTAGGCTGATATTTTTCAGCCTGTTCTGTTCAAAGGGATTTCTTTCTAGGAGAAACCCTTGTAATTTGATGGGACAGGGGAAAGGTGCCAAAATATTATATACTCACTAATAAAACTGGAAATCCTGAGAGTAAAAGATGAGGTCACTTTTCTTTTGCTGGCAAATAACAGCCATATTTTATGTTGGTTTGTTTTTTCCCCTGTTATATGGACAATCACCGGTCACTGGACCAAAGGTGGGAAAACACTGCTCTACTGACACTAAGTTACATATTTTTTAGAGAAATGATGAGAATGATGACAAACTAACAGAGGAAATAAGTGATGAAAATGGGAGATATATTGTTTTACTGCTGCATTTGTATTCCATTTCTTGTTGCAGTCAAGTACGGAACTGGGACAGGGTACTGGTTCATCATCAAAGCCCAGCCTGTACTGGAAGAAATTGCTAAAACAAGGAGTTGTGAAATACTTGGCAGTACTATGTTCCAGAGTAAATGCTGTTGTTACAATGAATTTCCATCTACAGACATATTTTTTCTGACTTTTGTCTGGGATACAGGGAAGGAGCATTGCACTTGGCTTTGTTCAGAAGCTCTGCTTTCCTACTATATAGGACTAGGAGCATCAGTCATTCATGTTTAATACAAGATAATATTTCTGAGAAAATATCAAAACATGTTTTATTGCCTATTTATATTTTGCAGCATCATTCCATTTTAATGTAAAGAACACCTGTAAAATTTTGCCAATCTCATATAAAAAATGAAAGAATTCAGAGGCTGAATCCATCACTGTCCAAGTCTGTAGCCTCCGAATTTCTTTTAAACTTGTATAGAAATATCTCCACTAATATGGATTTTTTTTTCTTTCTTTCCTTGTGACCAGTCTTCAAAGTTAGACCAGGTTGTATCAATATTATCCACAAGGCTTATTTTCTCAGGTTACAGATCATGTTTTTTTCTTAGTAAATAGTAAAATTTAGCAGGCAGCTGTCCCTGCAACAGCACAAAGAGCAACTCTTTTGCTTTGCAGCATGTCTTCATCCAAAACAACTTAAGGAAAAAATCAAATAAGTGGAAGGACTACAGATGACAGAACAGGCTCTTAGTTTTGCATGCAAGCAGCCAAATGGGACTGCAGTGTGCTCAGTTCTCTCTTCCACAATCCACAAACCAGGGGGCTGGCAGGGCTTTGACAAGAAAGTGCTAATTGCTCAGAGGAACCTGGCTAAAGACGGTTATATCTACACAAAGGCGGTGGAGGTGGCAGTACAACTGCTGCTCTGGGAGGCTGGTGCTTCCACAGACACTGGAACAATGGTGTGTCTTGGCTGGGCAACTGGTGGGTTTGGCTGGATGGGGCTGTGATGACTCCAGACAAGCCCAGCAGGGAGAGGTAAAGAGGTGGAGGAGATGGACTTCTCCTCCTCTTCATTTCTGTTCTTCTGTGCCTGTCCTAGCAAAATGGGTGCTGAGGAAGGTTGAAGAAGGAACACTTTGCAAAGTATGAAAATATTCCTTTTCAAAGTACTAGTATTCTATGATTTACTGACTATCCACTTTGGAAATTTTAATGAGCTTTTTCCTCTAAACTTTGTACTTTTTGAAGAACAGGAGAGGTAGGAGAAATCAAGAAGGTGGAAACACTCTCTGTGTCTCTCTTTTAAGAACAGAGTTTTCACTATAATCAGCTTCTGTCATGAACTACCCAGCAGACCACAAAAGTGTCATACAAAAATCTTTCACATCTATTCATTTAATTTCAATTAAATTTATAAAGGAGGTTTTTAAATTCTGGGGGCCTTGGACTCACACAGAAAATTTTGTTGTACAAATTCCTTTTCAAGAGCAAATATAGTACTGTGATGAAAACTGCAGTCTTTCTGCACTAAAGGGTCAGCATTCCCCAGGAATGAAATTGAAAATGAAAAGGCATTTCAGGCAAAAGGAAGTAGAGGAATAAATAGATTTCCTCTTGCTTGTCTTTCTATGAACAGACACAATAAAATTAGAAACTAAAATTTTTTCAGTTACTATTAAATTCTAAAAGCAAAGAAATATTATACGGATGGTATGTTGGAGAATCATTATTGATACCATTTAGTGAATTGATGAAACTGAGTATACTGTGAGTATCCCAATCAAAATCATTTCCACAAAGCATGAGGTTTGTCAAAAAGAGGCTTCAAAATGCAGGCTAGCTTTTACTTTTCCTTAAGTACCTCTTTAAACCAGATACAGAAAACAAATGGCCAGTTCCCCTCTTCCCCATTCTGAACTGGCGGTTATACCTGTTCAGTGGGGCCCTGCTCTGCACAGGCCTGTCTCTGTTTCTGCAAGGGGACTGTCCCTGGCCAAGAAGCAATATTCAATGGGGTGAACCCTCCTCATTTGTTCAGACAGTGCAGGGCTGTTCTGCCACAGAGGAAAAACCTGGCATATCTGCCTAATAAAAAATGCAACGCCTATTTTTGTCAGGTTGAAGTGACAAATTGGGATTGTTGTACCTCCCTTAATACTCAGTATCAGTTTATTACTATCTTCTTAAAGTATTTTCATTTCAAAGATCACATGTGGAATTAAGTATATGATGGAGGGTCTAAGTTATTCATATGGAAGGGTACAACGCAGGGGTTTTGGATTGCATTTACATTTTATGAAATTCTTAAAAAAATAACTAGTTAGATATGGGAATACATGCAGGGAGGTACTTGTTGCTTGGAACTTGCAGGGAGAGGGAAGAAAGGATGGAAGAACAACAGGAAAGGTGCATAAAAGCATTCCTGTTCTCAGAATCAGACCTCTTTTTGGTGTCTCAAGGTAGATACCTAGAAACTAGTAATTAAAAAAATATTCATTTTTCTGAAAATCAAAGCTACAAAAGTCTCAGTTCGTGTACACACATGTGCCTTTTAAGGGAATAGAAGAGTCCTGCCTTCTCTGAAGTCTGTGCCATTAGTCCATCTTTCACCTCTGAAGCTAAGATATTACTCATGATGTTATTTACATTTTACACCGAGAACACATTTTGATGATATGCACTAATTGTTTCTCTTCAATGAATATTTAATGGCAGAGAACAGTAATTGACTTTTATTTTGTCTGTGTGCTTGAATGATACGCTTACCAATGGGGTGTTTTGTGTGTGTAATAGGTGATTTCATTGCTCTTTGGTTCAGGGGACAGGGTAACTTTGGTTCAGGGCAAAGGGAGGGCTACTAGGTGGGACTGGTAGGGAAAGAAAGGGATTTAGCCTGTTTTGGAGGTGAAAAAGTGAGGTAAAAAGAGGAATGCAATTTGTTACTTTATGTTACTTTGTTACTGTAATGATGGAGGGCCTGGGCCTCATGTTCTGCCTTGCAGAGTTCAGTAGAGGACACCACAGTGAATTGCAGATACTCTAAAAAGTGTATGGACCATTTATTTTATGTGGAAAGATGAGTTCTCCTATTACAAACAGGTGATGGTGACTTTGGATACCTTATGTACAATTTATGTGATTTGGCAAAAGCCTTGTGACAGACACAATCATCATAAACATAATTTTAACCCTTCTGTCTCTTCTGGCTCAAGGGAAGTCTTTTACCTTTTCTTTCTCACATCAGTTAATCTGACCTCATTCCATTTTCTTTATCTTTTTTCCTTGGAAAAATATAGTGGTTTTTTATCTGACATCGAACCTTTTGTCTGCAACTTTTTCCCTAAAGGAAAACTAAAGTAATAACTCTACAGCGCTCTTCACACAGCTAGCGTTTTGCATGCACATGCCATTTGTGACTACCTTATGGGATTGTGATATGACAACAATAAAATTTTAATCTGATCCCAGCCTGTACTAATACAATAGCTTCTTCTTTTTTTTCTTTTTTTTTTTTTTTTTCTTTAATTACGATATTCTGTAGAAGGCTTTACTAGAAAAGAAAAGCTTTTAATCACTTCATAAAATCCAGGACTCTACTTCTCTAGCTGCCCAAACTCAGCTCCCTGTCTTCCAGAAAACTCATGCACCAATAATTCAGCTTTGCTCTTTTTATGTGTCTCTGGTCACACACAAGCAGTCTGACCTGGTCAGGATGATCAATCATACCATATAATGAAAAAATCTAACACAGTAATGGCCACAGCCCATGAACAGCCCTGAAGCTAAAAGTGGTTTACAAGCCTTCTACATCACTTCAGCAGAGATTACTGAAAGTTAGAGTCTGGGAGAAGGTGAGGAAATGGAATAATGAAATTATCTAAATACCCTGTTGACTGCAGATTGTGTATTCACCTTCATTCATGAGATCACTCAGTAGATTGGATGAAGGTGAAAAATTCATCTTTTGGAGTTTAGATTCGTGATGAAACTCATTCATGAAATACCTACTAGTGCATAGCTTATTTCTCAATGATTTGGCTAATGTGGAGGCAATCTGTACACCTAGCCACATTAAAAAGAACAATTTATCTGTTTAGTTTCTAGTTTTATTGCAGTTGCTCTAGCCAAAGGTATTTTCCATTCTCATAGTACTTCCTGTAGCAGGATTGCATTTGAAATAGTAATAATACTCAACTATCTTTACAATTGTAAAGCAACATCTCTCCTAACAGGCAATACTGGCTGCTTTCCTGAAACCCAACAGTGAAAAACAAAACTGCTTGGGGATATGAGTCCCAAGCAGGGTCCAGTTTTATAAGTCTGTGAAACCCTTCAGCTGGGGAAGTGCTCCCTAAGGTAGGTTGTTCTCTTGTGTCAAAACAGCACCCCAGCTGAGGTCCTTTGCTCTTCAGCAGCTTTGCTGTCTTTCAGATGGTTTCAGTAGCTCTCTGCACACAACAACGAGGTCATCTTGGACAGCTAGGGGCATGGAGTTCATGTTTGTTTGGGATGTACTCACAAAATGTTGTTTTTACATAAAAAACTTGCTTGTACAAGGACTTGGAAACAGCCTTGTAGTTAACCTGGGTACAGGGTCCGGTTCTCTGTCTAGAAAAACACACCTAAGTACTATCAGTCAAGGTTTTGTACAAAATACAAGCCGTTAAAGCTTTGGTCAAAGGTTTTCCTAGTGACTGAGACTGGTATGGGATATGGGGCCCCCAGATATGGGGGTGAAATGTATGAGAATGGGAAATAGAGAGTGATCCAGATTCTTGCAATGAGTGTGTTCAGTACTAGAAGATATATTTGAGCCAGTGCTCTTAATATTGAGCAGTGGTTATTCTCCATTTTGACCCATGCACGATTCCATGGGAATGAGTTTTTGCAGTTTAATTAGGCACTTTGGGGAGTGTGTGCATGGAGGTAATATTGTGATTTGTTTTGAAGCTGTGGCCTGATGATTTCAGTTCTTGTTCTGTGAGAAATAATTCATAATCATCCGCTTTTCACCTTCTCCCTGTCATTCACGGAGATTTTCATACAGAAATTACAGCCTTCTCTTCCATATACAGTCCTCTCTCTTACAACTGGAAGAGCTTTTTTATTTTGGTTTTTTTCTTGGGTTTTTTTGCCTGTCATCATGTCTGATTGCTTTAGGGAAACCTTTTGCTGTAGTAAATCCACAGAATGACATCTTGCCCAGGGAAGTAGCGTTATCCGCCCCATGTGAAATGGGAACACCACTTCTCTTCCTAGTTATAGCTAGAAGGACGTAAATTGCACATGGCTTTTAAGACATGGGTGCCACTGGAGGCATAAAGGGACATAATTTCTAGCTTTTTCCTGCAACACCCTTTTCTCTACTGTTCTATTTTGATTTTGACTTCTGCTGACTATCAAGCTGATGTTTTCATAAAGCTGACCGCAGTGATTCCTGCCTCTCCCTCTGGAGCTGTAATTACTCATTTAGAGTTCATAATTATGCAAGGAAAGTTATTTTTCTCAGGTACCTCACTTCACATTTATTGACATAGAATTTTACTAACCGTTTTATTGCTCACCAATGAAGTCTTGTTTTAATTCTTCACAACAAGCTTTAGTTTTTATTATCCTGTCTAATCTTATAACATCAACAAACATTTGTCAATCCGCTAGGTGCCCATGCTTTCAGATCTCTCAGAATGAAATTAAAAAGCACTGATCTTACTTATCACTGTAGCATTCCACCTGTGACCTTGACCACTGTAAGGCTGGCCACTATCCCTACCCTTCTTTCTCTACCTTCTAATCACTATTAATCAATGTCAAATTAGCTTCTTAAGAACCTTTGATGGCAAATCTTGCCAAAAGCTCTTTAAAAATACAAGGATACGTCTTGACAAGATTACACCTCTCTCACAGTCACTGATGGCTTTAAAGAGATTTGACAGGTTTGTGTGGTATGACTTCCTTTCACGAAGCCATACGGGCTCTTCTGCCACAGAGAACAATTTTTCCATGCTTTCTCTATTACTGTCCTTTATTGCAGAGTCTACTGATTTGCCCAGGACAGCTCTCAGATGTACTGTACAAGTACTAATAACAAATATAGCAGTAGTAGTACTTTTCAGCTATGGATTTTAAAGCATTTATCAAGTCAACCAGCACTCATCACAGATGAGTAAAGTGGAGGGCAAAAAAGTTAAAAGAGTTACAAGGTTGTGCAGAAAGTAACTGGTGGAGGTGGACGTGGAAGCAAGGCTCCCTTGTTTCCTGCCTTAATACTGCATTTTGTTGTACTGTGGCTGAAGAGGGACCTTTCCAGCCCTTCAGAGCAACTACTGTGGGTTTTGGAGGCACTACTAGTGAAAATACAGAAGTACTTACCTCTGGTACCTGCTCTGGGAACAGTGCCTACTGCTTTTTTTCTTTTCTTTTAGATAGTCACAGAGTCACCGAACAGCTGATGTGAAAAGAGACCTCTGGAGGTCATCTGGGTGAACCACCATGACTCAAGCAGGGCCACCTAGAGCTGGCTGCCCAGGACTGTGTCCAAGCAGTTTTTTAATATCTCCAAAGGCGAAGACTCCACAGCGTTCACTGCCTTTTTCTGCCAGACACGTCTCTCTGGTAAAAAAATATGCAGCACAGTTTCCCATCCCATAAAGTCTTATTTTTAGTCCAGACATGGATTTCATATGTGACTTGCTGCTAGTTCCTGTTCCTGTTGTTTCCACTGTCTGACTTCAAAAAAACAAGCTTAACTGCTTCATACTTTTGTTCTGAATGTCTATTTCCACTACCAGGGGTATTGACATTTCACTCATTTATCATCATAACTAACATATGAATGGTACATGAAGTTGACATTAAAGTTTTATATGAATGAGTTTAGTTCAGCTTGTTAACAAAAACAGAAAAAGTAGATAAGTAGAAAGCTGCGAATAGACCTTGCCAAATGGATGCCTGTAAATCCTCTACTACATACTATCTATAACGCTATTATATATTCAAGATATGTCAAAGTTCACATAAAACTGGAAGTATTGGGCAATTTCAGAATATTTTATTGACATTTCTCATATGTTATTTGTTGTCTGGCATATTTACCATGAGTTCAAATGTATAAAGTCTGAGAAGGAGAGAACCAAATAATTTTTAGAATTATCTTCTATAAAACAACAAAGATTGGTTTTCCAAAGGCTTCAGTGATTCAGGACCTGGAAAACCTAGAAGCAATATATTCCATATATCATTAGAAATGCAGAGACCTTCCTTTATTTCTCCTATCTCTATGCTGACCAAAATACATGTTATGGAAATTTCAGATGGCAAATGAGAGAGGACAGAATACTTTCTGCCCTAAAATCAAGACCTTGAATTTTTTAAGACTATTGAAGATCTTTCCGGTAAAAGGTCCTTTCTATAGCTTGTTTAGCTATCTCCTCTGACTTCACATAATTTAAGCTGAAATTATTAAGTGACCTTTTTTTCTAGTTTCTAGTTTCTTCACAGTTTTTAATCTGTGCTATCGGTACAAGGAAACGAAACAGTTTTCATCATGTTTTGTTTGTTTTGATTTTCAGAACAATGGAAAGAAAATCAAATATCCAGAACCTTTGATGAGAAAGAAATGAAGAAATATGGAAAATGATAGCTGTCTACATAAATACATGCCTACATACATACACATACGAGTGCACCAGACTCATTGCAATTAAAGCAAGTCATTTTTGTTTTGCTTCCCTGTCAGGTAAGGAGTTGCAAAGTTTCTAACAAATCATTCTTAGGTCAGGTGTTTGCAGGGATGACTGCTCAGGAGCCCTCAGGGCCCTCCCAGCAGGGACTGCTGCTGCCCCAGTCAAGATGGCCTGGGCAGGCAGGGCAGGGCTGAGAGGGAAGCATGGGGGACCAAGGGGCACATCCAAGAAGGGAAATCTCTTGAGTGCAAACTTGCCATGCATCTATGAGATCAGGTTCTTGCCCTCCAGACCTCAGCCTACCCTGGAAAACTGCTTCTAACGGAGTCCTGACCAATGGGTCCTCCTAGACTATATTTAAGAACTTTCTGGCATGTTTTTTGGCTTGACTATTAAACATGTTGGATCACATACACAGGTACAGTAATTTAACATGAATCTATTTACTTTGCTAGCTCTGCATGTCCTCACCTCTGCAGCAGCTTTTACCCATTGCTTGTCCAAGGCAGTGTCATGTGTACGCTTCAACTGCAGAAACTAAAGTGGATTGATTTTTCGTATGGACTTGAGAGATTTGGGTTTCCAACACAAAAGTTCTTTCACATTGTAAAACAAGAAAAAACATGGAGGTGGCTGACAGAAAGTCTAGCTGACAAAATGTAAGAGAGAAATGAAAGGAAAAAGAACCAAATGTACCCACAACCAGGGGGTACGCAAATCCCAGGTTTCATGAGGGAAGTTTATTAAGGAAAAAATTTAGGCGCCACGGAAGGCAATGGAAAGAATCCTACAGATTTCTGTGGGCTTTTGGTCAGGTTTTAAACCCTTGAACTCTCAGTACCCTGTCAGCTCCCCTGCCATATCAAAATGTACTGAAAAATCTATCAGAAGAGTGGAAAACACTTCAAAGGAAGAATGCACAGAACCCCATAGGAAAAAGTGTGTTATAAATGTGAATGCTCAATTTGATTTACTCCTCTCTTTGATATTAGAAATATACTGTAGCTGAAAACAGCCGTTAGCGTACTCAAATATGCAAAAAAACATCATTAGTGGTCTCCTTGGCCTTGAGCTGCTAGTATACATCACATGGAGGATTTCTGCAAGTCATACAGGTAGGAATTCACTATCCTCTTTGTTCATAAAATGGAGAATAAAAAGCTGTTATGTTGTCTTGTCTTTCTTTCTCCTAAAGAGAGGGGACTCAATTTAGAAGGTTAAGCACCCACTAAATCAGAAGAAAAAGCTGAAATATGGAGATAAATTTCAGAGGTCATCTTCCCCTGCGTTAGGGACTTAAATTTGTGTCAAAAGAAGCACTTATGGAAGATCTCCTAGCTCATTTGTGTTGTTTGGACACGTTCTCATGGCTTGTAATAAAGGCTATGGCGTTCCTTGCTGGCTGCGCACAGGAAGGTATAAGGCACACAGCAGTTTACATATAAAACAGACCGTGTGGAGATAGAAAGTATGATGGAGGAGATTCCTACCATCATATAAACAAACAGAAATGCTAATGCTTACCAGAAAGTCAGTAAAACAATGCACTATATTAACTAGAAATGGAAGAATCTTGTGCGCAAACAATATTTTTTCTACCATGGGAAAGCTCTTTTGAATGAAGGTACCACAAAAAGCTAGCAGAGAGAACATCTCTCCTCTTTGGAAAGGCTATCCTTTAAGAAGAGATTAAAGGAATGTGTGCATTTAGTCCAGAAAGATGAAATACAGGAGGGAATAGGCATGTTGTTCATGGATCCATGAGGGAGGGAAAAGAACTGCTGAAAATCACAATGGCAGAGGGGTGGGTGAATTCTCTGTGGGAGTCAGGAGTCTGCAGCTCTCCTGCTCTGGAACAGCCTTGCAATGGTAAAGGCTGACTGGTTTTCAGGTGCAATTTGATTGAGTTAGAAGGAAGCTGTTTGGTGGGACTGACAAAAAAGAATGATCTCCTCTACCCCAATGTTCAAAACACGGAAGAATTAATCTGGGCTTGCAAAACTACCTGGGTTCACAGAATTACTCTAAGTTTCCCCCATCCCTCTTCTGAAATGTCCTCTCTCAAATCTATGTTATGTTGCAAGTTGAAAACTGCTGCAAGTGAACATTGCTGATGTAAATTATTTTTTGGCCAATTTCAGTATTTTTAATTTTATGTGCTCAGAGATAGTCATTATTGCAAAGCCTAGTAGACATTGGAAGTCTGTGATATGGAATAAATCCAATCTATATGAAAGCTCATGTTTATCTATAGAGAGTTGTTATATGTGGTGCTAAATAACAGCAATTTTGAAAATAATTAAATTCATGAGTATTTCCTAACGATAGCTATACCCTCCAGTAATTCAAAGTTGTCAAATAACTTTTAGGTGCTGCTACCATACAAAGTAGCATTAGTGATTCATTGTTATAATTCCTGACTTCCTTAAAAAACACAGTATATGGGAGTTATTGAGGGAAAAGTATAAATTCCATCAGTAAGAAAGATATTCCATTCCAAAGTTTCACTGCTTGCCAAAAATCTTTCTTCACTTCTCCAAATAAAAAGAATTATTTAAATTTCATGGCAGAGTTATGCAACACAAAATATGTCAGGAATAGCTGACGTTGTTGGGAGGGGCAATGTATGGTGAATGCTGCTATCAGTTGATCAAAGCCTCTGCAACATTTCTAAGATACCAGAGGCCCTCTTGAAGAGCAGCTGGTTTATATGCATAATGCAAGTAAACAGTTGAGGCTTTCAATGAAAATCTTTGAAAAACTCCATACAAAAGGGAGAAAAAGTAGTGATAAGGCATATGTAAACAGAATAAGCTCTTTCAATGAAGAGATCCTTGTTCTTGTGAATAGCCAAATGCTGTTGTGATACAAAGAACTAAGAACAATGACAATAAACATGAAACAAAACATTCTGAGCAACTTAAAACATGTGCAAACAGGAAAGGAGATTATGGCCAGCTGAACAACAGTTTACATTCAACTCCACAGATCTCAGAAGGATGAGCAGGACCAAAATTTTCAGACAAATGAATCATGATAAATGCTGAGAACTTTGTAAATAGATCAGTGGCTCTGTGCCTTGCTCCACCACAGGTTTCCTGTAGATGGAAGGCACAGAGGATGCTTGGTTTCTGAAACTGGCCTGGGCAGATGGTAGCACACAGACAGACAGACACATGCATATCTATGTACATATGTACCGATAACTGCCATTACCTGGGCAACCTGACTCAACAGTGACAGAAATCAAAGGCTTGTTTTCAGAACTGCTAGATCCTTGGAAATAGGAACATACGAAACTGGTTAGTTACTGTTAGCAAGATTCCTGAATCATCCTGCAAAACCTAAATTAAACTCTTTTGAGTAATGATTTATGCATAGTTATTGTAAAGATAAGCATGTTTTGTGAACCCTTGCTGATGTCCAGTTGCACCCCAAATTACTCCTCTCCACAGAATGGTGTAAGTATCATATGGAGGAGTATCGTGTGCCTCATTCTGTTATAAAATCTTCTTTTCCTCCTTTCAATAGAGGATATATGAGACCTTTTGCGTTTCTACCAACAGCTCATTGGTGCCACAAGAGACTAATAATCTTTCTCAAGGAGTTTGAAGTGGAGAAGATTTTTTCTTCCTTTGATAGAGCCTGTAGTCTTAATTTTCAAAGCTGCTGTTGTGACTTTTTTTTTCAAACTAGGCAAACTAGTTCTAATTTATTTTTTTTCCTGGTCAAAATTGAAGCAAGCAAGAACTTAAAAAAATCTTTCAAGAAAGGCTTTTTTTTCAGGAGTATCAAGCTTAGTTGCTAAGATTTGCAAAGTTTGGCTGGACAAAGCAAGAGTCTTCACTCATCTTCAGATTTATCAATGGAATGTTTCTGCATGAGAAATGCTTTAACCTCCCCCTCTAAGGGCCACAGACGTGTAAAATGATTTATTCACTCTGCGTCTTCAAAATATTTGTACTTCAGAGAAATCAAGAAAAGACTCCATGTAAATAATTTATGGAAAAATAATTAAAACTGCAGTTCTTCCCTTCTATGAAAATACTGACATATAAATTTTTAAACAAAAATTATGTGCAAATAGGCATAGCACTGAATGAAGTGGTGGGTACATATTGCAAACCACATGGAATGGGGACTGTTCTGCAAACCTACGTACCTGGGTATCTAGCCCTGAAATTCCTTTCAAGCTTCCTAAATAAGAAGTAAAGCATTCAATGGAGAGTGCAGTCATTTTAAAAGCAGGATTTAACTTTCAAGCAATTGCTTTTTTGGAAACAATTTCTTGAATATTCAAAGGCTTTTTTTTCACTGCAGAGCAGCTTTTAAAAGGATTGGTATGCCAGACACACTTCATGTTGTTCTTATCTTTATTTAAACGAATTCCCAGATTTGGTGTTCTGAAGTATCAAACTAAAATCTTGTGAGCTGAGCCATACCACAAAAAGAGTTGTTTGTTGTTACATACAAATATGGTCAATTGCAACAAGAACAACAGAAAACATAGCCCACTAGTAAACAGTGGCTAAGGAGCTCTACATTTAGAAATGTTTTGTCCAGAAGAGTTGAGTTTAATTAACACTAACTAAAGAAATAAATCCTGCAAAGAAAATCAATTTGATAGTGTGGTCATATTTGGAAAAAAAAACCAAGACAAACATTTTGAATATAATTAGATCCAACTCATCAGTATGGTCCCTAGTTAATAAGCTATTCATTGATGTAATGAGGAGCCATAGACTGACTTCTGGAGATCTTAGCAACATCTTGAAACTTCAATGACCCAAACAGGGAATTATTTAGGTGCTTAGCTCTAGGCTTCTTTGGTTAAAAGCTTAAGGAAAAACTTATTGAACATACACTGATCAACACTGTAAGCAGGAGATTGGAGAGCTTAAACTCAGATCTGAGCTAAAAAATCCTCTACTGTTTCAATGTAAACTTACAAAAATTAAGTTTCAAATTACATTTTATGTTTTAAAGGCAATAAGTAGCAGGTTCCAAGATTTCTTTTGTCCATCATACCATCAATAGGAAATAGCACAACTAACAGCAACTGATACAGGAAAGCTTGAATTCCAGATTTTGTGTTCCATAGTGACTAAAACATACAGACTTTGATCCACAGCCTGATACTATTGGAAAACTCTTATTGGCTCATTGGAACTACCTCCAAAATCCACTTCCACTTTTGTCCAACTTTTGTTCCTCTTTTTGTTAAAACTGAATCAGAGTGATGCTTGTGATTGCCCTTCGGTGGCAGTGGTTGGATCATGTATTCTTATATGTGGAAGAATACTGGATCCCACAGGTGCAGACTTCAGACCCACATCTACTTTCCGAAGAGAAGAGAAAAGAGAAGGATAACAGGCAAGGCAAGGTAAGGCGAGTTGACTGAATATACAATTAAATGCTAGCTTTAAACCAGTGGTTACAGATATTATGTCTGCAGATCAGTGATATACTGTAACCATAATAACCATAGAAGACTATAAAATGTATTTAGTTGGCTGTCTTTATCTGGTAGTCTGCAAGACAGCTTGAGTGTTAAAAGTCATTTGCTGGTCCTGAAGCTTCAGAGACAGTGGATGACTAAATACATGAAAAGCTATCTATCTGAAGTTTACCTGCTTGGATTTAGCAACATGTATTTCACCTACCTCTATATTTATTGCTTTTCTGGATAGAAATGGTGAGATAGATGTGGAAACTGCATTTCAGACCACCCAGCACATGAAATTATCAGGGACCAAGCTTCTCAGGTAGCTTGGGGCATTTAAAGAAAAAAAAAATTATAATGAGAGTAAAGCTACCCAGAGATGCCCAGATGTTATTGCAAATAATATTATGAATCATTAAACCATAATGACATATGAAAATCTTTGATGATGGCAATGAATCCACCAAAAAAAGACATTACATTATTTTAGCCTTGCAGTGTATTTTAGTGTTTTATCACCAAACCCTGTTTTTTCTTCTTTTTTCGCCAACTGTTAGGATGTTAGGATGAGATACACAATGAATCTTCCTTTTACGTACCCTGGAAAAAAGCTGCACTCCCTTGTCTGACACATACAATATATTTTATGTCTCATACTTGTATAAGAGGGAAATTATTTCCATATTTAAGCAGATGTCAGCAGCTATTATGCTGTGAAGATTCTCCTGGAAATGCTGGATGAGCTGGTTAATGCTTTCTAGGAAAAAGACAATTATGCAAGACACACAACAATGAAAACAACAAAATAGTTTTGTTTCTGATTCAAATGTTAATGTTCAGTTGTTTACTAAGTTCCGACCAAAACAGGGGCCTCCCTGTGCTATGTGTTGTACAAATAACCAGCAAATAACAGCCTTTGACTGAAAGAACTCAGGAGGATTGAAACAAGGAACTTCTTTTTTCACTTTCTGAAGCAGAAAAAATGGAGTAAGTATGTGGAATGGTCAAACTTGCATAAGAAGTGTGGAACAAAATTAAAGGTGGAATTTGAGTCTTGGACTACTATTTTAACCATGAGGCTGTCATGGTTGAACTGGGAAACTGGATGGTGCAAAGTCAAAGAAGTCTCTAAAAAGGTTGTTGGGGTTTTTTTGTTTTGTTTTGTTGGGTTTTTTTGTTTGTTTTGTTTTGCTTTTTAAATTTGGTGCTGAAATCTTCTTTCTCCTTCTCCTTCTTTATCATCATAACAGCATCAACTTGGCAAAAACTAATAGAAGTTTAAAAAAACAGTCAGAACTCCTCCAAAAACTAAAGCTCTCATATTTTTGACATAAATACAGTGTCAGAGGGAAGGGTCTTAAAAAAGCCACAGAAATGGGAGACAGGTCAGGTGGCATTTTTCTGAATTGATATGACAATTCCTAGGATACAGCATCCTTGTGTACAGCTGAAGGTTTGTGTTATTTGGACGGTTGTATTTATTCAGGAGGTGGGAAGACTGGGTTTGCCAGCTTACAGCAGCAAACTCCAGGTTGGATATGGCAACTTGTGTCAATCATCAAAGACTGCAACAGCAACGTTGTAATATGGAAGTCTTACTACATGTGAGCTTTGTCTCCTCAGCAGTAAAATAATAGTTTGTGGGAAGCTTAGTTTAGAATATAAACTTTGTGAGGCAAGGTCTGTCTCATTTTGCAGCTCTTACCTGGTCTGTGAAGGGGTACATATAGAGATATAGACTATAGATAAATAGACTTTCTCCAACAAGTCATCAGTTTTTCTTGTTTGTGGCATGACAGCTAACTCTGACTCAGAGCATTGCACTAAAATGTCATGGATTTAACGTCTAGAACCTCAGAAAAGGAAAATTTTTTGATAGATTGCTGCAGGTTTTTCTTCTATAAATCCACTAATCTACAGACAGCTCCAATGCTGAAGGTTTTTGACTCATGCTGCATGCTGGGCAGTACAGAACAGAGTCCCAAGGGAAGTCAATCATCATCAGGAAGAATGTGATGCAAAGAGAGGTGGACTCTTGGGTTTTATTGTTGTTTCACCTTTTTTTGCTGGGGGAAACATCACCTTAGTGCAGAGTACAAAAGTAGTTTCAAGTAGTCGATATTCAAAGAAGCAAAATCACTTGTAATGAATCTATTGACTGCTGTGTTGAAAGAATTTACCTATGTGCTATTTAATTTTTTAAGCTAAATTTGAATCAGGCTGTAGGGGATATAATTAAGTTTAGATCAATATAATAGCAGCATTGGCGCTCTCTTAGCCCAAAGAGGATCTCTCCCCTGTATGGACAGAGCCTGTGGAAGGGAGAATTTCCAGAGAAGACTTTATGAGTGTCTTTTCCTGACAAACAAGGTTTAGTTTCTGACTTGACTTGATGACCTTGGGTGCTTCTGGATCTGCAGGTCAAAGTGCATATTGCAGCTCTGTCCAGGCAACTGAGAGGGCAGAGGCTTAGAAATGTGTCAGCCCTCTTTCTCCCCTTCTGCACCCCAACTCCACCACTTTGCACCTTGATTTCTGCAGAAATCAAACCTGGACAGGCCAGGAGCTGTGGAATGCTCCAATCTTATATATTATGTTGGTGATCAAGGAAGATGAACCCCACAGTGTGACTCTGCATATTACCATAGAAATTACTTCCACATGTTCTGGTACTAAAGATGTTTTAGCAGTTTTTAGGACTTCTGTCTCCTTTAAGTGTTATCGTGCACGTGTACCTGCACATGTCTTCCCTATGCAGTTAGGCACCTAGGTCTTAAAAAATAGTCTTTCCAGGAAGTTTGTTAAAGTCAGTTTCACTTGCCTTCTACATGACCATGAAGTGTACTCAAAGAGATTTCCATAGCGTACTCTTAAATTGTGTCCAATTTCCTCAACACTAATGCTGCATTTGCTGCCAAGAAAAGCAGACACATCTTTCCCAAATGCTAATACTCTGGATTAAGAGAAGATCCCATTGTTTTCTCTACCTCTTTTGAAATACCTGTAGTCTTCAAACTCATTTGATAAAAAAAAAACATGTATCATGTATTTTATTTCTTTATAATAGGATGGTAAAGCATGATAATAGAAAATGGTTAGAGAAGTTAAATTTGTATTTAAAATCTCCTTTGAAGATATCATATGCGGTAGCAAAGCATTTCTGTATGGTACAGTCGGACATAGTTCAACACCAGTGTATTCTGTTTTCTGCACAGCTGAAAGCCTTTTCTAACAAACTTTCTGACGTACTCAATGCATCTCATCAGAGAGAATTAAGGGTGTTGTTATGTAACAGCCTTAACTCAAGATCACTAACTCAGTAACCTATCTCAGTAACTCGATCATCTGTCTCGTTTACAGTTACTCGTTTTCACTTATTTTTTAAGTGAACTTAGCTCTCACTTACTCCTTACGCTCATTTTCAGCATGATTAAACTGACTTAATTTCTAATGTATGTGTCCCGATTGTGTTGGGAGCTCAGGATGGTGGTTCAGAAAGTGCCTGTGCTCATTTAAGAACATTCTACCTCCATAAATTCAATATTGCAGTTTGCTTAGTCAATACCTAGATAATTTTAAATCCCTCCCTTGATCAATGTGTTGGCCTTTTTATAGACTCCTTAGTTCACTTCTTTTTTCCCCCCAGGAATGTAAAGCAATAGCTGACTCTTCTCTCTGCTTGGTTTATTCTTAATGTCAGTGCAGGTAGTCTCTATGTCAGGCAAATAGATTCTTTCAAGAGACCCTAAACATTCCTCAAAGAAATATTTTGCTGTAAATGCAATTTGCAAAGTCCGTTCCATCTTTTGCTAGATTTGTGCCTACATTAACTGAAAATACAAGCTATTTTAAAATCTGGAAATAATCATGTTTCCAAAATCTGTATATACACAGTAAATATGTAGGAGAGCTGAATGTTTTAGGTTTCAGATATATTTAGGGAATCTCAGTCTACAGCCAGACAATATAACCCCACCAGATTTTAGGCAAACATGAGGGAAGTTGTATTATGTACAAAAATCCCAAAGATGTTGCTGGAGCAGAACAAGTTTCTCTCAGTGAATCTGTTACATGCTCCATTAAAAAGTCCAAGATGCCCAGTGAGACTTTTGACTCATATGTTCAGCTGTCAGCCAGACCTTTGCCTTGAGCCTTGAGGTTTTTTTTGAAGAGTTTGGCAAGATTTAATAAGCTGTGCACAATACTTTGCATTGTCTTCCGTCAGTCCTTTCATGCAGCGCAGTCACCAAACCCTGGCTCCCTCCAGTGATTGTCAGCCTCCCTGGGAGGCTGGTGTTCTTGGCAGAAAGATGCAGCCACACTGCATCATACAACCATTTTTTCAACACTAATTCTTTTGGTTGATTGCTAAGGGGGTAAGATCCATTTGCAGATGATATTATCTTGAGGTTGGTTATTTTTCATGGGAATCCAGAACAGGTTGATGACACAGTCCTCTTTGCTGATTTTCTTAAAAGGGGCATATTGCTCTGGCTTCTGAATAAGAAAATATTAAGCAGTTTAACTGCCTAATACACAGATGATAATTTGAGATTATAATCTCCCATGTGTTAATTTACACAAATATGGTATAGCTGACCAAGGATGAAATATCAAATCCTCATGAAGGTTCATGATGGTGCTGCTTAAATGATGTACATACTTCTGCAGGATCAGATATTACTAAACATTAAGGCTTAGTTAACCCCTTTTTTGACAAGTCAGAGAAACAGGCTTTGGACAAGGTCTACTTTCTCCTTGCTTTGTTTACTGATTAGACCTTGCTTACCACACACTAACTTTCACCCATTGATTTCATAGTTCTATTAGTTTGGATAGCTTCAAACACATGCCTTGTAGATGATGGGAACAGATAAGTACGAAATGCTGATTTATTTTTTTTTCAAGCAACCTTTTGACGCTGTTGAATGAGAAATGAGATTTTATTGTCCCAGCTGGGATGGATAAGGTCATTCAGTCATTACTTGTTGCCACAGTAATCTAAGGCCTCTCAGAGAAAACAGAAAAGAAGCTTAGTCCAGGCTATTGTGAAGTTGTTTGGACTATTACCCCATTTTACTGATGCACAGAAGAGATAACCTCCCTGTTACCTCTTTCACTACTTAAGGTTAGGTCTCAAGTGGGATCCATTCTTCTAAAATATTCCCGAGTCTATCCATTTGTTCCCAAAGATATCCAAGGATCCATTTGATATCTGTTTTTTTCCCCCAGTGAGAAAGTAAGGGGCGGGATCTTTGAAAGCTGGCTATTTATTTATCTAAATGATTTCTACAGAATTTTGTATTTCCTAGATTTAGAATTTCCGGTAAGCCTGTTTTTGTTATTTTTACTTATAGTAGCATTGAGGCCTTGGCAGACGGGCAGGTATATGACAGAAGTGAATGCGAAGAGATATATTTCAGTCTTGAATGGGAAAATGACAAGCCTTGGCCAAGAAGTTGCCCTGTCTGAAGCTAGTTTTGGGTTCTCAGTCCTTCCACTTGGCACTAGTCCCATTTGGCACTGTTAGGTTTTTTTACAGCTAGACCCATTTCTCATCTGCAGCAGTAGTTCTTCAGCACTGTCATTTATGGCATCCTAATTCTCCACTTCTCATGAAAGTCACCTCTGACTTGCAAATGCACCTTTTCCAGAGACTTCAGCCACCTGCTTGCTCTTTTTTTTTTTTTTTTTTTTTTTTTTAAGTTGGTCACAATAATGAGGACAATATAGACACATCTTTTCAGATACTTTTACTCCCCACCTGGTTGTGGGTGAAACTGGAGGTGTTGATTTAGCAAGCGTAGTCCCACATAGTTGGGGTCTGGGTTTCTTTCTCTGTAAACCATGCAAAAAATTAAGATCAGTTGAGGTATTTTTGTGAATAATCCCTTACATTGTATGGTTAGGGAGACCAAAGACCAGAAGGCCTCAGGGGAGGCCACCCTCTTTTGAAATTTGATCCCTTCATTGTTTTGTCCAAGCTAGAGTCTTCCGACCTTCAGGGCACATTATAAATCTCTGCTATTCATTCAGGCTCTTGCTATGGAGCATTCACTGAGGAGAGAGCAGTGGACTCTGTGGTTTCGATGAAGTTATTCAACCTTCTTTAATTTTTCATATATGTGCAATAAAGCACATCACATGAAACATTTTGTACCCTGATAATACTACACACATAAATTCTGAGGATGTAAAAGGTGAAAATAGGTTTGATTTTATCCCCATTTGCACAATTCAGAGCAACACAGCTCGGTACACAATTTAAAATCCCTCTAATTAGCACACAAGGTGGCATTGCTAGTTTTTGCTGCGAGGGATGCTTTCCTACTTTTCCGTCTGTGCTAAGAGAGGTCCTCTCTTATGATGGTAACCAGGGAAAGCATAGTTCCACATCCTGTCTGAAAGTTTTCTGCTCTTTTTGTTTGTGATGCCTTAAAAAAAAATGTTACTTGTGCAGCTGTTTGTGCTTGGGTGACAGATCAAAGGGTATCTTGCAGTTCCTCATACAGTGAATAGATAGGACAGATTTCAGCCCACAAAAGATGGAGCTGCCAGTGCAATATGTCAGTAAAAAGTATCAGTTGCTTTATGGCACTGGGGTCAGGATGAGAACAGAAGTTATGATAAGGTAGTGGGTCAACAATTTGAAGTGAGATGGTGTCAGAACATCCTGTAACCATCACAGAAGAAGTTAAATGAATGTGGACATTGAGATTCTTTTTTGTCTAATCATGCCTGCAAAATCCAATAGGCATTTGACCATTTGTATTTCTAACAGGCTTAGCTCTGGATGACATTAAGTTTTTGGTTTACAATTTTGAGTTTATGTCTCAGTGCTCACCCTCCTTTCACTTCTTTCTTCCTTTGCCTCCTTGCCACTCATAAGCACAGACACTCATGTGTACATGCAGAGATAGAAGCTCTGTGAATTTAAGTCTTTTTTCTCAGATTCCTTTGTATGTTGTTATTAAACTAGAAAAGTATCTATGTTATGATTTGTGTTGTTTTGCTCCATTGTTGTGTCTGTATAAAGGGGCTAACTACACTGAACGCTGAAAGGAAGAATGCATTCTTTTGTATTATAGCAAGTTGTTAAAGGCCACCTGCAGACTTACAACAGTTGCAATGAGTATGAAACATTATTAAAATTAGTGCCTTATATAATTCATGAAAGATACCTCTCTGACATCTGATAGATTTACATCATTATGGGTCAGCTCTGCCATGTTTCTTTTTACTGACCTTAGTCCATAGTGTCCCACTGAAGACCAGAGAGACAATTCTTAGATGAAGGTATTGCTGAAGCAGGCAAAAACTAGTCTGTCCCTGTACTGACAAATTAAAATTTTTAAGGACACAGCATGCTGAGGCTGTTCATGCTTTTTGTAGGTTCATGGAATAATCTAAATTTAATAAATGGAGAGGTTAATCAATAGCTACTGCAGTGACTTCACAGGCAGTGCATGACTTCAGCAAACACATTTTGTTACAGTAGGAGTTCATAGAAGGCATTATCAGGGAAACCAACCAGCAAGGAGTTTGAATAGTCTAATCTTGAAGTAACAAAAGCATGAATAACCATTTCAGGCTCTGGATCAGATACAACAGGCTGCAGAACGGTGATATTCTTTAAGCACACCCAACAGGATTTGGATTAAACCCAGGAAATAAAACAAAACCCTAGGCAAATTGCTATTAAAATACAGACAACATCAAAGGCAATAGCAAGGAAATAAAAAGACTGGAAGAACTGTTTGGTGTAAGGATAACTTATTTCATTTTATCAATCTTTGTGCATAAGAAGATTTTTTTAGTTTCCAGGAGCGCACATTTGACAGCGATGATTATGTCAAAATGACATGCCATTTTTTCCCTTTTCCATTGATCCTCATTTCCTTCTGTTAGTTGAACAATTAGATGTTTCTCCATTACTGGGTTCAGGTTTTGTTCTGTTTTTCTCTTTTTCTTCTTTCTCAAAAAACTTCTTGATGTTAGGAGAAGGGAAAGAAAGATGTTCTTACTCTCCTACCACATAAGTCAGAAGGCAACCAGAAAAGTAGAAAGATATGAGCTCTTTACTGGCCAGGTGATTGTGCATTTCATGTACAACTTTCATGTGCAGTTAAGGCAGCAGAACATCCTTCTCCTACTATGCAAAAACTAAAAAGATTGAATCTGAGGTCCATGATAATCAGTGGCAAAATTCCCATTGTCTTAAGAAGAACCAAACCTCACTCAATTTTGTTGAATTTAAATTGATAATTGTGCTAATCATTAAAGCACTTAAAGCTATAAAAGCCATATAAAGTTTTAACAGCTCCCTGATTTTTAATGAAGACTGCACGCAAATTTGTAAGGACAGACTCAGGCTCACTGCCCATTCAGCAGCAGCTGCCTTAGTGAACCTTCCCAAGAGTTTCTCTACTTCTCTCATCAGCAGGCAGGTAGCACTCTGTACATTTTGTGGGAAAGGTTTTGGCACACAAAGCTCCAGACCAAGGGCCAGGGACAGTGAGGTGTATCTCTGGCTCTGCTGGTGAACAGCTCTCATGGAGATGGAAACATGTCATGTTGCTGGGATTCTATTTCTCCTTCTTTCCACACAATCAGTGCCCTGTCCCCTGAATTCAGGGTAATACCTCTTCAAGATGTGAACCACCTTCCTTTAAGTCTCTGTTCAATTCCTGGCACAAGTGAAATTCAGACAGTCAGATAGTCTTTTAATTGCCACCATGAAACAATAATTCATAAGATAAACCCACTTTCAGTTCAAGCAGTCCAGTAAGCTCTAACAATCTCCTTCCCGAAGGAAGGCAGTTCAGTAATGTATTAAAAGGTTCTCAGGAGCCAGGCTCCAGCTTTGTTACACATCCACACACAGGAACCTAATTAAGGGCTTTATACAAAAGAGATGAATAATTTCTCATTAAGTTAGGGCAAGTGCAGTATCAGTTATAATTGGGGAAATCTGCATGAATATATCTCCAGTTGTTACCTGTCATCAAAGATGCCAACATCAAAGTTTTTGTTACAAAATCACCTATTTTATATTTGCACTTAAATACACACTGGGGGTTTTGCTAAATGCTGACTGTCAGAACAAAGGGTCAAAGCTTAGTGCATATGCATAAATATGCTACTCTAATACCTTTTATTTATTTTGGTATGCAACAACCTTCTTCCATCTGTCTCACATCTGCTGCTCAACAAAACAAGTAAATGTCAAATCAAAACAGGGAATCCCCTTTTTTCACACTGCTGCCACTATGCCCTAATCTAACTTCTAATGAGGAAGCAGGAAGATTCTTTTATTGATTTTCTGTTGGATTTTTTTGAGCAGAGAAAACTGAATTAATTAGCATGTGTTTACTGACACCAGAGTTAAGTTCTGGGAACTGTCATCTACATCATCCCTTAAGTCCATTTCCGAAGCAAATTTTAGCTTTGGATGTCTGAAAAAAAGAGAGGTTAAGCACCTTCCATTTTTTCCATGGTAAGCAATAGTCGGGATGCAGGAGAAGACAAACTCCTTATCCTGTTAAGAGTCTAAGCCCCCCAAAAGTAAAACAAGGTCTTGGAACCCACTGTCTAACAAGAAGTCCCATTGCTTGCAAATCCAACAAGCACTTCATGCTAAAACAGATTAGCTAAATCTCCACGGTGAACTGTGCTATGTAACTTTCTGTGACACACCAACAAAAGACATTTCTATGAATAAACACTGATTTGACAGGAAGTTAGACAAATCCATTCCAACATCTATCTTTGGCATTCCAAAAAAAAAAGGTAGCATTTGGAGAAAAACTAAAAAAACCCCACACTTGTACAGAGCTCCAACCAGTTGTAAATCTTTACCGTAACTGACCTGGTGCAATGGAGCTTTTATAATTGCCAAAAAGGAAGCCTAGCACAAAGGGTGGAGTTCAGAAGGACAGTCCCCTGAACACCAACACCAGTCAGTGTCCATCATGCAAATCTGTTTTTGCTTTGGGCAGCCATACCTTATGTGTTGCTGGGCAACATCTCTAAAACTCTCTGCTCCTTCAAAATTACAGCACAAATAGTTTTTTCCAACATAATTGTTGCTTGGCCTTGCTTTGACAATTCAAAGGAAACAGACATATCATGGCAGATTTTCCTCTGAGCAGATACTTGGATATTTCCTAAGCATGCTTATATCTTCCTATGCTTTCAGCCTGTACCCACAGAATGTGGTCTCCCACCTGAGGTAAGGCTGTTGTCCCACATTCTTGATATTCTCATGGTGTTAGCTCAGGTGTCTTGTGGTGTTAGCTATATGACACGGCATTTTGCAATTTAACATGACCCTAACTTCCTATCCTTTACTACAGAGCACTGTCAGGCCGCAGGGGCTGGCCCAAGGGCAACCTAAGACAGTTCACAAGAAAAATAGACTCCTGGGACCCATTCATCCCTGGCACCATCTGTCCCACTGACCTGAAATTCCAAATTATGAATGTGAAGTATACGAAAAAGAAAAGACATCTTGCTGTTTATAAAACTACTGGTTAAAGTATTTCCTTCTCTTAATTAAAAAAAAAATAAATATTTGAAGTGAACAGATACAAACAAGTACCCTCAAACTGGTTCGCTTTGGTTAATCAATTCCACACAGAAAATAAATTCATGCAAATCTAAGTTTTCACAGGAAGACATCTCTTCAGTGACATGCTCATGAGGTCATTTGTTTCCAATTAATAAATCAGGCAGTTCTAGCAGCAGCATACTTGCTGACGTTAACCTCTTTAATCAACAGTTCATTTGCTTCTTGGAGGAAAGCTATCCTCCACATGATTGCTATTTTCTGATTAAGAATATGCTGAAGACATTGAACACAGGACACAGAAAGGTTTCAAGAAGGGCTGGTGTTTATTCTGCCCAGTGGAGCATGTTAGAAGGCTTCCCTTATAACCTACAATACTGTGTTTTTGCCTAGTAAGTCTGTGCCAACAAAGCACAGGAAATGTAATTTCTAGCACATGAATGCTCGGAAAATAGATGATCAAGGACCAACAAGAAAACTTCACAATGTGGGCATGTGCTCCTTTGCATAGGGGAGGCATGAAGACAAAATATAGCTTCATTGATATATGAGAGAAATCGAAGTTTCTTAACTTACTTTTGTAATGACATCCACTGATCTAGCGGGCCAAGTCATACAGACATTCTATGCATTCACCACATCCTTGGAATTTTGGAGATTTCATGGGTGGAAACATTCAGAATAGTAGTAAGAAGAGAGGATGGAAGTCAGAAGTCTGATTTTTTCCCACTGAAGTCAGTGGCGATGCTGCTATCGGTTTCAATGCAGCAGCTTCAGACTCTCGCTGTAAATAACCAGTTTGTTGGTTTCAGCCGAGCCAATCAACAAAGAGTTTCACTGGTATGCGAAAGATCTTGGCCTGTCGTGAAAGTTCTTACAGCCTCTTTTTACACTTCTGGGCTTCAGTGCACGTACCGATTGCATCCTGCACACACCCCAGTCTGAAAGTTGTTTGTTCCATCCCAGGCTGCCCTTGACCACTGGTGTCCCCCTGGAGTGAGGTGGCCCAGGAGGGACAGCGTGTTGAGCAGGGCACTGAAGCCTACCAATTTAAACACAACCTATGCCTGCTGCCTTCGGCTGGCAGAGGAAACCTGTTTGCAAGCCAGAGGGTGCTTTCTTTAACCAGTACCACTGTGTGGGAGCCAATCATCAATACATGGGGTCTATTTTGGTCTTGTTTAATTTAAATTTAAGTACTGAGAGGCTTATCATGAGTCGAAAACACTTCATTTTCAGCGTTGCTACAGAATGAGTTGTAAAAGCAGCCCTTGGAGAGAGTTTATAATTGTACCACACAGTTTTGAGCTCAACTTTTAATGCAGTGTGCAAACAAACCTGATTAAAGAGGATATCCAAAGAGGAAAAAGCACAACTTTCTTTTAATTTTCATTGCCTTGACATTCGCAGCTCAAATACTTTCCATTGTGTGTCATGAAAAATTATAACTGTGTGTATAGCCTTCAAAGCAAAACATACACTTTCGTTTAGCCCTGGTCCCAATTACTTGGTCCGTATCACCAGGTAAATGGTGGGTATTTGGTGCATGTTCAGTCACTCATTCCTTTGGGGCTTTTGAGAAGGTGAGAAAGTATTTCTTTAAAAACCTTTTTTGAAATCTAATGGTTTATACCTGTCTTACACTTGTTTCTCTATTCAGTTACTATGAAATTCAAAAGGAAAATACGGAAAGATCCTGTGATGCAGTGAATTTATAACTGGAGGAAAAAAAGGGGGAGAAATCCAATGGATTATTTAAAACCTGTTGTTAAAAATCAGAAGACTGCAACAGAAATCTTATAACTGGAGACTTTAAAATTAAAACTCTAAGTTTTCTCTAAGTGTTAAAATCTGATTTACAGGTGAGGCAGGGTGATGGTAATTCATGTTAAAAGGGATTCAGGTGTTCTTAGTAATGATATTACTGTAATAACTGGAAGCTGCAGTAAGAGTTTATTCTTCCATTGCTTTGAACACTCCATTAAAAAGCAAGGAAGCAAAAAGTAGTCTGTGCTCCAGAGTGTGTGTGCATGTTTCAAGGAGGTAAATGTAGATGGAACAGATAAGATAGAATGGAAAAAAGGAGAATGAAAAAGGAAAAGTGGGGGTTAAATACATAAAAATGAACATATGGCTAAAATTGATTGCATCAATAGTTTCAGCTCACCTCACGCTGAATTCTTTAGTCTTTCATTTCCTGGTTTATGAAGGAAAAAGAAATAATGAGAATGCAATGAATAATGCATATTCATATGTCAGCCTGAGAGTAGAGACTAGCACTTTTGCTAATTTGTAATTTAACAATATTCTGTGGAATGAACAATGAAATTCTCTTAGTCAGGAGTCTGGCTCTGAGTCATTATGAGAGACGTAAGCTCACAAGTCAGCTTTCTCTTCAATTTTTGGGAAAGTCCTTCTGTTCCCAGACGTTAGATGCTCTAGTACTTGGCAATTAAGAACACTGCTGAGCTTTCACAGAAGTCACTTCCTGATTGTTCCTTGGCTTTTGCTGGCAGATTTCTTCATGCAGAAGAGTTCTTAATGGGAGGCTACAATGAACCGTCCGTTTAAGAGAGATTATAAGGAACAAATGGAAAATGTGCAGGTAAACAGCAGCATTAATAAGAGGTAAGCCTGTTATGCAAATGAGTTTAATGAAAAAGTTTCCAGTTCTTTCAAAATTGATTAAACATCAAAATAATTTTTAATATTTTATTTTTTATTTTTTTTCTCAGTGAAATAACTGGACTATAAGAGGGTTTTTTTTCTTTTAATATTACTTTTATTGTCTCTTTCTCCAGTGTGAGACAAAGTAAGAAAAATTTGGTGTAAGAGAATTTCATCACAATTTAAAATGAAATAAGCAGGAAATATTTTTTCAAATTCTAATGCTGAAAATCTTCAATATAAAAAAATGCAACCAAAACAATAAACAACCCACCATATTCTTCCAGCAAATATGTTGTCAAAACCTAGTTTTTCAACAAATTCTTCATCTTGGTAAAATCAGTGAGCTCTACAATCCAGAATACAAAGTGTCAGGCTCTCCTGATTAAATGATACCATTGGGAAAATTTTCACAAGTGAAAATACATGTAGTCAAAGAAGAATCAGGCAAGGAGCTGGAGGCTGACCTTGGGATGTTTGTAATCTACCCCCAGAGCTGGCTTCTAATAATGAATTCCTGTACTCGCTTCTTGAGGCCTCTAACTTAGAAAAATGTGTGGGGACCATAAAAGCAATCAGCTGGAGAGCACCTCCTGAAGTACTTTGTGCCTCTCTTTGATCCCAATGCAAATGCACAGGCCTTTCGTAATGTACCACACAATTTATGGGGGAGCACCATTCCTGAGCTACTGCACCTCAACCTGATATAATTTTCTCAGTCCAGAGAAGATTGTTCTCTGGATCCCAAGATTTCCGTTTCTAGATGGATGCCCCCTCTTTTTATCTGTGAAAATACTACCTATGATTTGTAAGCTACTGTTCCGTTTCCAAAAAATCCATACTGTAATACATGTGCAGAGTTTCACAGCGGTAGTGACATTATGCTGATGATCTCAGGCTCCATGAGGGAGTTCGCATCTCTTGTGGGACAGACTGATACCTGGCAAAAGCTGTGTCAAGCTTGCCTGCCTCCTGCCCTCATGAAAGGATCCTTGGTCCCAGAGCTTCCTTCCATTTTTCCACCAGTATTAGCTGTGTGTTACCTAGCTTCCTACAATCCCCACCACAGTGCACACATTTTCAGGCCCAAAGCATGTCCTGGAGAGAAAAACGGTGCTTTCCCTTTCCGCAGAACTCCTTTTCCATTTCTTTGTTGAAGGCTCTGACTGAGCTGGCTGAAGTGGTACCAAATCCACCACTCAAGCACAGGGTCCGAGGCAGCTGGTCACCACCCTGCCTTGCCAAGGAACATCGCCCAGCTCTCGAGTTTCAGCCCTTCATTCCCTCCATGCTGAAAATACCTCCCTAGAAAGAAGAGGGCGTGGAGGGTTAATGTTTGAGGAATGCAAGACCAGCATTAATGCTTGTGGCAATTAGTGACTCAGTGGATCTTCACATGCACATAAATTTTCCTGAGGCTTGACACAGCCAATGCTTAGGCATACAGGGAATTTTACTTACCTGAAAATTCTCCTTTTACCTGATAGGACTGCAGACTTCAGTAAAGTTGGTCACACATATAAGGACTTCAAGCTTCTAAACCCAAAGCAGTAAAATCAACTGCATTTACAAAACCTTACTTTGAAATACAACCCTGAAATGTAAAAGAAATCAACCAAGTAGAACACAACCCCACTTTGAGCTCAAGAGAAGTCAAAACCCCTAATCCCTCACTACTGACCTAGTTGCCATGCAATGGTAGGTCCCTCACGAGGTGCGTAATCTGCTACAAATGATGATCTTGTAACACATACAAAGAGCATTTCTGGAATGTTAACACACACAGAACTTATAATATCCATTTTATGCCTCCTTCATGCAAAAGTAAACTGTATTTAAAGGCATTATACATGCTTGCTATGTAATTACATTAATCAGAGAGAGCTGCTTCTCTGCGTTCCCCTGCTGTTGCCATGGCAGCATCCCCATGTTTGCAAAGTGCAGGGCACCCGTTCTTAATTATACTTACAAAGCAGCTACGTTTCAAAGGAATACAATAAATACAAAGTTAAAGTGAGAATGCTGCACAGAAGTGATACGAACAAACACATTTTTATCACATCTCCGTCTCATGCACACTTTGCACCCATTATTAGAGTGCTCTGCTTAATTCCCAGCTTCCTTTTGTGCAATTGAGGAAAACTCCAGATTTTTGTCTGTCAGAAAATGCAGTCTCTGTTGCAGGCCTGAGAGTTATCCCTGCTTCTAAGCTGGGAGCTTCTAAGCTGGGAGCTGATCGCTAGGAAACCAAAGCAGTTTAGAAATATCTTTTAGTTTGCACTGATCAAAATATGGCAACTGGGGTCTCTTCTTACTCTCCACTAAGCAATGCAAATGCCATCACTGCTGTCCATTCCCACTGGTGCCCCGAAGATGCCCAGTGAGTTGCCTCCCTGCTGCAGTCATGTGTCTCAGTGCCATCATGTCGGTTTTGGTGACAGTGAAGGTCTCACCACAAACAGTCTGAGATGCCAACATGACACTGATCAAGCAGAACATATTTCCTATACCACACATAAATCACTGGCTCAAGGCAGCACATGCCACCAGCACAGTCCTGGCTTCCCTGTGGATGAATAACGTGGAAATTGCAGTCAACATGGAAATTCTTACCCTTATAAAGAAATGAGGGATTCCCTCATTCTGAAATGGATGTTCTCCCTCAAATTGAACAGAGTTTATACAGATGCTGGGTTGCAGATATGAATTACGCATTTTCTGAGGGTGGAACATCATGCAATTTTAGTGTTATTCAAGCCACAAAGATCCACTGGGGGAGAACTAATTAAAATATTTCAGAGTTCCAGATTTACATTTCTTAAGCTTGTGAGCAAAATGAAATTGGTTGTATCCAATTTACATGTCTGCAATCATACCATGAAAAACCTGTCAGATATCAGCTTTTGGAACTGAAATCTCGGGGGGAAAAGCCAGGTGTTCTGGAAAATTATGGTGTTGCTTTGGTGTCATTTCTGCATAGCTAATTCTGAAATAAATCTGTGCTGAGGTGTAGGGGGCACTGTTTTACTGCATGTATGTAAGCAAGGGTGGGAAAAGCCATTGGATCTGACTTACAAGGCAGAAGCTCTATTTTCCAGCTTATTTATTTATATTCTTAGTTTCTTTTCTTGTGTGTATTTATCTTTCACCTTGTGCATGGAAAATTGTGGTGTTTTCACCTGGGTATATGCACTCAGCCATAGAAAAGAGAAGCAATACTGCCTTCTTAATGAACCGTGCTCTGACTTAATTATCTGGGTAAACAATGTGGCTTGGACATGGCTGGCATATAAGGACATGTGGGCAGTGATGTTTCTTTTATTTTAAAAGGCAAAGTCACTCTATAATTTGGCCTGTGAGCTGCAGCCAGACACTGTGTTCTTTCTGGCTCTTTCTATTTGTCCTGTCCAGATAGTTCCACGACTCCCTTAAAATTGCAGTGACTTATAGATACACTTTCAGTCTCATCTGACTCTAGCCTGCCAAGATGGGTTGCAGAAATCCTCGAGTCACCCTGGCCAGACCTGTGGAGTGGATAGGAGGCCACGAGATCATTGCAAGGCAGAAGTTAGCTGTTTCTTGCACCACATGCTGATTCATGCACAGCACTGCGCTCTGCAGATGCACTTGCTTTGCTTGCTCTGCCAGCAGAATAAGAATAATGCTGGAGTGGTTTGGATTACTAACATGAGGGATTTTCTTTTGCTCTGCCTTTGTGCAAGCTCACATTAGCACAGCTTTTGGTCTGTGATGGTGTCTCCACAGATTTAAGAAACATACTGTTGGAAGCGGAAACTACATGATTAAGATTGATTTCTCTCTATGAATATTTGAGAACACATACACACACATATGTGTGTATGTATAGAAGTATATGTATAGATGTATAAGTACATGTACATGTGAAGCCTGACCCACTACCACCTTTATGTAGAGCACAGATGTTACATAATGCTTCCAGCCGGGAACAGAGAAGCAGGGATATGACTAAGCAACAGAGCGTGACTTATGAATAACAAATTGTGCATATTCCCAAAGATATTTCTCTAGCTGATCTCCAAGGAAAGATATCTGGAAAAAAAACCACATTTGAGAAATCTCCTGTCTCCTAGAGGATTGTGAGGAGATACTGGAGGACAACGAGCTAACAGAAAAGTAGACAGAATTTATTCCATATATTTACATTGCTCCTTGGAGTTTACTCATTTGCCTCTGACAGTAACTACAGCTATTGATTCAGATGATTAATATGTGGGTCAAGAGTTTTCACCTGCTGTGCAGCGGCAAGTGTGGTGTGATTGAACTCCAGTTTGTAGCTGAAAGCAGAAAGCAGACCCTTCAGAGGCACCAGAGGACAGTTTGAGGCAGATTAAGACTCAGTAGGATGAGATCTAGGGAATTCGGTCTCCTCCTACTACTTGACCAGAAACCTGCATACAGACACCTACAGCTTTGTCACCTTGTGGTGTTAAAAACCCTCTCGCCTTGCCTCTTTCCATTGTTAGTACCTCCTGTATGAACTGGCATCTGAAGAGGCCTCTGAAGATATCAATTTGCACAGCAAGGGCCCTGTAAAGTGGCAGCATCAGCAAGGCAGGCACTTCTAAAATCTTTGAGCCAGATCCTTGTCTAGAAGAAATCTGCAGAGCTCCAGTGCCACCAATAAAGCTGTGCCAACTGACTCCTGCTGGGGCACTCAGCCTCAGACTGCTCAGAGAAAAAAAAATCTAATTGATGATAAAATAAGAGAGGAGGAGGAGAAGCTTTTAAATGCCTGAAAGATGATTTGGAGACAGAAAAGGAAGGGCCAGGGGCAAAGAAACAAGGGTGCGTTTGAAACGATTCAATAAGCAAATGGGGAAAAAGATGAAAGAAATATCACAGATAATGAGAGGAGGGTGATTACTTTCTGTCGCCTCTCTGAATCCACATTTTGTCAAAGCAATCATGGCTTTCCCATGGAGACAATATGACCGCCTGATCCAAGGAGCTGTGACTTAGATACGGCATCAGCTTGCAATAGCATCCTCTCAGCCCTGGGATCCTTGCTTGGCTTAGAGCTGATCGGGTGATTATACAACGTTGTTATCTGCTGAATTTCTAAAATGCTCCCCTTGGAGCGGGTGTGCCTACACAAGCACCGCAGGACAAAAGGGAGTGCTGAGCTCCAGCTCTCCTTTGCTGGTCAAACAAATCTGAGTCAGTACAAAGTGCTCTGCAGTTTATTGCTGGCCTCGCTCAGCAGGAGGGAGCACATGCCATGAAAGGTTGGCTCTGGAGCACAGCGTTTCTTTGGACTGAGCTCTTAAAGTCATGTTCTTCTCAAAGGCACAACAAGGCCAAGCCATTCTGCTGCCCTTTTCAGATGCTCACCAGTAGTGCTGCTCTCTATTTCCACTCAGATCAGCCTCCTCACCTGTTCTGGCTCACTCTGACTTTCCCCTTGCTTGTTCCCCAGGACAACACCATGTGATTTCATTTCGCCTTCCTAACAAGATCTCATTCTTTATCTTTTCCTGTCCCCTTTCGCTCTCCCCTCGTCTTGTAATCCCAAGGTTACTTTAGTCTGTCCATTTCATAGTTTGCCATGATCTTATTGCCCCCCATGCAGGGGACCATCCCTTGATAGGGATGGGTTCTTGCTTCCTGGGAGCAGGAATTTGGATCCTTGAGTGACAGAAAGCTCAACACAGTTCAAGGCTTCATCCAGTACAATATGATGCTGATCTGGACAATGAAGGCTGGGTAACCGCTGGTGTTGATTTTGTGGCTGATTGCAATCTGGGCTGGACAGGTTTTGACCAGACCAATTGGTTGTCTGTAACAGAAGCTAATAATTTTTATGATGGGGATACAACTTTGATCTTCATGTTACGCCTGAATATAAAAAAACCTAATAAACTACCTGAAGGAAATTAAATGAACACCTGTAATTTGCCTAGGAACGGTTCAAAGGTGTACTAAGGCTAAAGTATTTGAGGTCCACCATTGAGGGGGAAGGGATGCATGTTTGGGCATGCTGCTGAAATCTTTAGTTCCAAAAGAGTTACTACCTAATTTGGAAGGACTTCAAATATCTGGAAGATGAGCTCTGTGTGTATTTAGTGTCCAATTATCCAAAGAACTAAAATGAGTGCACACCATAAATCTTTCCTCAATGATATTTGTGTCGGAATTGATGATAAGGCAGCAGCATAGAAATGACAATTTGGACAACTCTCCTTTTTTATGCCTCATTTCATACCTTAGACCAACTCTCTGAGCCTCCCTGCAGCTGTCAGCTCTGTCGAGATTTATTCACCAGCAATAAAGATTCCAGGCATTCCTGGGAACTCGACTAAACATTTACACCAACTTGTTCCCCTCTTCCCATTAACCCTCACCTGTGCCCATGTCCTCTCTTCCCAGCTCCATTTCTCAGCAACTTCTCCCTTCCTTAGATTGGGTAGAGACTCCTCTTTCCTCCCATCAAACGCTTCCCTTTCTGAATATGGTCACTCTGAGAGTCATCAGGGGGAAAATATACCATCACAGAGACAACAGTGTTTTGGTTTTTTTTTTATCTTGGGGTTGACTTGTTTCTCTCAAGGTGTAATTGTACTGTGTAGCAGATGACACAGGTAATGTAGCTAAAACCAAGAACAGCTAATACCGACTGAACAACCTCCAGAAGTAGCACAGCAGCATTAGCCTAGCTCTGCTCTCAAGAAATAAACCTTAAGCACTGAGCTGGTTCCTCTGTGCCGCTTTGTATCATATTGATCAGCTTCAAGGGCTCTGCACACACCTCTCCTGCATGGCACAGGGACGTGCTTCCCACCTGGGAAGGGATTTAAAGTAGTTCAATATATTCTGAATTGAGAAATGGGAGGGAATTTCTATGCAGCCATACATGGCGACTCTACTAAAGAAATACATACTGCAACACTCCAGTTTCTTTCCTATATGGAATTTATTTCTGATTGCTTCCTTCTAACATCTAAGTGTACATGAAGAAAGCCTCTCACACTCTAGTGTCTCTTTGGTCACTGTTACTGAAAAAAAAAGAAGAGCTTATCATCAAACACTTCAATTCATGTAGCAAACAGTCCTATTTATCATAATCTATGTCAATGAGTTTTAGCAAGAAGAATTAGTTGTTTGGCAACTAACAAGAGTTGTAGCTTTTCTTCTATTGAATTTTTGCCTTTTTAGTGAAAAAAAGAGCATTTTCTAGATCTTGTACATTCTAATGAATGCACTAATATTTTATGACCTTTCTGTGCATGAGCATTCTTGTTTAGCCTATATCTTATACTTTGAAGAGTCATTTTAATGAAGAACTACACATGTGAATATTTTTCTTTAGTTTCATGAAAGTAAGCACTGTAACGCATTGCTAGTTTTAAGGCAGGTTGTACAATTTAAGATGTTTGCTTTCTTAGAGTAAACAGGCACTTCTAGTTCTGATGTTTAGTTTGGTCCCAAAGTATTACCTGCCATCCCCAGCATGATATTTACACAGAAGGAATGCAAACTCTCATCCAGCTCAAGTGATTTTTATGGTCCAGTGAGTAACAAGATATTAGTCACCAGAAGGTCTTTTGACCTCATTTGATTTTACCTTCTTTTCTGCTAATAAATATATTTTTCTGGTTATGAACTGCCTACTTTTTATGCAGGAAAAGTCACCTTCCTGGAAAAATCTGCCAAATGCAAGTCTCTTTCAGGCAGTTACCTTGAAAGTTAAGACAAATTAATGGTGTATTAACTCAGACACAAAGTTTTCAGAACAACAAGCAACAACCGCCCTAGCCTCATTCTTCTGACCTTTCAGCAGGTACAGGAATATGGAAGCAAAGGCTTTGAACACACAGGCCACAGGAAACACTTGAACTCCTGCATCCTTAATCCCTATATTTGGGATCTCCAGCCTGTTTAGTAGGTGTCACCTCAGATCTTTTCCAGCTAAGCAGCAAAGAGGGCCATCTGGCCCAGACAGCCCTGGCTGTTGGAACAACAGCACAATGGTTTTGCAATCTGAACAGAACATCAAAAGAGACAGGTTGCAAATTCCTTGGAACTGGCACAGGGGAACACCTTTTCACTTGTGAGACAATGTTAAACAGGCTACTTGCATAATCCCAACTTCTCCCAGGACCTCTGCTGGAGCAAGGATCCAATCTGGAAGCAGCATCCTGCCATGTTAGCAGATGGGCATCAGTAAGGCAGGCAAAAGACCAGAGAAAAATGGATGTTGATGTGGAAGTCACAGAAAGGGAGTTCATCACAACGGAAGGATGTAGACAGCTGTTAACAAGTTTATATGGGCTGCAGTGGACATAGTTTTAACATGACTGCACACAAACAGGGAACTAGGATTAAGACCTTGACAACAGAAAAAGCAGGTTTTTTTATAATGTGAATCACCAGCAGACATCTACTGTTGTTTGTGGAAGCAGGTTCATTACCCTCTGTGGACAACACTGTCTTGTCACGAGAAGAGGCTGGGATGAGACACCTTATTGCCCAAGTTGGCGTATTATCCTTGCTGAGACCATATGCAGCTCTCTGCTGCTACTCAGCATGAACTAAGCCATCAAAATCTCCCTCAAAACCAGCAGAAAAAGCACTTCTCAGCTCCAAAAGCTCAGCTCTGCAGCCACTGCAGTACAACAGAATATTGTTGAGGGTTTCCTAACTATGAGCGGTAGGAAAAATGGTAGAATTAGTCTGTTTGCCAACGGGTAGTGCCCGATCTGCCAATTTAACAGTCAGCTGCTCTCTATGGATAATATAAGCTGCTCTCCTGCTGCAGTAATAGCACATTCTAATAAAATTGTAAGCTTTGCTGCTGAAACACACTATTGTGGTTCTAGAAACTGTGAGAGTTAGATGTAATACAAGCATTTTATTTTGTCAGCTTTCCTGACAGAGATCTGAGATGTGTAACTTCAGTGGGTGCAGTTGCTCTTCCCAGAGAATGTCTGTTCTGCCCAAGCTGTTAATCCTGCCACTTCTCCTCTGGTTTTTGATATCTGTATGCTTAGTTGCATATGGACATTTTGCAGCAGTGATTGTTAGGATATATTTTAATGTAGGTCATATTGGCACCCAGTATATTCTGAAGCCTTCTTCTACGCTTACAGCAAGAGAGCCTCTGCCACAAGCAACTAAAGGAGGAGATGAGAACTTTGAGTGCAAATTTAATACCGTTTCAGGGACCAAAGCAGACAGGTTACATGGAATTGCTATCTGCAGCGCTCTCAAGGAGGTGATATGAAAGTTTTCAGAATTGTCTGGAGATTAAAGGTACTCCATCTGAGTGCCTTGAAAGAACTCATTTTCTTAAGGGTTGTTGACTTTCAATTTCTGAGGATCCAGACTTACCAGGATGTTAAAAATGGGTCCCAATGAGTGGAAGAATGTGAGCACTAACATCTCTTTTGTCAGTTTGAGTTATATATGTTACTTTGCTATTATATTTTACCCACTCTTTGAGCCTTTTCTGGCTCCCACTGCTAAACAAACTGCAGCAAGCATTTCCTAGTCTGCTTTTATGTAATAGATTCCACCATTTTCAAAAAAAGAAAGAGATTTAATCTAGCAAAATCCTTCAGTTTGTGCATGTGTGCAAACATATAAGTATTTCTGTTGAAGTCAAGGAGGAATAGCACATACTTAAAGTGAATACAGAGTGAAACCTTTTGCTAGATCAGTCTTCACAAGGGCTGCTGATGAGACAGGTTAGGAGATGACTGGTATTGCTCAAGATACATCCTACCACTGCCTATGCAGTAGGAAGGCATAGCAGGAGCTGCAGTTCCTGGCGTAGTTCTCTCTAAATGGAGATTAAGCATCTAGAGTTAAGGCAATGAAGGGTTTGTCTCAATGGGAAGACTGATTTGGAAGATTAAATACTTAAGATGCCTAGCTTTAACATATGGAAACTCATCATTATTTACCCCTTGGACTGGCTCCACTGGAGGGATAAAACACACCAGGACTGATGCTGTAGTATTGCCCTTAGTCTGAAAGCAGGAATCTCTCTGTGGCACCTTTGTTTCCTCCACAGCACAAGGCAGGGTGCAAGTGCATCCAGAGGTCTTGCTGAGCATCATGGCACCTGAATTAAGGTTCAGAAGATACCGGAGACACCAGAGTTTCCAAAATAACATGCTTCAGAGCTCACATCCTTTTGGATGGATTCAGCCCTAATGTAACTGGCTGTCGGCTTTTTGCTACAAATCCACGTGTATGTTTCAGTCCTCACCTGGAATGACTGCTGACAAAACAAGGCAAAAATTCAATCTCTGTGTCAAGGCGCGCTGTGATTTTTGGAGTTTGTGCTGTGTTAGAAACTGAACTGCACTTTCTGGCTGACAGGTAAAAGCTGGTTTTGCTTGTGGTGAACCTGAGTTAGTTTAAAGAGATGACTAATTCGTGGAAATTTCTATTGTCTACTGCCCCATCCCCTTAGATTCTCAGTCACCTCATAACTATGCAGTTAGTTATTTTGGCCTTCCCAAAAGCAGGTCAGGTACACACTTCTAAGCAGTAGCATCACTTATTAAATGATACTAATACGCGACCCCTTAGTGGGTGCCAGCCTAGAAAAAAACAGCCTTACTGACAACAGTACACTGAGAGCTTTCTTTAGTTTTTTTTTTTGTGAAAGCTGCTGTTTGGGGAGTCCGGCATGCCTCACTGAAGACTCAGAGGAGTCACAGCTTCCTTGCCAGGGCTGGGACTGCAGAGGAGCCCTGAGAACACGCTGCTGGTGCGTGGGTGTAGCAGTCCCTCGACTGGTGGTAAAGTATTATGATTTTAGTCACTGGCAAAGGGGAGGGCAAACAAACAAGAGGAAATTCAAAGAGAAACATCAAACCACTGTAAGCAACCTGAATTATGCAGGAGTCATAGAGGGAAGACCAAGAGATTTGGATAGGAAAATTACTGAAAAATATATAGCAACATCTGTCTTGTGTCTGTATCAGACTTGAGGCAGAGCTGGGAAACCTGTTTTGATGACATGCCAGGCGAAACAAAACTGTTCCCTATCCCTCAAAGAAAATAAATACGCAAAAATGCCTCTCACTCTTTCTCCCGTTCTGCTGCAGTAACCCTTTCAGGCTTGCCTATACATATTTGCAGGTCTTACAAATGCAGGGGAGGCAGCACCAGCCCCACCAGCAGTGCTGATTCAGCCGGACTGGGAGCTGAGACAGACAGTGGGTAGTTGCCAAGGAGCAGGCAGCCTGATGCCGAAAAAGGGGAAGCTATTCCCCCGTCACCATGAAATATCTCCGACCCGGGGTGATTACCAAAACCCCATGCTGAAACAGTGGCTGACAAGCACAGGAATGGATGGGATGTGCTGTGAGAGCCAGATGGCCACAGGGATGCTGCCATCCCAGCTCTGGGGCTGGCAGAGCTTGGTTAGAAAATCTCCCTGTTCAGTCCAGTCGTTGCAGCTCTGAGCACAGAAATTACTCGGGGAGAGCAGAGAGGTGATGCCTGCTCTGCCTCTCCCGTGGCATTCTTCACTGAGAAGGTGGTTGGTCACTGAAACAGGCTCCCCAGGGAAGTCATCACAACACCGAGCCTGTCAGAGTTCAAGGAGCATCTGGATGATGCTTTTAGTCATATGATTAATTTTAGGTAGTCCTGCAAGGAGCAGGGAGCTGAATTTGAGGTGATCCTTATGGGTTTCTTCCAACTTGAGATATTCGATGATTCTATGGGGCTTTTTTTCTATAAAATTCATGAAGGAAAGGCTGTAGCAGTGGCTCTCCCTCAACTGGTTCTGTTTTTCTCTTTAGCAACAAACCCATAAGCTGAAGAGTGAGGTTGAGCCCCTTGAAGGGAGTGGTGCCAGGCCCTCACAGGGCACATGTGGGGCACATGGGCATCCCACAGGCAGCTCTGCACTGTGCTCGGTACCATCTGTAAAGATGCCAGGAAGCAAAACACTGTTCAGATTACATTATTAGAGACAGAGATACAGAGCAAAATATAAGCTAACAGTCTAGTTGTCCAGGGCAGTGTCATTATCATCAACCAATTATGATTTTTAAAAGGTACCTTGTAAAGGGATGGATTGAACATCTTTTGAGCATTTTGACAAAGAAGTGAGAAGATTTGGTGTCCTTCCTTTTTTTTTTAACCTTTTGCCTTTTAAAATAAATTTTATAAAGCTCGTTCCATTTTTCTGCCTGAAGTACATTAGTTTCTATGGAAACATTGTAGTCATTTATGTGCATGGTGTTTTCTGACATCCATATGTGGAGCATAAAGACAAGTTATGTCACTGTTGTGAAATGTAGGCATTTATGTGATGCTTATCATGGTTTTATGTGCAAAAGAGAGGATACCTTTAGATTGTTATATAAGAGATGCAAAAGTCCAGATAAAGGGAGGCAGCAATGTGCTAAGCTGTGGAATTTAACACACTCAATACACTGATAGCCACATTGAAGAAAAATGTGGGATTCATATATTTTTCAGATATTTTGATTTTGCATATTTAGTGCAACTATGCCTGTCTTTACTGTGTAGAGCAACTTTGAAACCTCTGTAAATGAATTACCACTGAGAGTCTAACGATGTAACTCATCTTTCCTGTGACAACATCCAGTATTGCTGAAGGAAAGATAAAGAAAACAATCATGCTGTTTCTTCCTTCATGAAAAAGAGAAAATTATATTGTAACACAATGTTTAAATAACAGAACCAAAGCCATTGGATTTCTAAATATCTCATTCAGTAACATAAAACAAGCTTCCAGCGGGCGATGCTTGTATCTTATGTTTTAATCAGGCTTTTATGAATCTTCATTTCATATCTTCTGAAGGGTTAGTGAAACCCCCCCTATGTGAAGTATGTTTTTAAAAGCAGTGCTATGGCAGTCTAGGATACTTAGAGATTAAAATTATTACTGTACCCTGGGCATGCTGTAGAGCTAGAGTGCACCCACACACAAAGCTTTTGGCTGCTACGTGTGAACACTGCAGTTTAGGAGGTAACACTTTGCTCATTGAAATCACCATAGTGTTGCTTCTTACCCATCTTTTACTTTTGATTCTTAATATTCAGAGCCATAATCTGACAATTTGTTATCATTTCTACCATTAATTTCCTCTATGAAGACATGGAAATCAGTTTCCTTGAATATATCTCTGCAATGCAAATTAAACTGCAACAGGAATATTAACCTCTGATGTACAAATCAGGCAGTGTTACACGTATTACCACAATACTAACAACGAGCAGAAAGCTGGAGCGATGTGACAGGTAAGATGAATTAAACCTAGAAAGAATCTAAAATTAGGCAGAGTTACTCGCTAAGATGACATAACAGCAGTGGTAATGTTGTCGCTTACTATGGACAACACAAAGAAAAAAATACTCTCTCAGACTCCTCTAGTGTGATGTATGGGATTCCATGTACTCTTTCTTTTTGAAAAATATGTAAATTTCAAATGTGTTTGATGAATCCTGCCTCACAGGAAGAAGTCATATTTTCTCTAAGAACAACTTAGGAGTGACATAAGTTTCTCTGTTATCTACATTTCCCTGTCAGACCACCTTCAAGCGCCCTTCTAGTGGATTTTGTAAGGGCTGCCAAGTCTGGCGGGAGCTTGAGGAGAGACAATTGCCCTGATGGTGTATGGCAGGACAGCTCAGCAGCTCCTGGAGCATTTACCCCCTCCTCAGCAGCAGAGCAGAGTTCCTGTTTAGCCACATTAGAGGATATGGGTAGGGCTGGGGTCCCAGATGGCTTGATACCATCAGAACCACTTGAGTTGAAAGGACATTTTAGCATATACTAATGTTTTTTTGTAGCCTGCAGCTCCAGCTTACTTTTTGCCATGTCTGAATTGGGTATGATTTAATCCTCAAATTCTCAGGGTAAGACCAAGGAAGCCCACTGTACAGGCAGGCCCTTATTACTTCAGGCCAAAGTTAATGGAAAATAAAAATCTGCTGGCACGGTGGCAAAAGAATCCAAATGGTTGAAAATGTAGGATTGTGGCACTAAAAGGAACAAGACGGTTGGGGGTTTTTTTTCCCAGCTATTCACTTCATTAGGACACCAATGACCTCCCTGAAAGGAGCATTTTCATCTGATATGATCATCATGATATGGCATTACCAGCTAGCTTTGGTTCTTCTGCACATGAGAGCTATGGTCACTTTTCTGGCAGCCCAGAGGGTCCTATTGCCTCCCTGTTCAGCCTCTGAGAATAATCACTGCAGCTCGTGATGGAGGTGAACACGAGCCACTGGGAAGAACAGCACCGCAAAGCCCTGCAAAAGCGTTGGTGAGTTTAGGTTGCCCTCACTTTGCCCTAAATCTATCCATTAGGCAAGTCCTTAGTGACATGTCAGACTTAACATCGTTCTTCTATAAGCTGTTTCTGGTTCCCTGGGGTTTACCATCAAGTGAAGGTTGCTGGGGTTCTGACTTGCCATGACTGTAGGGGCAAATATGGTGAAGAAGCCTTTATATTGTGCCTATATTGCCTGACAATGCATCTACAGTGGGGTGATCCCGCTCTAAATTAATTTTAGGTTAGGAAGCTATTTTTGGAGGGAAATGCTGAAATATCTGTCCTGATGCAGGGAAATCCAGCCTTGAAGTACAGGACTGGCAGTACTCTGGGATAAAGCTATTGCTGAGTGTAGGATTTATTTTGGCAGTGCTTGGTACACTAAGCCCTGTAGCACAGCTTCAACCCCACTTTTTTTTTTTTTCTTTTTCTTTCTCTTGTCCTTCCAAGGAGAGCTGTCTGTCATTAGCAGGAATGTCAGATAGGTCAACTGGGCAGCAAACAGCCTAGTAAAAGAAGAATGAGAAATGTGGAGTGAAAGGAAAGGCTGAATATTTATCTTGGTGTTGGCTTTGGGAATGGTTCCAGACCTCAGCTACATGATGTTGTGTCAGTGATGGAGACAGCAAATCCACCAACCATCTCTCTGAGTTGCTCCTCATTAGATTGCCTTCCATTTCCAGCCCAGCAAATCGATAGCTTCAAAATTTCCTGGGAAAGGGTGTGGGTTTCTCAACACATTTTCTGAATGAATTTCAAAAAATACTGCAGGTAACCTTTTCAGGCGTTCCCTAATATCCCTATGGGAGAAGGGTGGAGTGGATCTGTGCGTGTAACATAACGGGTTATCCCTCAAGATACTGCTGTTAGCACCCAATGCTTATGGTTATTGAAAATGAAACGTCTCTGACAGACCTGGAAAAAGTTGATCCTATTTAGCTTGCATTTATTCAACTACCTGTATATCGGTCCTTTTCGCTTTATTGTTCTTTAAAGATAGTTGTAAATTTCTCCTCTAGAGCTTTCTTCTGTCACTTGCTGCTACAACATATGAAAGTGCTTCATGCAAAATCAATAGCAACAGCGTATTCCCTGGTGGACATCAGGGAGTCTCATGAGTCTTACAAAGCCAGATCTCTGCCTGAGAAAGCTACTTTGACTGGCAATTTTGCTCTGTTTCACCCTGGGAGAAGTGAAAGGAGCTGAGGACTAAATGGGGCATTTTATTTGTTAGCACCACAGCTGGAGAAGAGGCTTTCCCTTGGAGGACAGCTTGCTAACATCAGGCTCAGCTCCCAGTGCTCCATTGCTCATTGCTCCAGTGGCAAACGCTCTTCCACAAGACTGGGGCTTTTCCCACATTGCTCTTCTGGCCCTCTCACCCCCACAATCTCCCAAGGTAAGAGCTGTCATCACAAATTTTAGCATAGCTCGAGATTCATACGTTCTAGTGGGAGGTGTCCCTGCCCACATCAAGGGGGTTGGAACTCAGTGATCTTTAAGGTCCCTTCCAACTCTAACCGTTCTATGATTCTATGATACATTTTTTTGAAAACAGAAGCCACAGTGTCTTCCTGGTGCTCGATGCTGGCAAAGACTGGAGCCAGGTTGGTGAGCTCGCAGTAGCTACAGCATGAGGATGACGGCCAACCAGGCTCCCAGGTGGAGGCAGTGTGTGAGTCAGCTTTGGCTTCAGCAAGTTACTGCATGCCATCATGGAGGAGACAAATGCTATGGCCAAGCCCTTTTTAAGATTACGGTCACAGAGAAGGCTCAAGAAGGCATTTTCACAAACTTGTTCAGTCTCATGACACACTCTCTGAAAGGAACCAGCTGGAACTCCCTTTATCAGGGAGTGTAGCAATAGGATGAGGGGTTATGCTTGTAAACTGAAAGAGGGGGGATTTAGATTAGATACTAGCAAGAAATTCTTTACGGTGAGAGAGGTGAGACTGTGGAACAGGTTGCCCTGAGAAGTGGTGGATGCCCCATCCCTGGCAGTGTTCAAGGCCAGGCTGGATGGGGCTTTGAGCAGTGGGAAGTGTCCCCGTGTCAGAGGGGTTGGAACTCGATGTCCTTTAATGTTCCTTCCAACTCTAACCATTCTATGATTCTATGAAACCCAGAGCCTTTCATCAGTTGGCCAAGTGATGACCTCATGCTCTTGGAAGAAACTGGAAACAAAAATTTGGTCTTTAAAGACATCTCTTTCTGACCAGCATCACCTGAATCTTGTCTAGCTTCAGCTTCAGCCAGTTGCTCTTTTGCCATTTTAATAGGTCTAGTGGCATCAGATGATATTTCTACATTTCTGTATCTCTGTCTCTATATGTCTATATATTTATATAATTTCCAAATTATTGTTTAATATAAATATACACACACATATGTATTGTCACCATCATCCCAAAGTGCTACAGTATGCTGTCATTTCCAAAAGGGTTCTATAGCTTTTGATGAGAAGGCAAGATACTATGAATATTTTTAGGACTTTAACTCTGCCTGTAGTTGTTTTTCACTGGGTTTTTTTGCCCAAAAGGATCTGTTCCACAGGGTATAGCTCAAATGTGTTTCTCAGAGTTTTGCAGATATGCTAGAAGCAATCTCAGACAGAGTCAGTGCTGCACAGGATAAAATTGAAGCAGGGATCTTCCTTTCTCACTCCTTTTATATTATGTTAATATTTAACAATAATTTATCAACAAACTTGCACAGCCTGACATTTTCTTGGAAATGTGATTGGTTTACATCCTCCTTTCAGAGTAGGGAATGGTCATCAGCAGCCAACAGCTGGGGAGCAGCAGGGAAAGGCGAGTCTCATCCCCATTGCACAGAAGGAAGCCTCAGATAGCAATGGTGGAAGGTCATCCCCCGACCCCCTTGTCTTCTGAATGTGTGAGGTTTGCTGGGTCACTTTCTGACAGATGCCCAAGCTGCTGTGCAACCTGTGCCTCTTGCAATAGAGCTTCTCAAGGAAGAGTCCTTACCAGCCCATGCTGCAAAACGGGGAAAGAAGATAAGAGTAAGCCAGCACCCAGATGTCTCCAGCTGTAAATGACATTTTGTGCTGATTCAGCCAAATAAAACCGACAGGATTTCAACTATGGGATGAACTTCTCTAAAATGTAAGGTAGAATTTTGGTAATAGAAATAAAATTCGTACAAGCAGCTATATATTGCTTTCAAAAGGCAGCAATCCATGCTTTTTCTGAGCAGGACAAATTTATTTTAGTTTTAAAAATGCAAAATATTATGAAAGCATCAATTTCTGGTGCTTTGTGGTATATGCGAATTGTCATCAACTTGTCAGCATGAACACTTTTCTCAAGCAATTTGAAAAATCAAAGAGATTGGACTTCACCACCACAAGCTATGGGAATACGAAGACTGGTTTCTAGCAAGCGTATGCCTTCAGTTGACTTTATTTTCAACTATTTTTATTTTCCATCTCGGGTTATGGCCAAAATATATGAGAATTAAAGTGAATTCTAGTCTATGTGACTAGAATTTCTCCTAATCATAACAGATGTAAAAACCCAGTGCCTCTAATAGAGAGTCAAGAAGCAATGCTCAAAGATGCCCAATACCCACAACCCACCTAAGGAGAAAATAGCATCTAAATAAGTATTTTCGTCAAAATACCCTTGACGTTTCTCCAGTTCTGTTTCTCTACATTCCAAACCAATAGATTACTCAATACACCACAGTCTCTGTGTAGGAGTTGGATCCTTTGGCAGTCTCCAGCATGAGCCTCTTTCAAGCAAGAGATCGATGTTTCCACAGTGTTCTGCATGTGCCATCCACTTGCTCTTTCACATAGCAGTGCTCATCGTGCTACTGAATTATCCAAATGTCTGCTTATGGCTTGGTTGGTTAGAAATCAATTTACTACAGTGAACACATATATCCATACAGTCTTGCCTATGCTTATCATCCTCCTGAAGCCCCTCAGTAGCTGCAACTTCTTCCTTCCCCGCTTCAAGGAAACAGGTCTGGGCATGAGGGCAATGCACGCTGGCTTTCCAACAGCCCGTGGCAGTCTGAGGCTGCTGGTAACTTCCTCCCTACCCCACTTTCTGCAGGGCAAATCCTTTGGCTCACTGCTGCTTTTTCATCTCCAGCTTGGAAAAACAACTCCTTATGGAGCTGAGCACAAGGTGTGGATTCTGCACAGCCCTAACCTAAGCTGATAGGTCTGAGCATTTTTAGGGAAGCTCCTTACCAAGACGTTTCACTCCCTGCTTGCCTGGTGACCTTATCTCCATCCTACTCTAAATTTATGCTGAATAACACCAAGTAAACATCCATACATCCACACTGTACTCATTAACATACTGTAGACTTATTTCAGATTATAAATTATGTGTGCTATGTTAGGAGACAGATTCCAAATATGGAACATGCATGCAGTCCCTAGCCCTGTAAAGTGATTTTACCGTGGCCTAGGAAGCACCCTAATAAGACCCTAATAGAGAATGGTAAAGAAAGAAGGGCAACATCATGGAAAGGGCACATTTACACAGGAAAACAAATGCTGTGCATCACACTGTATATGAAATATAGATGAAAAAGTAGAATAACTGCATTTTATACAGTGCTGTTCAGAAAAACACAATGGTCCAGGTACTCAAGGTATTTAAAACATGAAAATGCTCTCAAGACCCTGTTCTAAAGCCTGTACATGTCAACTTGAGCAAGACAGTCCAGGCAGGCAGCTGAGAAGCAGGGCTGAGGCGGATACAGAGCATTGTTGTGGAACTGTATGAATGTGTAGCTAAAACTTAGCATCTTAGCTCCATTTAACATTTCTTCTAAAGACCATCTTCTTTCCCACTGCAGCTAGGCCAGTGCGACAGACAGTGGAATTAGGTGGCCATAATCCAGCAAATGAGCCTTATAAAGAAGCATTCCTGCAAAGAGGGTTTAAATGTGAGAAATCCTTCCCTTGACTACACCAGATCCTTCCGCTCCATCCTTGCTTTGACAGATTGACAGTGGTATCAGGCCATCCCAATACTACTTCTGCAGCGATCCGCTCAACCTCATGACACCACACCAAAGTCAGATAACATGAGTGGTGCAGTGATGTGAAAGACACCCTTTAGACATTCATAAGCATTGATAAGATCCCCTCTCAGTCTTTTCTTCTCCAGGCTAAACAGACCCAGGTCTCTCAGCCTTTCCTCACAAGAGAGGTGCTCAATTCCCCTGATATTCTTCGCAGCCCTTGGCTGGACTCTCTCCAGTATGTTTTTCTTTCTAAAACTGAGGAGCCCACAACTGGCCACAGGACTCCAGATGCGGCCTCACCAGGGCAGAGTAGAGGGAGAGGATGACCTCCCTTGATCTGCTGGCCATGCTCTTTTTAATGCAGCCCAGGAGACCATTGGCTTTCTTGGACGCAAGGGCACATTGCTGGATCATGGTCAACCCGTTGTCCACCAGGACTTCCATTCTGCAGAGCTACTTTCCAGCTGGTCAACCCCTAACCTATACTGCTGCATGGTGTTATTATTCTTTCAGTGTAGGACCCTCCCCTTGCCCTTGTTGAACTTCATTAGGTTCCTCTCCATCCAACTCTCTAGCCTGTCCAGGTATCTCTGTATGGAGGCATAGCTTTCTGGTGTGTAAGAAGGGTGAGGAATGGTGAGGAAGGGTTGAAGCTGGCACCCATGGGCAGGCCAGGGTGGCTGTAGCCACTGCTGCCCTGTGCCCTCGACACCAGGGTGCTCACAGGCGTGGGACCAAGCTCCTGCCATCGCTGCAATAATGTGAGGTAAGAATGGGGAGCTACTACATCCTGTTAGACAAACTTTGTTGGGTGGATGTAACTGCTTACTCTGAAATTAGGCCAAAAAGCTTAGCTTTACCATGAACTGCATATGAAGTGTGTGGTATTTCAAATATACCTAACTATTTAAAATGTCTTGGGGTTTTGTGCTGACCAGAACTTGCTAGAAACATTTTTACTGATTCCTGCATTATTGTTGTTGTTCTTAATTAGTTGCAGTTAAAAAATACTTGAAGATCAGCATTTTACTACATAAATGTGCACAGTCTGTGGTTCCAAAGGCTTGTAGTCACCAACTACCCAGTGTCCCTCTGTCTGCGGTGGCAGAGGACAGGGTATCGGTGGCAGTCGCCAGGCTGAGGAGGATTTACATGCTGATGCCTCGGCAACTTCTGGCCTCAGAGCACCTTACGTTTACCTGTGGGGTGGGATCCAGCTTGTCCAACACTGGCTGGCCGTGTCAGCTGGACACTGAGCCCAAGGCTGTCTTTTTGTGGTCAATGAAGAAAGAGGGAGATTTGGCGGGGGCGGAGGGGAGAGAAATTTAACTAATCTATCTTAAATGCTATTTTCAGGTGACAAGTGATTCTCCAAAGCACCATTTCTTTCCCCACCGACTGCAGGATGAGTCTAAGGGGCTGCTCGTGCACCCTCTGTGCCATTAGAAGGAATAAAAAAACTGCAGATCATCAGAGAAAGGTCTGTTGTTAAACAAAATAACTAGATATCTTATTTTGAATCAAGCTGAGATCTTACAAACTTGATTCACATATGAAGCCAGAGTCTATATTTAGCCGATAGATTTTGAGCCTTGATTAAAATACAGTAAGATTTCAGGAGAGGCACTGAAAGATTGCATTTTGTAATGTTAAAGGGACATATTAGACACTGTAGAAATGTTGGCATCGTCTGGTAATGTAATTTTCTATATGCTAAGTAATTACATAAATGGATCTTTTTGTAACTTACACCTGCTGAGAGATATAAATGTACCTGTGTGGAATTGGGGTTGTCTGTATTTTGTTCGTGTCCTTCGGTTTCCTGGTAGCTGGCAGACATTACCTTGATAATATGCCCCATTAGACGCATATCATATTCTGCACTGAACAAAATCATATTCATTGTATTTACATAGAATAATCAGGATATAATCTTTTTGTTTGAATAAATAAATAACAGATGCATGCACAGCACACAGTTTTGATGAATGAGACCCTAAAGAGCCATGTTACTGACTGTAACAGTAGGAGTTTCCTTTGCTCTCCATAGCTGGAACTGTACATGTTATGCGTTTCAAAAAGGACACTGTAATAAGAAAATACACCTCCTCCAGAGATTCCCTGAGTAAGCTCTGACACACACATTTGCACAGTATTGCACATGTACATCTGAAGAATCAGAGATGCTCCATGTGTCGAGACTAGCAAACAAGATACTGAAAAATGTGTCCTGTTAATCTTTTGCAAATCACGACTAATCTTCTTCCCACTGTTTCTGAATACTCTCCCCTTTGGATTCCTCTGTAGCTTGTTGTTAACTATTTGAGCAAAAAAAAATGTAATTCTGTCTGGTCATCGCAGCTATCTCTTCATACTTCAAAGAAAAGCCTGTATGTTCTTCAGGAAAATTATTTTCCACTATTTCATCGAGTGTTTTCATTTTCTTTAATGAGTGGGTGAATAGTACATTCTGTACCGGCATGTAAAAGCCATAGACTTCAGAGGTTTGCTTGGTGCTTTAGCAAAGAAGAAAAATGTTTATTAAGGGGTTTATTTTTCACATTTCCCTGACATAAAAATACAGACTGTCAAACTGTAGTTTCAGGATAGGTAGATTAAAAGCTAGTCTTTTTTTTTTTTTTTTCTTTGTAAGGGTGTACAAAAATAGTACATGGCCACATTTAAAATTTTCTAGTACCTGAAACTTCTTTAAAAGTGCTAGTTCTTGTTCCTTAAAAAAATCTGGTATTATGGCTATGGTGGATCCTCTTACAATCCTTCACGGAAACCAGCATGCTTAATTACCTCTCTGAAATGCCTGGGGAATATACAGGAAAAATCAAAAATCTGTGTGTGGTCACAGGGATGTGATCTCATTGCAATTATAGAGACATGGTGGGATAGCTTGCATGAGCTGAATGCTGTCATGGATGGCTATGTATTTTTTAGGAAAGACAGGACAGCAAGACAAGGTGATGGATTTGCTCTTTATGTGAGAGAGCAACTGGAATGTATCGAGCTCTGCCTATGTGTGGATGAAGAACATGTTAGAGCTTATGGGTAAGAATTAAGGGGCAGGCTGATATGGGTGACACTGTTGTAGGTGATTACTACAGGCCACCTGATCAAGAAAAGGAAGTCGATGAGACTTCTACAGACAGCTGAATGTAGCCTCATGATCACAGGCCTTGGGTCTCATGGAGGACTTCAACCACTCTTCAGTTTTAGAAAGAAAAACATACTGGAGAGAGTCCAGCACAGGGCTGTGGAGAATATCAGGGGAATTGAGCACCTCTCCTATGAGGAAAGGCTGAGAGACCTGGGTCTGTTTAGCCTGGAGAAAGGGAATCTTATCAATTCTTATACATATCTGAAGGGTGGGTGTCAAGAGGATGGGACCAGACTCTTTTCAGTGGTGCCCAGCAACAGGACAAGGAGGAATGGGCACAAGCTGGAACACAGGAGGTTCCATCTGAACATGAGGAAAAACTCCTTTATTTTGAGGGTGAGAGGGCACTGGAACAGGCTGCCCAGAGAGGTTGTGGAGTTTCCTTCTTTGGAGATATTCAAAACCTGCCTGTAGGCAATCCTGCACAACCTGCTCTAAGTGAACCTGCTTTATCAGGGGGGTTGGACTAGATGATCTCTGGAGTTCCCTTCCAGCCCCTACCATTCTGTGATTCTGTGTTTATTTTTGCTTATGCAACAGTCTATGTATGGATGTTTAAGAAATGGAAACTAATCTGTGTGTGATGTTTGAGAGAATGCTTTCCTTCTGCGTAGCACTCGGTGACAGGGAAAGAAATTGCAAACACGCTTATAGCTTCTGAATTACCTCTTGGGTTACACAAAGGAAAAGCACTGTAAGATGAAGTACCAGTGTCTTACACTATGAATAAGTGTCAGAGCATAAGGCATGGGGTCTATTCTTAAAAACAGTGGCAGCAATCCAGCAGTACAGCTACGCATGTGCTTGAAGTTATATATACGAATATTTATTGTGATTTACAACAAGTGTATGTTTAAGTGTTTTTCCAGATTGGGGCCACAACCTCTGCTCATTCCTATTGCAAGAGAGTTGCTATCACTCCCGGTCCTGTGCTCCCATGCAAAAATTGGTGCCAGGTGTTGCACATTCATGTCTTTCAAGTTCTGAAGACAAGAGGTTAGCCAAAATTAAATTGTGCAAATTAAGTCAGATAGGAAGGAGAGAAAATTGTTATTTGAAGCTGACAGACAATGTGGCTGCACTTTGGGAATGAAATGCAAGTTTAAATAGGAAGCAGTGAGAGGAGATAAGAGAACACAGGTGTGTTGTATGTTACCTAGCAATAAAAGCCCTCTGTGATATGAGAATAGAGAATTCATTTGGAAAGGGTGAAAATGTCTAGACAGGCATGCACTGAACAGTAGCAAAATATTCATAACTTTCCATCACAAATAATCCTGGAGTTCCTTTTACATTTAACTGATGAAAATTGGACATCTCAGAATTGGAGTCTGGCCATGACAGAACAGTTTAATACAAGTCTATGCAAAATAACATTACATCTTTGGAAAGAGAGAAGCTGGGGGTGAAATCCAGCTTCTACTGGAAACAACTCTTTCAGCACTGCCTTTCTCTGGGCCAAAACCTCTTCTTGGATTTTAGGTTACATTTGAAGGACTGTAGCTATAGCTGGGCAGCAGCCCCTGAACCTGTAGGAGCACTCTCAGCAGCAGGGTGTGTGGAGCAGGTCCACCTGCCTGGGACTGCACCGTCATCATTTGCAACCACATCCTCAGTGCAGGAGAGCCCATCCTGTGTGGGACTACCCTAAATGAGCTTCTTTTGTCCCCTTGGTAGATGCATGCCTGGTACCCCTGGATGTGCTGTGATTGCAGCAGCAGCGTAGGGTTTGTTTTGCAGATTTCCCTTTTCTCTGCCAGACTCCGCCCAGGAAGGATATTAAAGTAAACTACATGTGAGGACTCTGGGAAAGGGACCACACCAGGCTAACAAAATGGAAACAAACTGGAAACATATTGCATTATCCCCAAATTTACCAACTTTCGCTTCTTTGGGGTATCTGGGGATGGACAGCTGCAGAGTGTTTTTGGAGATTTCATTACCACAAGTGGAACGGTTCATTAATCGTACTGTGGAGTCTTTCTAGCAAATCTAAGACATATAAAGTGGTACTGAAAAGGTCATGCTGTTTAATGTGGGATAAATAAATGTGATCTTATTTCAGTAAGAGTCAATCATATTTCAGTGTTGTTAAGGCACAGACTATGTCAAATGCCAGCGTCTTTAGTAAGCAGGTTTGTTTATTGTTTTATATATCTCACAGACAGTAGAGAATTACTTTGCTTGGAAGAAAAGTACCAATGTCAAAATAATATTAACGTCTTTCTCAGATTTACCAGGTTTTCCTATTGCAAGTGACTGAGTTGATAAAAACCAAAGTGAAGAAATCAAGAAGAGGGAGCTTGATATTATGAAGTCTAAGACAGAAGCAAAATATTAAAACTGCAGAGTTTGGCAATAAGGTAAATATATATTTACCTTACGGTAAAGGGTAAGGTTTGGCAATAAGGTAAATATATATTTATTTACAGAGATCCATTATGATATATATTATGATATTATACAGTGAGTTGAAATGAGCATAACAGGTAACCCAAAAGGGAGAATTTATTAATAAATTTATGAATTCATTTCTTATTCTCTTTCAAAAAACTAACTGTATGACTGAATATTTAATGTGGAATATTCAAGGCGCATGTGGTACAAACTTTTTAATAAGGTATTAAAAAGCTTTAGTCCTAATGTCCAGCCTAATTATCAGACCGGTCAGCTCAATATACCAGCTACAAATTGCTTTCGATAGGAAGTTGCCAAACTAAACAACTCCCGAAAACCAGAACAGATGCTCTCTGGGATAAACAATCTGGGTCATTTTTGTAATTATGCATTTGCATGAGAACCAAATCACTCTGTAGAATAAAATATGTATTCTTTGTTAGTCATTAAGCCAAGTGACCCAAGTAGCTCTGTTGATGGGCTTTTTGGCCTTCCTGTTCTACAATATTCACTTCAGTGAACTCCTTAATTATTCAGTTAACCTGTAAAAGATAAAAAGGGCAAACAAAGCCTATGTGGTTAGCCTGTATGTAACATGAATAATGGGAAGTATTTTTAAGAAGCCAGGAAGCTTAATGCTTACCTCAACAGGTTAGAAAATGCTCATCTCAAAATTTTATGAGCTGGTTTCACTCAAAATCCACCAAAGGAAAGTTAATAATATATGTGAAAAAAACTGTCCAACAAAAAAAAAATCACATTAAAAAAAGACTCTACTGCTTTGACTACTTTTTCTTCCACAAGCATATGAATAACTTGATTAACCACAGTTTTCCCAGAACTGCTGTACTTAAATCAGTCTGTATTTTTATGCTTATGGGTAAGTCCCACCGTAAGACAGCAGTGTGGCTTGTGCTAACTAGCAGTACATTTACTTTCCCATAAATTATCTCTGATATTCTGCAATCTAATGGGTAGGGGAAGGGAAATGATAGAGAGAGAAGGCAACAGGCAAAGATAAAATATATAGCTGGGGGAGATATAAGTAAACCTAGTGAGGCTTGATATTCATATGAGTTTCTCCTTGTTGATTGCAATCTAAGAAAACATTTTCCAAATGTTAAAACTTTAGGGCCATTCCTACAGTAATGTATTATTTATTTGCTAAAAAGAGTATAATGTTCTGCTGCTTTCTATCAAAAACAAGTTATGTGCCTTGCCCCTGTGAGACACACTCTCAGGCATTCGTTCTTTCATTGAAATGTTTGCTTTCATGTTTAGGCAATATGACATCAAAAAGTACACTCCAATGTTGTGGCTGTTTAGTTTGAGACAGTTTTCAAAAGGTCAGTAATCAGAAAGTTGCAAACAATCTGCACTGATTCGTCTGGAAGTACTGGGAGATATGGATACTTTAAAATGTGGCCATTTCTAGAAAAGTAAGTTTCCTGATGGGAACACTTAAATACAAAAATGTTAAACCATATTTTTTTTTTTGTAGAAGCTGTAAAAACTCAAAAACTGAAAGGAATAAAATATTTTAAATTCTATATATTAGATTTAAGCAAAATTTCAAAATTAACAGACATTTACAATCGTTGCTTCATTCTATTAAATATCTCTCTCATTTTTTCTTTTTCTGCCCTTCCTGACGCTGGAGTAACTGGAGACATCAAAATTAAAAGAGGAGGAGGAGAAAGACTTTCCTTACTTCTCACTGGAAAAAAGTTAATTTCCATTTTAGGTTTTTAACATATTCTTCTTGTTAGTGATAGAAAAATAATATATTTGAAGATTTAAAACATTTCTTTTATTTATGCAGAGTTTTACTTTTCATTCATATTTCCAGCTGGGGATGGGGGCTGAGGAGAATGAGGGAACATAAGTATTTGCCATTATTTCAACATGGAAATGTCAAACAATATAAAAAATATTTTCCTGATTTTTCTAGAAGTGATATTTCTGCATAGAACACTGACACTGATATCACAATCTTTTTGAAATATTCTCATTTAAGACGCCAGACCTTTCAGCTAACACTTTTAACGAGTTTAAAGGTGTTAGCTTTCATACATAACATTCACTGAATTACCACACTTCAGGATTACATCCACTGAAGGCTTCAGGGACTTGAAATTAGATTACGATGCAAGTTAAACACTTAAGAGCAGTAGTGTGGCCCTGCAGCTCCCAGGCAGCTGTTGCCCAGCCCAGGGGACACCCACTGCTGGACGTATTCTCCAGCAGTGTTTTGGCAAGGGGGGTATCACTGGGTCTGTGCCTGCAGAGCGGCTCTGAAGGCAGGTGCTGCACATTGGGGACCTCCTCAGGCTCAAACTGCTTCAGGCTGGTTTAGTTCGTGGCTCCTGTCCACAGGGAGGTCCATGCCACTCTGTATTTCAGGTCAAAAATAGGGTCTGAAGTCAAACGTACCTTGGGGACTTGGGTGTGAAGTGATTTACCATGGGGATTTAATCTGGGCTTGTGCTGAAAGGGAAGGTGCGTCTTGCCTCCAGGTGAGAATCACAGAATCACAGAATTATCTAGGCTGGAAGAGACCCTCAGGATCATTGAGTCCAGCCATCCACCCTACTCTAAAGTTCTCCCCTACACCATATCCCCCAACACCACATCTAAATGGTTCTTAAACACAGCCAGGGATGGTGACTCAACCACCTCCCTGGGCAGGCTATTCCAATGCCCGACCACTCTCTCTGTGAAGAATTGTTTCCTAATGTCCAGTCTAAACCTCCCCTGGCACAACTTGAACCCATTACCCCTTGTCCTATCATCTGTAACTTGGGAAAAGAGACCGACCCCCACCTCTCTACCCCCTCCTTTCAGGTAGTTGTAGAGAGCGATAAGGTCTCCCCTCAGCCTCCTCTTCCCCAGGCTGAACAACCCCAGCTCCCTCAGCCTCTCCTCATAAGACTTACAATGCTGAAGAAGTCAGGCAGGAAAGTTCTTCCCTTTCTCCCACCTGAGCTTCAGAGGAAGCAAAAAAATCCAACCCCAAACCATATCAGCAATTAATAGAGTCCCACCTCTAACTTAATGACATCTGCATGTTCAAGGTGAGCATCCTCAGCAGTGAAAGTGATGGGCTCTGTGCCCCAATGACCTGAAATGCAAGCTGTCCCCTGGGGAGCTTGTGACCTCTTGTTGGGCTCTCCCCAGCTAATTCAGCAGCCTGTGTAGCGAGAAATCCCCATGGGTCCCCCTTTGCCCACAGCACGGCCAGGCTGGGAGCCCAGTCCAGACTGACGCCTGGGGCTGTCCTGCAGCGGTGCTTACAGCAGGACAGCCCTGCTGCTAATTCAGTCTCTTTTAATAAAGCAGCTCCAGTCATCTTTCCTCTTTCTGTTTATTATTTAAGTTAATTTGTCAGACTCATTGGAAGAAGCAAGGCCTTCTAGGAAAGGAGTCTCTATCAAATCGCTTCTGTTAGTTTAGTCCTAAAACAAATTTAAATAAGATTTTTAATGATGTAAAAGGACTCCGTTAGACATACATTAAAAAGTATGAAGAATTGCCTCCACCACACACACAAATCAGAATGTGAAGTATTTTATGAGCTCAGTCAGCTTTAGGTCCATGAGAATATACAGCTTTATTCTTGGTGAACTGAGCAGCATAAATAACCAAACTATTTCTTCAGGGAGCAGTCTGAAGGTGTGAACCAAAGAAGCCTGAGAAAAGCAAAGCCACGCAAATATGGAGTATGTCTTTTTTACATCATCTGTACCTACAGTATCCAGAATACAGAAATAAATATAGCTGTGGTACATCAGGCAAAAAATTTTGAAGAAGCTTTCTGCATGAAAGAATTGAAATATTAGAGAACATATATCAGAGGGTATATTTCAGTCTTAACTCCTATCCTTAAAGAAATAAAATCCTTCCAACAACTATCCTCAACGCTCTTCCATAAATTTGATATAAACTTCCCCCCTCCATCTAGATTTAGGAGGACATTGAAGAACTTTCTCCCAGCTTCCCTAGTGCTAAAAAAATTCACTTCCAAGATGTGCTGGAAATTAATTTCTTCCGTAGATTTCCTTTTCACCTGCTGCGTTGGGTATACTAAGGCAGGAATGTTCTCCAATGGCAGGTTCCAGACTCTGTGTTGCTGTACTGCTGCCCAGCTGTACTGCAGCCCTGCTGTTGCCAGTATCTGGCCATGGGCTTTGGGCTGAATTTGGCAGAACTGAGGGCTGAAACCTGTCTGGTTTGTGCTGCCTGGCCTGCTTACAGCTTCACTTTAACTTGCTTTAGCTGTAACTGCATTTTTTCCTCTGACCAGAGGCTATGGCTAATTTGTTTTACTTTGCTTATCACCATACGGTACCACTGTAGTTTTGTGGCTGCACAGAAGCAATGCAGTAGGAGAAATACCACCCCAGAGGGACAGCAGAGGCTCTGGGTTGTGCAGATGTGGGATGCAGTGTAGGGGAGTCCCTGCACCAGGTGACAGGAGACGGGGCACAGGTTGGGCACTGAAGACCCCACAGCTATAAACAACTCACCAGTGCCAGCTAAAGAAATGCAAACCCAGAGCTGGACAAAACTGGCTTTAGGGGTAATGAGAAGAATAAAGAAACAGTATCTACTATGTGTAAAAGGCTCTACACTTAACAAATTCAGATCTGATGTGGAGCTCAGGCCAATTAAGAAAGAACAAAGATGTAAAAGCATATTAGCTACCATGTGAAAATGAACCCAAATATATCCTAGAGTAAAGAAGAAAAAACTGTCAATGTAAACATCAAATCCCTCCTGGTGGAAGACTAAAGATACCAACAACTCCCCATACCCCCCCCCAACTCCAACACCTGAGCAAAAGCAGCAGCCAGGGAAGGGGGAGTATTACACCAGGAGAAGGGGTGTGCATGTCACAGTTTTAGCTGCATTATAATTACTACGATGAGTGAAACTTTTTCTGTATGGATATATACTTTATTTTTCTGTAATAATTACATCTGGAGTAATAATGACTCTTGGATTAGACCGCTAAGGTTTCAATTATACTAACAATAAATTCCTGTCTTTTTATATGTTGTTTCCTCTTTGCCCATAAAAGAAGATATTGGGCATAACAACTAGCTTCGTGAGCTTTAAGTAAAGCTGTAAAAATGTTAGTTAGCAACACTGAGACAGTCTCTCTTCCTTGTTAGTTTAATATGAAAGACTAAACACTCATGGCTTTTAGCCTAAAACTGGTATCCGCTGAAGTTCACAATACTGAAAGGAAACTGAGAGATCAGATTTTCAGGTGGTGTATGCGGTTTCTGCTTTTTGGTTGTGTGGAAAAATTGGAGCCCTGCTTTCAGGGTCTGGTTCTGGGACACATGGCTTCCTTAAAAACCTGAGGCCCGACAGTATATTAACATTTACCATGAGGGTAAAATCTTTCTCCCTCTGAAGTCAGTGGGAATTTTGCCACTCACTCACCCAAGGAAATTTTACCCCAAACAAACCCTTCACCCAAAGAAGACCAGGAGGAGATCAGAATGGGACACAGCCATCTTCTTGAGCTTGAGGCCGTGGTTGGGACTGAGCATCTCTGCTGTGCCCTGTGCACTGCTGGAAGTAAATGTATGGACACAGCCCACAAAATTATTATGGCAGCACACAGTAAACTGGAGCTGTTGCCTGTGGGATTTTCCAGCTGCGGTATGGAGACACATATGGGTGCATTAGATCAGCTGATGCTATAAAATACGTTATAAATAGAAAAGTGAAAAACCCCAAACAAACAAAAAATGCTAGCCAATCAACCAGAAAACATAAAAAACCCCGAGCCAGGAGGAACATATCACATGCAGCTGTGATTAAGGAAAATGAGTTTTGATGCTTCAAAATAACATTATCAGAGTTAAGACAAACTGGAATTCCTGCAAAAGAAAGCATAGATGGCTGCACCACAGCAGAAAAAAATCCACTAGGTATGTATGTATACTAATACATTTTGTTAATTTCCTTTAGATTGTGTGATATACAGGAGTAAGTTTAATTTAATTAAGCTTCAGGCTAAAACATGTATACAAGAGTTCATATACATGAGGACACTTTATAATTGTTGACCATAAATATAGTATTTTAGTTTCCATGCAAAATATACGGGGAAGGTTGCTAGCCTATTTCAGTCAAGGTGTAAATCTATAAACCAAGAACGAAGGGAATATGGATGATCTCCTCAAACTAGGTACACTTCAGACACCCAGGGGAAGCTCTCATGTTGTTTTGGGGAAAACTGGCGATTCTGGGTGCCCAAAGTATGCAGCTCCATGTAGTGCTCTCCTGACTTCTGCTCAAGCATACACATGCTTAGTGCTACTTTTTTTGCTTTGTCACATTAGCCCCTGGGTTTGTGTGTTTATGTGCATAGAGTACAGACTCCATCTACCCAAACTTATATTTTCTGAGAAATTAAACATCTGGGTCTGAATTATTCACTATTGGATCATTTTACAGTCTGTTGAAAGACACAGCTATTTCCAGAGGGCAATTCCTCTTCCTTTAAGATAGATTTTTAAGACAAATCATCCTCTAGAAATGCCTGCTTCTCTTAACAGGGCTTTGAAGGTGACCAGCTCAGACTGAGATGTCTAAAAGTTTGCTTACTTAAGGCTGAGCAAGATGAATCCCCCTCAGAGTCTGTAGTGGAGACACGCAATGTTGTTTGTCAGTTCTTGCCTGTATCTAATCGGGAGGCTGTAAAACAATATCATGTTCTGTGTATGACTGCGAAGATTGCTGTGAATTGGACTGTTTGGCATTCTGTATGTATTAAGTTTTGAATTTTATAGACAGACTGCTGAACTGAGATAATGATTTGGGAAATTAAAACCACTTTTTTTTTCACAGAAGACTCATGTTCTGAATGATTTTGCATGACAAAATTTCAATTTTCTGTGAAGAGATTTGAATTTTAAAAAATATTTGTCTGATAATCATAAGTAATTAAATTCTAAACAAGGTATATGATATGTTAGAGCTTTTTCACACAAAATAAAAAAAAAACCTCCAGCATCTGAGCCTTTCAGTAGAAAACAAATCCCTATGATCAATTAGAATTTTAAATCATTATTCTAATTTCCATTGAGTTTTTTTTAAATTGACTTTTAGTTTTTAAATGAACATATGAATGCTTTCATCATTAAAAAAATCTAATTAGCTGTGCTAGGATAAGCATGGAAGAGACTCAAACCTTTGCAAATGGCCATTATTAGCACGTTTTTAACACTCATTCATTTTTTACAAATTTACTAGGAAGCCGGTGTTATGCTGTTGCAACGGCCACGGGATGATGCCCATCACTAACTGAAATGCTATGAAATGCTGTCTTTAAATGCAACAGTAAGTTCATAGTGGGGAAAAAAAAATATATATAATCTCTGATTGGGAAGCTCATTTCATGGAGTAATTCAGGACAGGGGAGCTGAGCTCAGGAATAACCTCAGGACTGCTGCTTCCCTGCCAGATGGAAAACCTCAAGGGTGACACGTTGGGTCCCTCGGGGGGGGAAGAATGCCAGCCCCTTTGACAGCCCATCCGCTCCAGACCGACTGCATCAGCCTTGGAGGAGATTATAGCTCCTGCCCTCCCGCCAGAGGAGAAGCTGTTACAGCAGTGAATGGAGGAAGAACTGCCAGGGCTGTATTTGTGCACAACGGGAAGGCAATGAGCAACGTCAGGAGATGCTGCAGGCGGGTGTCTGACAGAGGCGAGGCTGTCACAGCTCCCCAGGTCCAGCCAGCAGCCAGGCAGAGCTGGTGACCCCAGAGGGCACATGCATACACATATAGGCAGCACACATATACATACAAACACAGGCCGACACACAGACCAGCAGGGACTGAGACACTCAGCGCTTGTGCAAACACGGAGAGCACCAATGGCCTCATCCTGCTCCCCTCTCCAGCTGATCAGGATGAAAGCCCCTCAGGGGAAAATGTATATACGTAGGGGTCCCTCCAGTAGTCAGGCCTACACAAACGCGCAGGCACATGAAAACACACACACATTGTAGATCCCTCTAGTAACGGGCCCTACATACCCAGAGCAGCCAGTAGTTGCCCCTGGCTGCCCAATTGCTCACACCTGGACACACACACATGCAAACTGGTCTTTCTGGTAGCTTAGCACTCAGCAGATCCCACTGAATCTCCTGTAACCTCCCTGATCCCTCCAGCAGCCAATGTGCAGACTCTCTGGTCTCTCCAGTATCCAACTCAGACCCAGAGCTGCTCCTACACTTGGCTCCTAAGACTTTATCTGGCTTACTGGCTAGTCCATCTAGATGTTTGTTAGCAATCACACAGTGAAACACACAGCTGTATGTGCTTCACTTGTGGCACCGCAGACACATGATCCAATCTCACCTGCACTACCTCCCTGGAGGGGGTCCTGGAGCCAAGCATCTTCAGAGGTATTGCACACGTTCTGTTTTGCAGAGATCTAGTAGGTTTATGCCAAACTGGAGAGGGGGTGACTAGAGGACAGAACTTGGAAATGAACTGGGGAGTTATTTGACATCATAGATGTACCTGGTAGAGTTAGTAGGGTCCGGGAAGTAAAAGTTACTTATTCACCTCCATACAAAAGTTCATTTCTGTTGGTGAGTTAGTGCTAGTATAGTATATCTTTTTTTTTTAACTTTGAAAGTAGAAGTATTTAATCTTGTGTGTTTATTAAACAACTATTATGGCAGTTTTAGTGCAATTACAGTTAACAATGGATTCCATATTAGTTTATAAACAAGGAATGGTATTTGTAAAAGTAGCATAGTTTAGGCTCCCTGAACTAACTGAAAAATCATAGCCCATGTCTATTATGAAGACATGCAGGAAAGTTAATCAAATAAAGGTGGAATGCAAGTATGCCTAAACTGCAGGCTGATAAACGCCATATGGGTGCTCTTATGCAGGAATAAAATGGCTTTCATTTTCTGTAGCTTAATTCTGTTTAAATTGCTGCAAACTCCAGCCTCTTTATTCTGAGTGAAAACACATGTCCGAGGAGTTTAACATGCTTGAACTTATGCCTGTTAACTTCACCCCTTGATTATCCATAACTTTCCCAAGTCTTCCTAGCCAAACTTGCCATTAAAACAAGTTATTGCTCCTACTTATATGCAAAGTGTCTAAGCAAGCATAGCAGCGTGCTGCCTGCCAGCTGCATGTCAGCCATGTGGAGCTCTTCTAGTGGGCGCCTTCTCCCATGTTTCCATGTGTTTTAAGAAGTTAAACTCCCAAAGACAGAAAGGGAACTGATTTAAGGAGTTCAAAACAGCCTGGCCTCTTTCTCTGCACCTTTTCTGAATTTGTCCCAAGGGCACTGGACATTTCTCTCACATGAAAAAGATGCAAGATGGCAATGTACATCATAAAAAGACCATGGCAGACTAAAGCTGATGTCAAGCTATAGTAACAGTGCTGCTTTCTGGCCCTCATCTCTACCAAATTCCTCAGGAAGACAAGCCACAAGTTGTTCTGTTGTATCTTAGCTACAAAATGCCCTTCAACATTCAGAAGAAAAATATTTCTTGATACACTGCTTCTGATTTAATTTTAATGTTTAGCATTGTGTCATATTTCTTATTATTTAAATATATGGGAAGTAATAAAGAGGGAAAAAAAAAAGAAGGAACAGCAATAAATACAAACTGATTCATAGCTGAGGTACCAGCCTATTGCCCAAACTGTCTGGCATGCGTTTGATGTATGGGATGATGAGAAAAAAAATCTCATAACAGCTATTTCATTTGTGCACTCCTAACTAGGGCAAGAATATTCAGGGGATGTGCATCACCACTAAATAATTCACTCGTTGCAGGTCTTGTTCCATGGAGCACAAAGGTAAGACTGCCTTGATCTATTTTGGTGCAGACTGACGTCAGCTGGGGTTCCCCACCTGTGGCAGGAGTGCCGCTGGCATCACACAAACCACTTCCAAAGCTTCCCTCTTCCTATATGGATGCTAATTTGAATTGCCCAGGAACCACCTGCTCCAAGGCTATTACTAGTAGCTGTTTATGCAGGTATGCAGCCCAAGGCTCAGCTCAGGCTATTACTGCTTGCATGTAATCCCACGGATCCCAGCTGCCACCACTGCTGACCCTATTTGTAGACACTTGGGGTTTGAGAGATAGAGGTGGTGGGAGGGTGGGCTCTGAGCCTGATACCCCGGTGTGAGAGTAAGTGGTGGGAGATGCGGGCAGCAGAGGTAGAATCAATATTCAGCGTCACCACTAACAGCAATCAGTCCAATCTGGATGTGAGAAGATGATTTCAGAGTGCCTTTCAGTGCCTGGAAAATAATTTAGAGGTGAATGATAAAATCTATACCTCTGTATGACTCTGATTGCTACACAGCTCCATATTTTCATTGTCTTTAAGGAAGTTTTACGTTTGCTGTGTAACCTAGAGGGGGAAAAAATCCAAACCTGTCTCCTTCGGATGGAAAAGTCTAAGCTCCATGGATACCGTTGCTATAATACATCTTCATAACTCTGTAGCCAGACTCTAGGTTGCCTATGAAAACAGGTCTTTGATGAGAAAATGTGACTTTTTTGGAAGTTTTAGAATTATATAAAGAATATTAAATAATATTAAAATTGTACTAAGGTTTATAGAATATTAGAATTATATCCAGAAAAGACAGAGTGGCTTCACTTTTGCTAATTAAACCCAGGTTTCATTACTAAACCTTGCATCTCTTAGTAGATTTAGATTATTTAATATGAACACATAAAACATCTTAAACTCTGCCAAGGTGGTGTGGGTGACCTCAGATTCAACCTCTAAGGAAACACAGCTATGCAGGGAACTTATGCAAGAAAGCAAGCACCCAGTGTCTGAACATTTTGTAATGAAGAGGCTGGGAGAGAAGGCAAAAATGTGAAAAAGAGCAGGGAGCTGAAGAGCATGAAGAGTTAAAAATATTTGCAGTGGTACCAAATATTTGGAAAAAGTAAAGACTTGTCAGAGTTCAGAAGTGTTGCAAATCTTACTCCTTTATTTTTACATTTCTTTACTCTTCTGAGGATCTGGAAAACTAATAAGAGCTAAGACTACTTGAAAACATACTTACTAGCTACTTAATGGATACTTGCTGCCTACTCTAACTGATATATTAGATATATATCTAACTGATATATATGGATGCACTTAATTTCTGAGGGAACTGGAGTTTTTGGGAGACAATTAAGTGACCACATCTGAATTTCACCCCAAGTAGAGGCAACTGCATGCACCTCCCTCCCGACTCCTGGTTATGAGGCTGGGAGCCAGGATTTCAGGCTGCCAGCTGTGTGTGCCACATGGTTGCTTAGTCTTTGTGTGCTGTATTTTCCACCTCTGCAAGAAGAGGATTATAAATATTTCAGAGGAACATTATACATCTTCTTGTACTAATACTTGTTGTGCCTGAGACCCCTGAATGAGAGATGCTATATAAATACGAAGGCAGTGGCAGGTAGTTATGTCAAGCACCAGGGCAAATAGAGTGGAAAAGCTTTTAAAGGCTAATTGCAAATACGCACACGTGCGTGCATGCAGGAAAAGAAAATCTCAACTTGCTCAAAACATCCATGTAATTGTCGAGAGTTGGAGGGAATTAACGGAGTTACCCATGGATGGAAGAGAGTTGGAGGGAATTAACGGAGTTACCCATATGAATCCCATGAAGCAATAAAGACTGGAAACAGTTAAATGAGTCTGCCTGCTCCGTTCTGTGGCAGAAACTTAAACTACATGCTCTCTGCATTCAAATGTCAGGTTAAAAGGTTCGGTGCATAAATTTGGATACATAGTTACGGAAAAATACTTCTGGCGTACAGGAATGATAATTCACCGGTCAATCCTTCCCCAACATAGCACTTAAAAAGAATTCACCTTCCCCCAGTGCCAACTTCCTATTCAATACGTGATTGACAAATGCTAATTTTCTGAATTTTTTTAACTCGTAAACTATGAGTGCCTTGAATTGGGTGCAAATGTACACAATCCTTTTTTACAGTCTGACTTAATTTTATCTGATGGTTTGAGCTTCTCTGAGTAGCCACTTGACTACAAATTATAACACACTTGACTTTTCATATATAAAGGGTAAATAGCTTGAGATATTTTGAAGCTTTATTCAAAGCATGAGCAGTGTACACACTGGATCAATATCAGCAGAAAAATAATCGTTGAAAAAATCCAGTGTTTTCTTATCATAAATGTTTTCTTTCCTCTTCTTACTCTCTGAAAACAAAATAAGATAATAATACATAACATTATGGTTATGCCACTGTATTTGCACAGTTTCAACATGTGTTTCTCTGCTGCAGTTGATACTTTAGAAAGAGCTGATGTGACTGACGGAGACTTCTGACGCATTATGATGAAATGAACTAATTGACTTTTAGGAGAAAAAGAGCAGAACAATTTATCCTAGTAATATATATCTTTTCCTGGGCAGAAAGGTCATGATGACAAAGTAACAAAATTGAAAAATGATACAACTTTCAAAAACATGAAAAACCCCCATTGCTCTTCTCTTTGACAATCTTGTGACTAAGATGAGACTAAAACAAACCTCCAGATACTTGCTATTAATAGGCAGTGATGAACGATGAGGTTCCTGCTCTCTCCTCACGTGCGAGGGTGTTCTGAGGAAAGCAACCCTTCCAAAGTCGATACACTAAATTCCATCTTCCGTACACTTAATGCTCACTTGATCAGTGCTTTGAAGTTAATGGAGTTATTCTGGAGTTAATTGGGTTTAACTCAGAGGAAAATTGGACCCACTAGAACGAGCGCCAACACAAAAGGCTTTGAAAGCAGGCCTGCATTGCTGGTCAGAGAGATTAACAGCACGGAGGAAAAGGACCTCTTAGAAAGAAAGGACAGGAGGGTGACGCAGAGGAAACTTGCCCACTCTTCTGAATTGGCAGCTGTATTACATGCTGTGGTGGGGAGGCACTCAGCACCACTCTCCGCCAGTTTCAACCAAATATCTCCTTGATTCTTCGTCACAGAAGCGATGTGTATGAGGTAGGATGAGCAAAAGAGGACTAAGTGGATAGCATAGGTCTGAGTAGATGTGGGATAATGATTAGAGAGTTCAGAATTAGTTAGTCATATCTGATGCCTCAGATTTGTACATGTAACTGTGCTAAAAATAAATAGATCCAGAAAATACATTTTATTGCATACTGTTTTAAAATCTCTCTCCAAGTTAAAAGATGTCATCAATTCTAGCTTCTCATAGTAACATTGGATCCGTTGGTCAAAATAATTTTTATGATCTTATACCAAGAATGATGCCACCATCTATATCCTAAATTCCTTCCACAGTTTCTGTGTGCATTTGCATAGTAATTGCATTTACAGTACAGTATGCAAGCCCGTATAAAGTGCCCCGAATAAAATTCATCCCTAAGACTTCTATATCCTTCAAATACATACATATTAAACAGCAATGTTTTATCTTTCACATACTGACTGATTTCCTTCTTTAGTAAATGATCACTTTGTAACCCATTAAGTTTTTCATGATTATTGGCAGCTATAAGAAAGATTTCTTGCACTAAGGCAGGTGCCATGGAAATTGGGATACACTCATGTCGTTTTCTACATTTTTGAAGAATTTAGCCTGTAATTACTGGAGATGGTGATGGTAATTTTCTGTAGAGTGCAGAAGGACGAGTCAGATGTAAAACCTGCTCAACATTTTCTCTTGTTGAACTGTTACTTTTTCTCTCCTGGAGTGAAAGGAAAAAATGGGTGATTGGTAATTTTTCAAATACCTCACTTTGAGTTCATCTTAGATTCATTGTTAGCATTGCCAGCAGGGAATACATTTCCTCTTGGTAGGAATTACGGACGAAGACCATATTTCTGGTTGTCTAAGGCTTATTGTGTGCTTTTACTTAGCAAATACTACTGCTAGCTGGCAAAGTTCTTCCATCAAAACAAAGATGCATCATGGTCATTCAGGCCATGATGACCATTCAAGTCATCCTAAAATTTCCTCTGGAGGCTGGAGAAGCACTTGTGCCTCCTTCTCTACAAACTTTGGCTGTGAAATTAAACAGAAGGCTTTCCTCTTCTCTGAATATAGCTGCTAGTGTGCTGCAGCCACAGATTGGGTCTAAGTACCTGGAGCGTGAAGATGACACATAGTGCACAGATATAAAACAAGGTGGTTTGAGTGAGCAGACGAGGACTACAAGGGCTGTTGTCCCTCTCAGCATCACCAGCTGGCACAGCATGTCACCTGTGTCAAATGATCACATCCAGTCAGGTGCCCGTGGAGCTTCTGCAGGTAGACTGCACATGGTTCCGAAGTGTTACCTTTAGATAAGGGTGTCAGGGAGGGTTTTTAGCTGTGGAATCATCATGGAATTTTCATTGCTATTGGGTTTTCCAGTAGTCAAGATTAATTAAAAAATATTTTCATCTGGGGATGGCAGGAGACCCAGTTGGTGGGTGCCATATGCCAACTTCGTTCTGAGCATTGTTGTCTTCCAGAGAGGACAGATGCAATCTAAGCAAATTAGAAATAACCTCAACTTGGAGAGGAAAATGTAAAATTCAGGCTGGTTCAAGAGACAGCAGCTGACCTGCAAAGAAAGGAAAAGTGTACAAATAAATCACTGTGGTGCCTTCAGACTCTGACCTGACCTTCAGCAGTCCCAATAGACTCATTCCAGACTATTTGCAGGATGACTTATTTCTAAAAAGCCTTATGACTACATTTGCACAATAGGAATTCGCATCAGTGTAATGCATTATGCAAGCTCTGATGTGAACCTGCGCATAAATGCAAGGCAGGTCTTAAATGTGATGCAGTTCCATTTTGGGTATGCAATCAAGTACACTACAACGGTGCAAACATTAATATGCACCTCTGCTACATACTAGCAGCTAAAAAGCTGTTTGAACAAATCTGGATATGCTAGTGCAAAGTTCTCCCATGTTGTTCAACATCATGAGAGTAAAGCTCTCTCTGGGGCTCCCTCCTTGGAGAGACTGGAAGAGACGCAGATACTGATGCCCTCTGGCTAAAATGCAGGACTCCTCTCTATCGTTGCCTTCCCACTGTAATAACTTTAATAATAATAATAATTAAACTAGATGAATTATGTGCCTTCCTCTCCTGCCCATGTTGAGCAAGAAGAGAACCAAAGATCAATATTAATTAGATTATGTAGTAGACCCATTTAATTCTCTAAAATGCTCAGGCTACTACAGAGAAGAGCACAATGGAAATGCATTGGAAGATTAGATTAGATAGGTGTGATACCCAGCTGTCACTGGGATTAATAGAGTTTTTAAAATTGGGGTGGTGAGATGAATCTGAAATGAGTCCGTGGTTTGCATTTTTGCTGAGCAATTACTCAAACAGCTCTTGAGAGCTTTGCCAAAGTTTCTGATCTGTGTCTCCTATTTCCTAACTTCCCAGTGCCTAACTACAGAAACAAAAGCTTCAGGAGATCTCAAGGCTGGGGCAGCACTCATGATTAACAGTAGACTGTCTGGGTAGGAGGATGACTAACTTTCAGGTGGGAATTTGAGGCTGTGAAGCTAGAGGCAGCTAACAAATGAGAGAAAATGGCTTTATCTGCAGTGTGATATTGACTGCTTGTGCTCATGTCACCTCCAGGGCACCCCAGGGATTCTCCTTTGGGATTTATAACACTTCCAGAACCCATCCTTGGTTGCTGATGGCCAAAGTATAGGGATTAAAGACCAGCTGGAGGCTGTCCAGGCCCCTGTCCAGCCCTGGTTTCATTGCTGCAGTGAATGGATGCTGCCTGCCCTAGTCTGACGTTGACACTCAAGTCAGAGTACAGCAGAGCACGAACCTGGAAAGCACTGCCAGAGCCTGTGACATGAACGTAGGCTCCATCATTAAGTCCACAGTAGTAAATCTATCAAGGTCTTGGAATATTTCCAGGCATGAGAATGCTTGCGCTACCAAACTGCTCAAATGTGCCCCGGCAGAGCTTTGGGCTATGCCAGCCAACACCTCCCAAACAAGTCCCAAGCACAGTTGGGGTGTTAGTGTGGTCAGGAACCATTCAAAATATGTAGGCTGCATGCAGTCGCTTGGTTTTGGAGGTAAAGGCTATTTAATGCTATGGACATGAGCCATTCTGTAGCAGCTAAGCTAGTGAATGAGCCAGGTATGTTTAATTCATCAGAGTTCAGTTCATTAACTCTAGTCTATCAAGGAACAAAAAAAACACAAACCAAACCAAAACCAAAGCAAAACCCAAAACAACAAAAAAATCTTTTGTTTAGCACTTGATCTGGGTATTTTTTGTGAGAAGCTTGCTTTCTTCTCTGACTAATTAAAATTATTTTGACTCCTTCTCTGTGGCTTAATTCCTGCTGAGTCATTTTAGGTATTTCAAATTCACCCTGTCCAAGATATTCACAGTCTTAAAATCCTTTTCTTCTAAAACCTGACCATGCTTTAGATGTCTTGGCTTTGATGATAATATACCGACATTTTCTCCTTTATTTCCTCCCAATTTCAATACTCTCCCATATCTTCCCACTTCACTGGTTTCTCACTCTTTTTAACACTCCCTATCTTTAATTCCAGCTGTGTCTACAGGTCAATTCATATGTACATTTGCTTTCACTTCCTCTTATGCTCCTTGTTTTTCCCAGTTTCCCGTAATATTTTCTTCTAATTATTCCATTGCTTCCTGTACTGTATTCCCTGTCATTCCACCTTTTATAATGCCACCTTTTAACCTCGACCCATCATTTCCTTACTATCTTTCATTATTGCAAGTATTTCAAACTAGAAAAGTTCTTTCCCTTCCAAAAATATTCTTCATACATCCCTGTAATAAAACAATATCCTTTACCTTATTCTCTTTTCTAACGCTTTAACCCGGTCCAGCTGTAAACAGCAATACTAAAGGAACATTAAGGACATGGTGGTATAGAAAAGTCCAAACTATGGTACTGCTATGATATCTGAACACTTTACGTATTTAAGTCTAACTTGTGCTCTGGTTAACACTGATCCGCAGGTACCCTTTTGATTTAACTATCAGTCTCTCTAAATTCCCTTTGATTTCAATGTGACACCATACGGATGGACCTTTAGGTCTGTGCACAGTCCCAGCATGGCTCCAGGGAGAATGTGGGGACCAGAAGGGACAGCTCATAGGAATAGGACCTTAGGTCACAAATTTCTCAAGCTGTAAATATGAAGCTTCATGCATATGTATAAAATCTCAAATAACTTCTAGTCATAACACTCTCAGGGTGCATCAGGGCATATTTAATTGTAACATAGATAGGCTGCTATATATGAGCAATATTGGAAATTATGTGTCTTTTTTTCCTTTTCCTGTGAAATATGCTTGAAAGTAGTAAATACTTCTTAAGGCTGGGAAATTGGGGAGTATTTCCATAACAATAGCTTTTAGAGAAAGTTGTCAGGTCTGAGCAATAAAGCAAACCTGTCAAGTTTCCCTGGTCGTTAGGAGCCAAATTGCTCCTGCCCACTTCATCCACAAAAGCTGGCTGATACAAAGTCTTGTGGCACTGGAAGATTTATAGTCTCTTTAATTAATTCGGAGTAAATACTATCCATGGAGGATAGAGCCCGTACAGCGCGAATAAAGAACATGCTACATTTAAGAGGCCATGTCTGGTTGGAAGACATATGGCAATGCTTCCTGAAGTCAGAAATAAAATGTAATACTTGTAATATGGCATGTAATACTTTCTGTACTCCACCAAATTACCAGGGAGACAGATTGTGCTTTTCTGAGTATACTGACAAATGTCCCTTCTCATTATGGTTTTGCCCTTTTTATATTACCATATCATTATTCTTTTTCTTTTGTACTCCAGTGTGCAATTTAGATGACTACATTCTTGGGCAATTCTAGAATGTTGATTTATTTTCAGGATTGCTTAGAAAATGATCAGATATTTATTATCCTTTCACTAATACAAATTCATCAGTAAAAATACATACCTCGAGGGGAGCCACCCATTGCATTTAGCCAAACCACCCAACCATTCCAAAGGTAATAAAACAGCATTTATAACCAGGAATAAACTGTGGCATTTGTTTCTAATGAGATTTCCAAGCTGACTCTTGTTGGCAGCCATTTTACATTTGTGATACTAATAATGAGTGGGAACCTGATGTTAATAATTAGTAGCTGTTTTCTTTTATAATCTTTTCCTAATATTTTTAGCACAGAAGCACACTTCCCTCAGGTTTCCTATTGTTCCAAGTGGGGCATTTGTGTCACGGGAGCATAAATGCAGCCTTAGCCTAGCATGGTAGCTGAACAAACAAACAGCCTCCTCGAGCTCGTGCCTAAAAAAAGAAAATGAGAAGGCCCACATAATGCCACCTATGTGTATATATTTTCACGAAGGAACAGAAAACTGTTCTTTAGACATGGCAGCTCCCCCCACACCTCCAACCAGGTGGCTAGCGGTCCCAAAAAGCATCTGCAGGGACACATCCACCACCCCTCTGCCACCGGCTCGCACCTTCCCCATGGCAGCATCACTCTTTTCCCATGGCAGCATCGCGTCGCTGTGGAGGTGCATTGAGGGCCTTGGCTGGGAGCAACCGTGGGACACAGAAAGACAAGAGCCCATCATATTACCAGGGATTCCTGTTCCTTTTCAGCAACAAAATGAACCAGCCACTTGACTCCATATGGGAGGAAATGAGAAATACGCTTTGGTTCGAAGAAGAGATATGATGGGAGGAAAGATAATTCCCCTCATTGTGGGAAAGGCTGGGAGAAATTCTTTGGCAGGCATCAATGCAGGAGGACACGTCAGATGGTCGAGGTGGTCCCTCCTGATCTTGAAAATCTATTAAGCCTCTGCACATCCCCACAAACCTGGGGTAGGAGGAGGTCTCAGCATGCAATTACTCGAGTCCGCTGTTCAAGAGAGGCAGTGGGACTCAAATTGTGTATGGAGTGGTTTCCTTTTTTTATTTGAAATGAAGAAACCTAATTAAAATGATAGGAATTTCCTGGGGAAATTCTCAGCCTGTTCATTTTTTAAGAGCCTTTTTATTACAAAAAGGTGTTTGAAGTCCTTGAATTTTTACCCTTTAGCCACCTTTAATCTAATTTCTAATCTCTTAATAGCCTTAATTGAGTTCTGAATACTTTAAATTATTAAACATCTTTGGGGGATTATGATTTGTATTTCTGATTATACAAAAACAATATCCATTGCACCCCACCCCTCCCCCCATATTTACATCAAATTAAACCATCAGGGATGTAAAGCGTATACTTTAAGGGCAAGATATTTGCCTTTGAAACACTATGTTAAAACGCTTGTGCTTTCAAGCAGGTTGAAGGGATGAGTGGTGAGAAATGAGGAAATAGCAAGGTCTCAGTGGATACCCTCAATTAAGCGAGTGTCATTGCCTCTTCTGCCTCTTCTGTCCTATGGGTAGTGGCTGCCCGTGGAGGTGGAGTGAGCGACAGCAGCGTGGCATGGCACAGGTGGGAGAGCCTCCTGCTCCTCTCAGCCAGGACATGCCTCCTTCCCACCACAGGACCTTCACAACTCCCTGCTACTCCAGTGGCAGGGACAACTGGTCAGTACAGTGTGTCCTTCAGAGTTAGCTTGGGTCTCCAACTCCATCTAAGCCCCTTGGCTCCTCCAAACTTTCCTGGTCCGCCCTGCCTCTACCCTCTTCAAAGGCTTACTACCTCACTGCACCTCTGCTCTGCCACGGACCTTCTTCCTCCTCCTTTACTCGCCCATGGCCCCCTGGCACCAAGGCTAGACATTATTTCCCTCCCTCTCCCCAACATTCTCACTTCTCCTTCGAAGACACTTGCCCTGGCAGGGACAGCAATCCTTGCATTGATGAGCCATTGTCTCAGACACCACTCTGAAGGCAAAAAGACTCTGGGGAACAGAGGACAGATGGCAGCCCTACTGGGCAAGGAATGAACCTGGTGCCTTTATTCAAGCAGAGCAGCAATATGCTTTACACATTGTCCCAAGCTGTGGAATAAAATACTCTCTAGTAACGCAGATACAGCACCCAAAGCAGAACTCTGTAGCATGAGCTAATACTGATGGAAGAATTCAATTCTTATCAAATAAAGCCTCTCTTGTAAAAATCAGGAAATCTTTTCCTCACCAAAACACAAACAAGCTTTCTCAACTTGAAGAATGTATTAGCTTTTTCACTTTGTTGTGTGTTTGTTTCTTTGATTAATCCAACTGGGTTTATTAGATCTCAGCTCTAGTTGCTGTTAGCTTACCTCCATGTGTTTTCATCTTCCTGCCTCTAAAAGAATTGGGTTTAATATCCAGCACCAGAAACAATATCTTCTGAAGAGCTAAATTCCTCTCCCTATCTTCAGGGCAAGAATTTAACTTGTCATTGCTGAGTGTGTTGTGTGTTTTCTAGAGACCCTAGCAGAGAGTCCATGAAGTTTATGGGGAACCCACAGTTATGCTTTGATCCATCACTGGTACCCCCTGTGGAGTCTGGCTTCATATCCATGAAACAAATTCCCACTCAGCATACCAGTGTTGGAGCTTGGATCTAATTCTGACACCATTACTCAGGCTGAGCAGCACTCTACTTCAGGAGTTGTCCTATTGATTAAATAGGCACAAAAAGCATATAATTAAACATACTTGAACCATTTACTGGTATTATTTACAATTGGTATTGCTGTAGCAGCTATGATTGCCAGTTGAACTCTAGGGAGTTTTGTTTTTGACAAAGTACCATTGATGGAAAAGCAACATCTCTTGTGAGCTGGCAGGCTGAGATGCTGATCCAGGAGGTGTTGAGTATTTATAGTCTATACTGCTGGGTTCAGGCTTGTACTTCAGTTGTAAACTCATTCCTGTTCTTTTTATTTTTCTTTCAATATTGAATTTTACTGTGTACTTACTTTTGCATTTACTACCTCATAAATTGAGGCTTACTTAACAGGGACATGCATATTTAGATATATTTTTTTTAAACACAGTAATTTTTAATGCACTAGATGGACCAGAGCAATTACAAAAGATGAGTTAGGACATAATCCTGCAGTTCAGCATCTGTGCAGAAGCCTGTCCCATACGCTTTACATAAAAGGCCTGACTCATGCAGGTGTGACAGCAAGAGGAAGGCCACTAAACTGAAAGATGAAAACAGCCAAAAGACTTTGGTGAAGGCATTTTTGCTGAGACACTTTAGTTTAAGAAGGTCAGCATGAAAAGTCATTCAGCTCTCCTTTTGACTTCTTACCCTAGAAAGAGAGAACAATAATAAAATGAGGCAGCAATAAATTTAGAGCAAATTAAAAAAAAATACTTTTATGTAGCACATGTCCTGACTATAGAATTCATTGCTGTAATAGGTCATCAAGTTAAATACCATGGCTGGATAATTTTATCATTGCTCATAATGAGCCAAGTCCTCCCCACCATAGCCAAGCCAATGCTCTTAAGCGAGACTGAAACAAGAACATTTGCCTGAGTGAAACAGTGGGATTTACCCCCGCATTTATGAGATGGCTATGATCAATGAAGGTAATTAGATCACATGCTCAATACATCATCTCTTTACTGAAGGGGGGAAGTGAGCTCCCCTTTCACTATACTGTCATTTGTTACAACCTCTATAAAGGGGCTTTAAAAGTAATAGGTACTGACCACTGGGATAGTACTGGGTCACACATGCTTTACTGCAAAACTCGTTCTAGCTAAAAATTACCATGGCAAGCTATAGAGATCCCAGTGCATTCTGTACTTGTGAACTATAGGGCTTCGTACATATTTACTGAGAACTTACTTCCCCTCTCCTCACCCATGAAGAACTTTTCAGCACAATGAGAATTACACAATGGTGTTATAAATTATATGCCAGGTTTCAGTCTGATCTTGGGTATTTACTTCTAATCCTTTCAAACTACTAGTTTCTAATTAAAATTATGACACGCTCTTTCAACAACAATAACCCAGTATGTAGGGATCTTGCATACCTTTCCAACCTTTCATGAGGAAAAAAGTCAGCCTTAATTTGCAAGTGAGGTTTATTGTTTCAGTGGCTTTAGGTAATGCAACCTCTTTAGAAGCAGAGTGCCTTGTCAGTGTGCTGGCAGGAATGTGACACGGGAGACACATGTCTAGAGTCAAATTTAAGGAAAGTTACAGTGTCAAAGCCCCAGTTCCCTACAGTAAAAAGAAGTTTCTTTGCACAGATGAGTACAACCTTTAAAGTGAAGGTCAAGTCTAACAAATGCTGCTCAGAAGACTCTACCTGGGACTCCAAGGAGAGGTCTTACCAACCCTACAAGTTCCTTACTGACCCTCATCGCTAGTATTTCAGCCCGACCTACTGAAATGGGAGAGCTTCTGTCGCTGTCCCTGCCTTGAAAAGGGATTCCTTTGCCGTTGCCACTTCAGGGCTGAGGGAATCCTCTTTTTTCCTCACGCACAGATATTAAATGTCAGTGTCAGCAGCTGGCGTTCAGCAGCCGACACCGTCAGAGGGAACATCTCGATGGCCGTCGCCTCAGCCTTGGCAGGAGAAGCAGGGGGAATGCAAATGCAGGCAAAGCTGTGCTCTGGCCAAATCGTGAGCAGGAAAATACCCTTTGGTGGTTATTTATCCTCTGCCTGAAGCTCGGGGGGGGGAGGGAATGGAGGGGGGGCAGCGCTGCCACCTCTGCAGAGCAGAGGCTTCTAGCCTGAAAAGCACTCAGAGTGATCCTAGGAGGAATCTCTCTGCCTTGGGAGGAACTCCTACAGACAGACACTGTGGCACAGGGTGTGTGGGAATTGCCCCCTCGGGGACAATGCAGCCTGGGGGGACACAACGAGGAGAAGATGAACAGCTCCAGCAACAACGGTCTGCTGCCGGGGCGGTGGAATTTTTGCACCTGCGGCAACCGTACCTTGGTGGTGCAACTCGGGGGGCAGCGTGGGCAGAGGAGCCCCCCCCCCTTCGGTGCCCTCTGCTTGCTGAGGTTGCCCAATCCCTACCCCGATTCTGCCGGTTGACCTCACTCCGTTTTGCCCCGCTACTGCACCCCCGGGGGGGGGGGGGGGGGGGGGGGGG
>NW_015091257.1:15478718-15479023 GCF_001431845.1 Calidris pugnax
GGGGGGGGGGGGGGAGGTAGGGGAGATAACAAGGTGCAGCTCCTTTCCTTTCCCTCCCCTCTCCCCTCCGGCTGGCCAGCAGCCCCCGGCCATGGGCGACCACCCCATCTGCGCGGCTCCCGCGGGGCGACACCGTGCATCGCAGCCGTTTTACAGTCGGGCTTTCCTCACCAGCACAAAAAATAAAAAAAAAAAATATTAAAAAAAAAATTACCTTTCCCGCCCACGCAGCGATGGTGGATTTTTAATTTTTTTTTTTATTTATTTATTTTTTTTCCCCAAGGGAAAAAACCCAACAAACCCAA